>NC_073356.2:11608333-11924166 GCF_027580225.2 Misgurnus anguillicaudatus
CGCGACTCTCTCTAAAGTTTACACATCGAGACATGCTTAATCTTTGCAGACGCGTGCAAACAGCTCGACCGTGAGTGAAACCTGCTTGAGCACGAAGGGGAGGGGTGGGAGACGATAGCGCACGGATGGGAGGGGCGCGGTTAACATTCATTTTCGGTTTACTTTTTCGGCTGGATTTTTTATTTCGACCCGAAACCGATAATGCCATTTTCGGCCGAAATTAACGGAAATTTCGGTGCACCCCTATTAACTACAAACCTCCCTTCTGTGATTCATGATCGCCATCTCCCAAAATGACATGGACATGGCAACACTGCAAGACAGCACTCTCAGAAGTCACAGACTGGGTGACATATGGGTGACACTACCTCCATATTTTTTGCAGTCTATGGTCAAAACACAAAATGCTAAACATGCTAATAGCGAAAGTTGCTATAGTTACCCCTGTGTCAATCATCACATTTTCAGGAGCGAGTTTTATTCCATAAAAACCCCGTAAACGATCATTTAGAGGATTCACTCTCACATTGCGGTTGTCACTCCCTAAACTTTTCAGTGTGTACAGGGCCACAGTTACCTACTGTTGTGGTGGTTGCTTTTGCACAGTCATCACTACAATTTTCTTCATAAAATGTTAAGATTAGGACCGTTTTTACAGTTCTGTCAGGCTGCACACAGTAAAAAGCTGTCAATTCACTGATAAGTAAACAGGTAATGTATCGCAAAGCTGTTGAAGGTGCAGTACAAATTTAGCCTATAGGTATCTGGTATAGTTGGTCTAATGCAATGTCACTCTTAGATCTCAGGCATTGGTACGGCCTGCCAAATAATGAGTGAGCAATCTCAGTGAAGCATATGTATTGCCTGTAAGGTTTATATACATTTACTGGCAAGCAATGGTGCTTTTTGCATCAACGCTCTGGGCTATTATGGTGCATGTCTGTGTATCTATAGGGAGCAAATGGCTTTCGCCTCTTAAAGCCAGAAAGTAAACACATATCTTGTGCACTCTTTCAAAGCCTCAGGGAGACCTGTGTGCGTTAACATGCTTCGACCAGTACAGCGCTTATTCAACTCAAGCCTTCTCAAACAGATGATTTTAGATGTGGCAGCTGACCTATGCATATATTTACTGCTGATTCTCTCACCCTCGCTTCTCTCCAAATGTTAAGTAACTGTTTACAGTTAGCGCGTTGTCTTATATGTTTGTGTAGAGGCCGGCCTATTTGTTGTGAAACACAAAGACGGCTCCTTGCAGAGTGTATCTTGTGTTTAGTCGAGCTTGAATGTCAAGCTTTCACTGTACTGTGTGGTTGTTACAAAACTGTCTTTTTTGGTTTTGTTCCAAAGCAGATCTCTCAGCATGAACACAGGGCAATCTGCTATTCTGGTGTTCAGGCTTAAAGGTACAGTATGGGTTTTTTTAGAAGCATCTGGCAACTAACTTTAATTTCGTAATACGATAAGCTACGGTAGCTTACGGTCTCTCTTTTTCTCTTAATTTCCTCACACTTGGCAATAAAAACGCACCCATAATTTCCCAACAACTCCTGTTAGTTTACCCTCAAGCGGGTGCGATCCGAGTTTGTGTTCAGAGGTGAAGGGACATGATGACTAACAGCCTGACCCTAATAACACAGCAGTGACGATATGTGCTTTGAATAGCTGTGTGCCTTTCTGAGTCACGGCAGGACGATCAACCATAGATCCACAAGGTTAATATACTTAGACAAGCAGACTCATTTTTGTTTGTTTGCGTAAAAACGATAGGAGTGCGAGAAAGATCCTCCCCAAATTCCCATGCAGGAACATCAGTGTGCAATACGGGGGTTATTGAGTTTAGGCACTTAGTTTTAATGGCAGCCCTGGTTTCCTCCCCTGTGGTTGTGATGAGTTCACCGAGTTGGTATGGAGCCTGGCACCGAGGGTTTTTCCAGATGATTATTTAAGTGTGCCAGTTCATGTGCCCTTTGGTCACTGTGGTTATTTAGGGTGTTTATTTTACTAGAACAGTCTAATTTTTAATGCCTTGACCGCTTTGTGCTTGCCAGGTGCATCCACACATGCACGGATACACACACAGATGCCAGATTTTGGCGCATGGTGCCAGGGTTTTCAACCAGATCTTCATGATGGCACAAAGCAATAATGCTAAATCATGTTTTGTACTAAAAGTATTACAGCCCTGCTGAAAAAAACAATAAAACCATTACAGAAAATTCTAATGGTTTCCATTAAAATACCAGTAGGAACCTAAGGGGTTGTGCACACCAAAACTGAAAAAGCCTGGACAAAGCCGAATGCTTTTGAGCTGAGTGCCAGCTTTCTTCAGCTAAGCGCTTTGGTAGTTCTGATACGTCAGCTGTGAGACGGTTGGTTGCTGTGATACTTGTCCCGCCCCTCCTTCACTGTGATTGGACGACCGCGTAAGAACTGACATTGACGAGCGGAGCTTTTCATCAAAAGTTAAATATTTTTTAACTCTCGCCGCTGAGCGTGGAAAAACCGCAGAGCGTCGGTTTTCAGCACGGAAGAAAACCGCTAGCTGCTGGCTTATTTGAAAAACGCAGAGCTTCCATTGGAAACAATTGAAACATGCGCCGGGCGCGGGCGTAAAAGCTTTGGTGTGCACGCCCCCTTAGCTTTTACCATTAAAACCACTACACTGTAGTGTGTTTTGGGCCATATTCCATTAGAACCAATACATAGAACCAATACATACCATTAGAGACCAACAATATTCCATTAGAACCAATAAAACCATTAGAACCAATAAAATTCCCAATAAAACCAATAGAATTTCTGTGATGGTGTCTATGGGGATTTTTTTAGCAGGGAGGGCAATTGAGAAAACCTTTATTTTTTACAATGGGATCTCAGGGCGTGAGTGGAGTCTGTATAGGTCAAAACTAATTGGCATGGTGTTCCTGTAAGCCAGGTGCATGCATGGCAGACCATTGTGTTAGCATTGCAAAGGTCATGGGTTCAATCCCAAGTTGCTTTGGATAAAAGTGTCTGCCAAATGCATAAATGTAAACATATAGTGGCATGGCTCTTAGTTTGCCTGCAGGCAAAAAACAGTACATGTAAGTGAGTGTCCTGCATCTCACAGTAGTGTTAATAGATGCTGCTGTTTTTGCTAGTCAGAATACAGTACTGTCAGTCATATGTTTGACCTCTTTAGCAAAGGAAAACAAGACCAAACTGCTGACTGCTGCTAAAGTAAAATCCCAAAATGCTCCATGACAGATGAAGCCAGGCTGAAAAAGCTAACAGGAAAGGGCCAATACATCAAAAAAGCTGTCAGCGTAATAAAGTGTAACATCTCCAGCAAACAGGTGCACGAGTTCCTGGAATCGACTGGCAGTGACAGCCAGTAGTCAACAAGTTATAGAAAACCTCTGCGGGAAAATATCTGAAAATCGAAGTGACCTATGTGCGCTATTTCACACCAGTGAAAAATAACAAAACCCATCCTGGGAATGGAGAGGCTAAATGCTTCCCGCCGCGGCGGTACTGGCACCCGCTCCATGACCCTGGAGCAGGCAGTGGAGGAGCGGAAAAAAAGTGAACACTCTGACTGACAAATGTGTAATTTTGCAGAAGCCATTCATGGCCTGATTGGCTAATATTCTGGCTGGTTTGGGAAAGTGTCCTCGCATTTGAGTCACTGAGGGGTATGAAGGATATTTCTATGTACTTCTTGTTTTTTAAACGAGAAACGGGAAATAAAGATCTGCTAAGGCAGACATTGAATATATCAAGTCTATTTAGGATAATTTCATTTAATAAGTTTAATTTCCAATAATGTGACTCAAGGGAGTGCTGTAGATCCTCAGAATCACATTGTGTTATAACTGTTTTCATTTCTTTGTTTTAAAAGGTCTTTCTTTATTGCATGTAGGCACAAAAAACTTAATGAATATATTTGCGTTGTTTTTCCACAGACAACTATCCCTTAAAGCGATACTCCAGCCAAATATCCAAAATTACCCCATGACCCTCAAGCAATCCGAGATATATATTCCATCAGCGTTCTGACAAACCTATTTGGAGTTATTTTAGGAATTGTCTTTGCTTTTCAAAGCTTATAGTGGGAAAAAACAGGGATCAGGGAACAACTTCTGACTTTAACCTGATAAGGATCACTGTGCCGTACATGGCACACCCCCCTCCCTTGCACGTGAGGCTGCATAAACATCATTGTAACTTTGAAGCATTAAATCTTCAAAACATATGGTCACGCGGCACACGTTTGAAAGCTTAGACTCTCAGGATTCCATTAAGTGCACACACAAAGCATAATATGATTTATAGCAGTCATAAAACTGTTATCTAGTTGTTAGTTACCTGAACCGGGCGGCGCTGATTTAGAATATTTACTTATCTTCAAAATCTTTCCTTTATCCGCTTCGGTGAAATTGTCCAAAACAAATTGTTCATAAATCCCCAAAAGTCCAAGGAAATATAATATCCAAGCATTTTAATCCAAATTCGCCTCACAATCTTGACGTTTTTGACCAAATTACGATATAAATACTGTATACAATTAGTTCACCACTGGACATTCGTTCGAATCTCACTTTTCATTCACGATTTATAATAATATATTCGGATATCACGTTTATTGTGCAACGTCTGAGGAACAAATACACCCCCTTGTGGAATTTCAGCCGTTCTATAAGAGGCTAACCCCCCAAAAAGTGCATCCATCCTTCACAGATGTAATTCACATGATCATCATCAGCCTGTGAGATCGCCAGTACACGATAGTATCGTGGGGCGGGGCAATAGTTTACTCATTTATTTTTCATTTTTTGACAAGTCACTTGATTGATGGTCAAAAAAGAAGCAAGGGCAACATTGTCATGACCGCAACCTTCTTAAAACTGATGCCATAAATCCGAGCGTGGAAAAGCCCAGGCGCTTTAAAATTTCCTGCGTGCCAGGGAGCGGGAACAACACACTCTGCGCGCTAACATCCTCTCTAGTACAAGGAATGTCAGAGCCGTGCGTATTACAAGCTCATGTGTGAGGAAGAGTCCGAATTATGCGCATTACAGAAGGTAGTCTATGCGGCGCGCATTCAGGTCCGAGCAAGAGTCCAAGACTCGCGCCTTAAGTCCAGGTGCATGCGAGAATGAATCCGCACATGCTACAAGTTTTCTCTCACAAAGTGAAACCCACAAACCTTCTCATACAAGGTAAGCACGCAATGTGCATGTTACTATGAAACTATGATGATCATAATAATAACTATCGCCAACTATCATCATGAAAGCACGTTTTCGGCGATAGGTCTGATGATTGTCGATACACAATACTATTGTCTATCGGCACATCCCTATTTGCTATGCAAAAAAATGGTGCGTAAATCGTGTGAGTCCAAGATGCCGCCGTTACCGAAAGCTAGTTATTACAGTTTTTAAACTTTTCTTACAAAATAACATCGGTTACCCACAGAAGACCTCCCAAAGTGCATTCATTCTTCACAGAGGTAATCCACACGGCTTCAATGGGTAATAAAGTCAGTAATAAAGTTTTTCCCTGTTTTCTACTGTTATAAGCTTGGAAAAGCAAGGACATTTACTAAAATATCTCCAAATGTGTTCGTCTGAAAGATGATGGACATACGTATCTTGGATTGCTTAGGGTAATTTTGATATTTGGCTGGAGCATCCCTAAAAACAAAGAGAAGAGACACTGGAAGGCCAGGTCAGTTCAGTATATTGCTCCGCTCTCGTGGTGCTTTCCACAGCTGGAGAACACACAGATGAGACTCGGCCCTTTCCGGTAAGCTCAGGGTGGAGGCAGGCATAAAGACAGAATTGTAAGCAAGACAGATGGGGAGAAAATTAAAGGGAAAGTTTTAATATATTGTTATTTGAGGACACTTATACCACACAATTTGTTGGAATTAGTGTCACATTTTTTGAGTACATGACAAAGCGCTTCACTAGATCAATTGTTTAGACCCCTGCTAAAGAATTGCCGAATAACATTATGTTGTGGCGTTATGGTCTTCAAAATATCTCTTTCTCAAGCTGCGTTTTCTCTGGAACTTTCCATTCTGCATTTTTGGTGACTAGCTAGAAACTTGGTCACTGGCACGATGAACAAAACTTGAATCCAAGGCATGTCTTGCTGTGCCTGCGCTAAATGAAGCAAAATTAAGCTAGTGCCCATTTTCCCACCGGTTTGCAGATGTTTTCCTGTTTTGCATACGCGAGCAAAAAACTGAAGGGAGTACAACATGTGACCGTGTTTGTCACCAGTGAATGTAAAAGCTCACCAAGTGCCTACTGGGTTAATGACCATACCTATACATGGCCTCTGGGAACAACAAACAGCTTTTGGCAGCTGTTGGTGGGAAGTCCGGATTGGTCTTGGCAGTCACCGGTGAGCTCCAAGTGGAAGGCCGATGCAGAGGTATAAAAGGTATATTTAGATTGTCCATAAGAATACACATCACTCTTTATCTGAGCAAACACTAAAGGCACATATACTTGCAAATGCTACTGCAAGATGCAAAATGTTGACCATGGGAATTGTTTATGGCTTATTGCTTATGAATAAAGTGTACTAAAAATAGATTAAAATAGATTATTTATAGTATTAGTATTATTATAGTTATGTAAAATATTATGTTTAATTGATTTAATATAACTTATTCATATATATTATTTATATCAAATACCAGAAAGTACATTTGTAGTACATTGTTATTTTTTGGGATAAATAAAAGTGTAAAAGTTATACACTACAAATATACTAATTAAAAGTACTGTATACTAAATACTAGTGATACTTAAATTGACTTTGAATGTATTGAAATATATGGTGTCACCAACTTGATCTCACGAGAATTTGTACTTCTTTTATGAGTTGGCTAATTCGTATAAATTCATACGAAGTTAATCGCGCAAAAACGTACGATTATCATAAAAACAACAAGAAAACCCAACAACTAACCCCACCCGCCCCTAACCCCAACGGCACAGGGGTCAAGGCAAATCGTACAAAAATCTATAAATGTGGTCGTATGAATTCATACGAATTAGCCACCTCGTGAAATATGTACGAATTGCCATCAGATAGTGTTGATAGCAAAGTTGAGTACACTAAGGGGGCGTGTACACCAAAGCGTCTAAATGCGTCTAAAAACGACTGTAGGCGCTTGCTAGCTTTGTTTCAGCTGAGCGCTTTGATTGCTGTGATACTTCTGGTTTGTTTATCCGTTGCGCAAGTTGGTTGTTGTGATATTTGTCCCTCCTCCACTGTGATTAAATGGCAGAGTGAGAAGTGTCATTGACGAGCTAAGCGTTTCGCCCAAAGTTGAACATTTTTAAACTCTTGGCGCCAAGTGTGGACAAACCGCCGAGCGCAGGTGCTCAGCGCGAACAAAACCCGCCAGCTGCTGACATTTTTGAAAAGCACAATTTGGAAACAATTGAAAACATATGCTGGCCACCGGCTTAAGCCGAAAGTATACTAGGAATGTCCGCGTATGCACGCCATCAGCATGACGTCATTTTCGTCATCACGAGGGTCCGGGGTCGTCCGCGCAGACCGTCCGTGTGCAGCCCAAAATTTGAAACCTTGCGGACAGTGCGTGTACAACAGCGCATGCGCGTGAAAATATTTAGACAGGACAGTCCACTACAAACAATTATACAAAGGAAATAGACACACACTATCATTTTTCTTCTTTAATTTTTACTTCCAAAAACAGAAAGCTATGAAGCATGTTCTTTACCATAATGTTTGATTCCTGTTCTTTGTTCTAAACTGTGTTTGCAATGATGGATCGGCTACTTTTCTTCACCTATCCTAATGTTTTAAGGTAATTTAAATGTCGCCAAATCAGTGCTGCCCTGACGGGCTGGTTGAGTTATAATTTTAATAAGGAATCATTTGTATTGCGTATAGTGTGGAACGCGGCCATCCGCGTGTAGCCGCGGGGAGTATACTTGGAAAGCTGCGCGGACGTGTACACGCACGAGCCGAACACGGACACCGACGTGGAAAAAGGTATACCCCGGCCATTAAATGCCTTGGTGTGCACGCCACCTAAGATGTTCTTAGATTTATCTCAATAATTATTAAATATTATGTTTTGTATATTAAGTAACAAATTAGTGCTTGACAATAGTATATATACTAAGTGTACTCAAATAAAGTGTATTTTAGTGCACTTTTTTTACATGGGGATGGATCTTACTTTGCTTTACCAGCTTCATGATGATTGTCCCAATATAAGGTAGTGCAATATGTGATAGGACATACAGTATGACATTGGTCAGTGATATGTCTAGGCATGAGCCGGTTACCGGTTTCAAGGTATAAAATCGAGGTTTTGAAGAGTCAAGGTATGAGCTGTGTTTACACAAAATTAAATAAATAATTAAGGGGGCGTGCACACCAAGGCGTTAACGCTGACGGCCTGCATATGTTTTCGATTGTTTACAATAGAAGTGCAGCGTTTTACAAAAATGCCAGCAGCTGTGAAAAATGTAGGGCTAGAATGCACTTTGGATGAAAGGGTTAGTTAAATAAACATGCATTTTCTCTAAAAGAGCTTTGAAACAATATACATTTGAATGAAAAAAAAATACATGACTGTAAATGGTAATGTATGAAGGTTGTAAGTTGGCAGCTGGCTTTACAATCCAATAGGATGTGTCTTTATCAATGAGTTTACCAAGCAATTCTAATCAAAATCAATGTGATTTTTCATTTCAAATATTGCATCTTGCGTGATGGGGATCCCTCACTGAGTCTCTTGCTCAACTTTGTACTGTGGGCTCCAAAGAGACGTCTAGAGGTTTCAGTATGAGACTGAGACTCGGGCCAAGTGCTTCTGAAGCAGAGAGTCGCTATTTCTCCTTCCCATCGGACAAGCAGTAAGTTTCACCCTTGACCATAGACGGCGTAAATGAATGGAGAGGACAACAGTCTCTGGCACGCCACATTTACAACAAGGCAATGCAGTATTCATGACTGTAATACCCAGAACATCACTGTCTCGGGTGGGATCCGGGTTTGCCTAATGCACATATGCTGTTTGCCCTCTCTCTCTCTCGCTCACTTGCTTCACTTCTTTCCTCGCGGCCTCGCTTTCCTTCTTTCCCCAGAGCCTCTTGTCAGGAGCTGTAAGGCTAATAAACATCTGAAGCATGAATAAAAGAAGATGGCACTTAAAGGGGTAAAGATCGGCTCGGTGATGACAACAACTCGTAAACACTGTGTTTGTCACAGGATACATTTACAATGACTGCTGACTAATGTAGTGGAGCTGTAGCGATCATTCAATGGGAATGGCTCACGCCAGACACATTTTAGTATTAAAAAGTAAGTAAACCCTAAACCAACTTTTTTTAGTTAATGATCTGTAAGAATGGGGCTTTATTAGTGCTGTTCATTGATTTGAGTAACTTTTTTGACATTTAGTATACAGGCCGTTTCTCAATGACAAGGATACTTCCTTGGCAGGACTAGTCCTTACAAATCACTTCCTTCAGAGACTAGGCGAGGCTCCTCTCGTACGTAAATGGAACAGGCTAACAAGTGCACGTCATTGCGTCAATGAAAGGTGTGCTTTCGGCGCTGCGCGCAAAGGATTGTGGGTGTTTCAGCACGCGAAGAGCACGAACGATACACATATGCATCCTTTCGTGTATATGGGATATTTCTCGTGTGAAGGACTCAGTCCTTGGCTGACGTCGATGACGTAGCATCCTCGAAATTCTGGCTTCTGAGGATCCCTCCTTGACATTGAGAAACGGCTAAAGTGTTTCAATGCTACAATAGTATAAAAACGTCCGAGTGCTGCCCTCTTCAGGTTGAAAGGTGGCTACTGCAGTTGAATTTCACTATTGGATGTTGCGGTACTGCGTGATGTAAGCGGTACGACGTGGCGTTAGCAAGTTCAAGCTCACCACGCCCTTGTTACGATCTCACCACACCCTTGGTACAAGCTCAGTTCGTCACTCTTTATCTTCGTTGGGGTCTGTCCACTTTTCTCGCATATTTCAAATATTGCCAGTGGGTGGAGTCAGGCTGTGACCAGGGGTTTAGTTACTCTTTAAAGTAGCTACTTAAAGCTCTAAATAGTTTAGCTTTGTAAGTAGCAACAAGCTACTTTTCTCCAATAATTAGGGTTGTAGTGACAAAATGTACAATACGTTTTTGCATACATGATGGCGCGCTTTTAACGAGTGAGCTACCACTCAAATTGCATTGAAAAGTCAGATTCATGTTAACAAATTGGATTCATTTGAATGGCTAATTTTTAAAAGATGTTTTATAATTTACCAATCATAATATACTTAAAGCAACACTAAAGAGTTTTTGCTCTTTGCTCCCCCTACAGGATGGAAGCAGAATTGTCCATTACAACTGTCGTAAATAATTTAGCTTACTGCAGCAAAGCTGGCTCTGATTGGATGGTAGGTCTGCCGTTTTGTAGTTTTCACTCGAACTACAGGACCGCGACCCGATGGTTTTGGCCAATAGAGGGCTGCAAAGCAAAGGTGAAAGTCCCGTTCACCCTGTTTCGAGTGGATGAACGACTGAAACTTTTTTGGAAATGTTATTTTAAGGTAAAAAAAACTCTTTAGTGTTGCTTTAACAATGTTTTCAGTGGTGTATAAAGACCTTACATAATGAACTGTATTGTTTTTATTACCTTAGAATGAGATGTTTTTATCTACATACAATGGAAGTCGCCGTCATGTTTCTACAGTAGCCCTAAATGGACAAACTGCTCTACAGAGTGCATTTCGACAACATGTTTGTCCTGAGGCAGCTACGGTAGCTTCTCATTGCGTTTCGAAATTGTGGGTGGTTACAATTCGCAATCTCACAACTAGATGCCGTTAAAACACATTTTACACCTTTAAAAAGCTGTTGATGTTGTGCATATGAGTGCTACATAAAGCTATCCCCACTTCATCTCATACCTGTCCCACAGCCTTGAATACCTCGCTTCAACCCTTGTAAATGCCTCAAGGTGTTGACGAGTATGTATTCAGCTCAACTGATTGACTGCTTCATACATCACGGCACATGCACAAAAAGCCAACGGGGGTCTTTGTGTGACCCACACGTGGTACGGGCAGCATTCGAAAATTAAAATTTTCATGTGAAAAGCACCCAAACTCTCTCACCTCTCTCAGCCTTGAAGAAAGCGACCATGTTTGCTTAATTTTGAAGCAGTCAATACATGTAGGAAGGCTTGATTTTTAATGAAAACACATTTTCAACACTTGACTCTGCTGGTGATGTCAAATCTCTACCTCCTATCTCTCTATGTAGAGGTGAATTAAGATTGTTTTTCTTTTTGTCTTTTTCCCCTTTTGAGTGCAGAAAATGAAGAGGAAAAAATAGAGACAGCAACGAATTTTAATTAATTCTAATGAATATGCAAATTGCCTTGAATCCTCTGGATAATGTGGTCTTTTCAGTTTTATGTGATTCAATATTTGGTAAAGGGGGTGAGTGTAAAAAGAGCGGTGTGCTGGAAAACACATCTTCCCGGAATCGGCACCTTATCCATTTGCAAGGCCGCACACAAAAGCCAAATGCTTCCCATTTCTTTGTTTAACATGAACGTGCGTGCAAGGGCAAGTGTGCAGCTTTGCTGCTGTATGCTCTAAGGTTGGATTGCTTCAATTATTTGAATAATTTAACTTCTCACAGGACATAATCTTAATTCCTTCACCTGCCAAAATACAGTTCTGCGTATAGGATCCATACCTGGACAGAAGCAGAATTGATTGTTCTGTGTGTAATACCTCCAGTTTGTTATCAGCAGCTTTATAAGCTCTGGTTAAAACTGTGCATGATATCTCTCAGTTATTAATATATATTTTTCACTCATTCCGCAGAAAGCTTGGAGGACTTGAATGTTTATTAGGCTACTTGTGGAGATAAGGGAACTCGAATACCCCAGTGGTGCTTTCTGGGTGGGGTTGATTTTTCTTCAATATAGGGGGTAATTATTTAAGCTCGGATGGGGACTTTTGTTCGAATTTTGCTAGAGAGGATAAGAATTAACAAGCAGCTTTTGGGTTTGATTCTGGTGGAATGCATGACAAACTGCGCAAAGATTAAGACGCCTCTGATCAAAAGGCAGCCCTGCTGAAAAAAACAGCATACCAGCAAGACCAGCATATGTTATGTTTTGGTACTGGTATGCTGGTGACCACCAGCATCAAACCAGCATAGACCAGCATAATTCCCATGCTGGTTTGATGCTGTTTTTTTTCAGCAGGAAGTTATGCCACAGTACATTTTTCTACAAGCTCTTGATGGAATTGAGAAATTGTTTCCCTTCTGCAGGAAAAATGTTCATGTAGTCACGCTGGTTTCACACCGCATGCATGAGCTGCGCGTAACCGGCACGCATTTTTCTCAAGCTCCCATGTTAACAAGTTAGAGCATGCACACAGCACGGCACGCAGCAGCAGCTCGTACTCGTGTAACAGCAGTGGCGTTGAAACAGCAGTGCTGTGATCGTTTCAGCGTGTAAGCGGTGCACGTTTTTTTGCCCCCATGTTAACACGTGCAAGCAGCGCGTTAGCGGCACATGTTTTTCCGCAGCCCATGTTAAAGGATTAGTCTATTTTTTTTAAAGTAAATCCTAATAATTTACTTGTTTAGTCGAAAAGAAATTAAGTTTTTTTAGAAAAACATTCCATGATTTTTTTCATTTAAATATATTCTTTATTGGACCCCAACAGTTTACAGTTTCAATGCAGCTTCAAAGGGTTTTAAACGATCCCAACTGAGGCATATGGGTCTTATCTAGCAAAACGATTGTCATTTTCGGCAATAAAAATATGCACTTTTAAACCATAACTTCTCGTCTTGCACTAGCCGTGTGACATGCCAGCACAACCTCGCGTAATGCGCCATCACGTCAAAAGGTCACGCATGACGTATGCGAAATTACCGCCCCAGTGTTTACAAGTGTGAAGAAAGAGGACCGTTCAGACGTTGTTGTATGTGGAATGATACGAATTAATGTCTTTGTGTCAGTTTATTGTTTAAAAAGGTCCGCAAATGTGCATTTCCCATATGTAACGCGTGACCTTTCGACGTGCTTACGTTATTACGTAATTACGTGAGGTTGCGCTGGAGCGCCACACAGCTGGTGCAAGACGAGAAGTTGTGGTTTAAAAGTGCATTTTTTTTAATTTTCTCGTTTTGCTAGATAAGACTCATATGCCTCGTTTGGGATCATTTAGAGCTGTATTAAAACTGCATTTTTAACTGCATTGAAACTGTAAACTATTGGGGTACAATAAAGTATATTAAATCCTGAAATGTTTTTCTCAAAAACTTTTTCTCTCTCGACTGAACAAAGAAATTATCAACATTTTGGATGACATGGGGATGAGTAAATTAGAGATTTTTTTAAGAAAATGGAGTAATCCTTTAACAAGTTAGAGCATGCAAACCACACGTCATCAGCGTGTCCTTCGCGTAGCAAGAGTACTGCGATCGTTTCCAATGGTTTCACACTGCACGCAAAAGCAGTGCGTTTTTTTTCGGCGCCCATGTAAACAAGTAGAGCACATCAGTATTGCGTGCTCGTGTAGCAGGAGCAAACGCTCTCCTTACGCGCTGCGCTTGCGTGCCGTATAAAGACTCGAGAAAATTTTGAACTAGCACAGCTACGAGTTAGCATGACTCAGTAGTCTGCATCTGGCAGCCTTCAGGAGGCGAAGTTTCACAAGTAAGGAGTGAACAAATGCCAGAAAAGTGGACGTTTGGGTCTTTGTGTAGCCTGAGGTTATATTATAGGCAAAGATTATTTAAAGTCCCCCTGTAGTCGTTAATTTTATCACGTAAAACTCATCTTTGAGCATCATAATAGCATATGTAAAAGTTTTTACTGTCACAGTAATTTCTACATGCTTTAAAACAGCTTCCATGTAATTTCCTCATTTAGTATATGCAGATCTATGAATATGTAAATTAGACTCCACCTATGCTCAATCGCACAGCTCGTACTATAGATTTGATTAGCGCTGATGATAGCAGGTTAGACTGTAACACACTTCACGTAGTTCAGCATGTGTGAGTTCAAATGTGATTGGTTACATGTGTGTGACGTAGCAAACCAAGGCGATGTCAAACTGCAGGAATGAGACGTCTTTGGAAAACTAAACTATTATGGACAAAATACTCAATAGCAATGTTGATGAATGATGAATTTGCACATGGTTGGTCCTAAAGACACACTGTGGTGAAAATCCGTTTTTTTATTGTTGTTTATATGTCGTTGTGGTGTTTTTTTCTCATATGCTTTAAGTACATTTCATCCAAGCTTACTCAGTTCGAAAATGAAAAATTAACATGCACAGAAATTTTGGAGAACATTTTGTACGAAGCTAAGAGATGAATTCACTTGAGGAGAGCACATTTGCTTTCATAAACATACATCCCCACCTCACTGACGTCTGGATCGCCCTGTGCTTAATAACTGAAGGCTGCTAATTGATTCAGAACCAATCAACAGATGATTTGCATAACAACAAGAACAACATGATTGATTACTCATAGAAGGTCTTGTGTGTTATCCTAATACCCATTTGGAGAGTTCAGCCAGGCATGATATCCAATCACCAATTACCGGCCTGGGCTTTATGAGGATATGAAAATGAAGGGCCGAGATAAGCAAAAAGGGCTTGGTGTAAACTGAGGGCACCTTGCAGTCAAGGAATTTGCGAGGTGAGATACGACTTTCTAAAAAGAAGCAATCACGTTTATTTCTTCTGCGTCAATAACTTTTGCTGCTTCATTTCTCGGTTTCATTCATCCATTCTTGCCCTATTCATGCCTATTCAAATAGAGGATTTACAAGTTATATCTTACCAGAATGGTGACCATTGTTTTGCAATACTGGTGTGCCGGTATAACCCCACCAGTGGCCGGTTTCAAAGACATTTTAAATTTTAATCCTTTAATTTTTCATATTTAAAAATGCGTGTGTGCTGCTGCGCAACCATGTGTGTGATAAGCAAAAGTGCTTTGTAGTGCTGTTTATAGGCGCTTATTACTAATGATCTCATTCAGTGTTGTATAAAGTACTAGAAAGCAATACTTGAGTAAAAGTACAAGTATTGTACTAGAAAAAGACTTTGGTAGAAGTGAAAGTTGTCTTTTAAAATATTACTCAAGTAAAAGTCTTAAAGTATCTGATATTTAATGTAATTAAGTATTTGAAGTAAAAGTAAAAAGTATTTTTTTAAAGCAAGCGGTTAGAACTTTGATTGTGAACTTTATTGTGGCTTCCTTTCTTATAGTAATGCATATTCAGGGTTCCCATTATCTTCTTAATCTCAATCATCAAATAAAAATCCGTATTTTCCAGGACTTTTCAGGCACAATTCTCTTAATTTCAAAGAGCAAACAGCATATTTTTAGAGCTGACATCAAATAAAAAAGCAGAAATTTCACTTTTGTATGAACTACAGGTAAAAATGAAAAATAAATAATAACTTATTTATTTCAAAACATGAGCATATTTTTGAAAAAAGTGGAGTATCTCTTTAAGTTAGCTGCTCTACTAAGAAAAAAATGCCAACTCGTGTGGCAATGAAAGCACTGTGATTTGATCAACAATGCAAGCGTACATTCACAATGTATAACATTAGCACAACATTATCCTATAACCACTGAGTTTTGAGTTAATTAACATAAAAGGAAATCTCAAGTTTGACAAAACGTATGATGCTTTTGAAGACGTGAATACAGTGCTTAACACTTTCTTTCTAACCTGCCACTGATTAACATAGCAGTTTTAAAAAAAATATTTCTCAATCTAACATTAGCCTACCGGAGGGAATATTCGGCCTGCAATTATGCTATAATGTTACCATAAACAGTTAAGCGTGTTTCATTTGAGAGTTCTCTGTGAATTAAATAAATCCATGGGAAAATCAGCAATGTAAGGTTGACGTTTATTAAACATGTGCGCCTGGCCATCACATTAGACAGATAATTATCTAATACGGGTTATGATAACTAATGTTTAATCACATTGGCTTTACTTAATAACTATTATTTTAAAGTACCTTGATGTGATTCTTCAGGTTGGACGGGAAGTTTTTAAATGACAAAATGTAAGTGATTTTCGGTAGGCATAAGAGGCACTTTATTCGGTAATCGGGAATCTTTAATTCCAATGTACAAAAACATTTCTTACAAATACGGCCACGGATGTATAACGTTAGCTTTCTCACCCTGTTCATCGTCAGGGTGGTCGATTACGATAACAGGAGGTCCTCCAGTAGGTGCTTTCATTGCAGTAACAGTTGTGCTTCCTCATCCTTTGCCAACACTACGCTAAAATAGAGTGTGCGTGAAATAGAGTGTGCGGAGCGTGCGTAAATCAATCTAGAAGCACTGATTCGCCAAAACCTCCCTTATTAAGTGTGCGGAGCGTGCGTAAATCAATCTAGAAACACTGATTCGCCAAAACCTCCTTTTTTGAGGTCGCACACATTTCTTGATTTTATTTTGTAGTAACGAGTAACGAATATTCTTAGTGGAAATATATCGGAGTAAAAGTATACATTTTATAAATTTAGTGGAGTAAAAGTGAAAATTGACATAAATTTAATGAAATTTCTACTGAAGTACAGTACCGAAGTATTTTTACTTCGTTACATTACAACACTGATCTCATTAAATAACAAAAACAATATTGCGCTGCATTGCGCAGAGTGTATGATAGGGCCCAAAGACTAGTTGGTTAGACTTGTTCTTAAGACACGGTCTTAACTTATATTTATGCACCTGACCACATGCTGCTTAAACATAGCAAAAACAAATCAACCCACCAGGTGGACCAGCTCCACCTTGGCGCGCAGTAACATCATCACTCCTGACTCCTCCCCCTATCACTCAAACTTCCATCAATATTACTGCGACCGAGGTCGAAGTGCTGCAAACTAAATGCTCTTCTGCCATACAATATAGTTCTCATTTTTATCCGCTTGAAAAACCCAAGATTTTATTTCGTGCCACCATACTTACTTGCGTAACTACTCATGTAACAGTCTTTAAATAGGGAAAACATGGAAGTGTTTGGTGACTTCTAAATTCATCACTGTTTGGATCCTAAGGAATAAATGGGGCAAGGCTAAATGATAACACATTCACAACATGCTGTACAAACATTAAGTGCACGCATTGAAAAAAGATAGATATGAATTAATTTGTCTAAGTTGAGGTAAGAACATAGTAAAATATTGAAAAACGGTGGTGTTTTTCTTTAAGCACAGCATAGTTAAATGACTATGTGGCCCCTTACAGTCCACCAAACATCTATCACTAATGCTCTTTCAGATCATTCATTGTGAGGAGTTCTCATCTTCTCAGTCATTTGTCCTCTTATCTGAGATACTGGATGAGTAGAGATGAGATTGCCTCAACACCAGCCAGATACGCAGCATTAGCTGTTTATACACATCAACTCTCAGCCCTGATCCACACTAGCCTGATTTCTTTGCATTGTTGGTGTGTCCTCTGTTCTTCTGGGCGAACTGATAAGAAAGCATCATGTTTCTTTCAAACCATTGATTTTCCTACAGGATTTATTAACAAACCATCTCGGCAAAGTGTCTACATCTCAGGCTACATCCACACGAAGCCAGTGCTTCCCCTATCCGATCTTTTTTTAATCCAATCTCTTTTTTCCCTCCGTAAACACTAGAGTCGTCCCTAGAAATGTGTAAGGTGTAACAAAAGGGAGCGTCATTGAGTATGTGTGCCAAGTTTTCAGCTCTTTCATACAGTGGTTTTAAATACAGATTATCATTCATAACGAGAAATGTGTGCAAATTGGAATAATGCGGAGATCAGGGAGCTTCTCACTATTTGTGCTGAAACTGAGATCGATCGCCAGCTTCATAGAACCGGGCGTGTCATGTGCAAGTTCATGATCAGATCATAAAATCAATGCACAAGCGTTTTCCAGAGAGAAATAGCCAGCCTGATCTCACAAGAATTTGTACATATTTTACGAGTTGGCTATTTCATATGAATTCATATGAAGTTAATCGTGCAAAAACTTATGATTGTCATGAAAAGAACAACAACAAAACCTAACCCCAAACCTAACCCCAACGTTACAGGGGTCAACGTAAATCGTACAAAACTTACAAATGCGGTTGTATGAATTAATACGAATTAACCAACTCGTAAAATACGTACGAATTCTCGTGAGATAGCGTTGAAATAGCGGATGATAAGCAAACCTACACATCTTTTAGTGATTTTCCGGTTTATCTCTGTGAAAAATATATGGATTGTAAACACGAAGACGCAAGGGTGTTTCAGATTTATCCACTCTTGGACCAGGGTTTCAAAAAAATAGCGGATTCATCCTCCCAAAACGTCGGATCCATCTGGACGAAATGTTGAATCGATAAAACGTGTACGTAGCTAAATGCGTCTCCATGTGGACAAGCTCTCAGGCAAGTGTGGAGTTCATGAACAGATTATAGCTTTCCATGACACTTAGGTGATGTCAGATATGCATACATTGAAAGGTCCCAAATGGCCCCGAACGACCCGTGATTGTCGCTTGCATCAACATGACAGGTTATGATTGGGGATTGGCAGCTAGAAGGAAAACCTTTTGCTGGATTAGAGGCTTTCTGCGCGGGAGACGATAAAGCATGTTTATGGCACTCTGATGTTGCTGGCTGTGGTGATTCGGTCAAAACCATTGATTTTTTTTTCTGGTTTAAATTTTATTGGAATTGTAGAGAGATGTTTCTTGGAATGGAGCTGGTTGAAGATAAAAGCGTTTTAATGAGCTGAGGGGATTAACCAGTTATCAGACCCGGAGTTGGATTCCCTTTGGCTTTTGGGAAGATGTGGCCAGAGGCGCCGAGACCCCTCGCTGGGGATTATAAGTCACGGGGGTCTCCTGTTTACTTAACATACAGGATCGGTCATGCTACTAAACCCACACCGATGGGAGCCTATAACAACATTTCTTCCTGACCGGCTCACAACATTTCCCCTTTCTTGCAGTCACGCAGTGGTCTTTCATTAAAAAGAATAATGTGAAGGGTAAGATGTTTAGTTAGGGCTTTCGAAAATAACACTACTCTTGATCGCACCCAGCCTGCATTCCACTTTGACACATCATCATCATGAAAATGGTGCTTTTACCATTTCATTCGCAGCTTTATAGAGCTGAAACAGTCACATTCTTTATAGAAAGAACAAAATGTGTTTCCCTAAGGCCACAAAGCTACTATAATGTGTGTAATGCTTAGATCTCAATGACCTCAAGTGCCCAATGCACTGCCGCTGGCCGTGCTGACAGTTTTATCTGTATTGCGAGAGAGAAAAGAAATAAAAGAAATGACTTTTAATCTAAAGCAATTCTATACTTACTGTTTACAGAGGATAATTGCTGTGTGGAGAGGGATTGTGAACTAGCACGGTTATAGAAAAGGATTAAAACCGTATTATGCTAGCTTATCGCGTTATATTCATGATTTAATTTATGTGGTGTTAAATTACACGTTGTAATTTCCATAGAAAAACCTACAGCATGCAAATGACTCAGGCTGGGTATTGTTAGGAATTTCACAATTTGATTCGATTCTTGATGCTTCGATTCAATTCGATTTGATATTGATTTATTTACTTTGTTGTCGATTCAATAAGTAATTAAGTACATGAGTATATTTTTAAATGAGCCCAAACGTTGGCTTTTAAAATTGGTGGTGCAGGG
The DNA here is from genome assembly GCF_027580225.2 of Misgurnus anguillicaudatus. Classification (NCBI taxonomy): domain Eukaryota; kingdom Metazoa; phylum Chordata; class Actinopteri; order Cypriniformes; family Cobitidae; genus Misgurnus; species Misgurnus anguillicaudatus. The sequence goes on from NC_073356.2 coordinate 11,628,102, forward strand.
TTGAACGGAGTGTAGCTGCTGTTTGCCATCTAACTGTTTTGGTAAAGCATGTCTTGTACCATAAGTATGTACACTAGATGTCGCCTTGGCTACGGCAGTTCATTGGAACGAATGCGTTAAATAAAGCCGCCATCTTGAAACAGGGGAGCCCTGCATCAGCGTCATTGTAGGCAACAGTGTAACGGAAATAAAATCACCATAAATCGTCATGAATGCTATTTTCTAGGTTTTCTTTTGGTTCGTTACAACAGTCAGACATGTATTTAGCATTGAGTCCAGAAAAAAATTAAAATTTTGATATTTTGAAAAATATAATGCATAGTGCTAGTAGGCCTAACATCCATACGGAGCACAAAAGTCCAGCATCGTCCATGAATTCAGAGAACAGGCGGATATAGCAGTGTTACCTAGCTACTTCCTATGACAAGATGGCGGCGGTTTTGACGCATGCTTAGAACCCCAAGGCGACATCTAGTGTATATATCTATGGTCAACACTAAACCCTCTCACTAGAGTGTTGCCCACAGCGCCGCCACTGGCCGGTGGGCTGAATCGATTAATAGGATTTGATGAATCGATATTGAATTGGGAAACAAATAATTGCAATTCATTGATGAATCGATATTTTTACCCAGCCCTACAAATGACCGTTTATTTTTTATTTTCAATCACCTGCTTTCGAGGCCAAGGGTTGGATATCACATAGCAAACGGAAATAGCATAAGCTGAATTATGTTACTTCATATCTCATGAAGTCGGCTTTGCTTGGTTGTTGGTTCGATTTTTCTTACAAACATTGTGAATTAGAATATGACAAAAACAAGACATTTTTTTAAATATGTCTTTACCTACTAATGCAGAATGCATCTGAAGGCATCACTTTCCTCAATGAGGAGTAATTGAAGCATTTAAAGAGCGCCAAACCACATTATATTCCACGTACCATACCATTATTGTTGATCCTTTTGGCCATGCCTCCCTCAAACACATTGATTTGTGCGCTGTGTCCCTGATTGGCCAGCTAATCTCTACGTTGTGATTTGTCTGAATACCTCTGACGTCAGCCGGAAATGTGACACTCCTTACCATGTTTGAAAGATTTGCTCATCAACGGCTCTAGGAAGTGAACTGTTACCTACAATCCGTGTGTTTGTTGTAGTCCAAGAAAATACATTTACGTTTTACAAAGTAACTCGCGTCATTGTTTACTTTGGGGTTTGTACCTTTTGCATATCATTAACATCTACTAATACACACTTATACACCAAAGGAAATGTAAAATCATAAATCGGATAATACATGCACTTTAAAGGTCAATTGTGTAGATTCTTAGTAGCATCTAGTGGTGAGATTGTGAATTGCAACCAGCAGCTCAGTCCACAGCTTACCACTTCCTTTCTAAACGCATAGAGAAGCCACAGTAGCATGTCATCGTTTGAGAAAATGTAGTGACAAAACGAGCCCTGTAGACTGTAGAAACATGATGACACGAAATGGCTACTTCCATGTAATTGGACCCTTGGTGTATGTATTATGAACTAAACAAAGCACTTTCCATCAAGCCATATAATGAATTCATACAAAGAAATCAGAACATTTAAGTATACAAGTTGAGTCATAGTAAATAAAGTGTGAAAATACCTATTTTCCCTATTTTGTCTGACATGTTTTTTACAGGATCCTTCTAAAGGTTCCACAATGCACCTTAAATCTTCAAAATATAAGTTGCATGACCCTAACATGCCCTTAATACTTGTGGTTAAAAACGGTTCCTGCAATCTTGAGAAAAAAATTATCTTGCACGTAGTTTTGTCAGGAAAAATATTGAAAAGAACATCTTATTCACATAACAAAGTACAGCTATTACTTCGCTAAAAACTTTCTGTCCACCATCAGTCAACATTTATTGAATTTATAAAGACGGTAATCAACTTAGTCTATAATTAGCAGCTACCTTGCGCAGGAAAATCCAGTTAGCCAGACCAATTAATCTTGGTGACAATTAGCTTGATCAAAGCATCTACAGCACACCAATCTCTGAAGAACAAAGTATTCTCGGTCTCAAACACGCCAACAGACGAGCTGTAATAGAAATCTCTGTCTTGATGCTATGATGTGTTGATGGGTGTAGCGTAACGTAATAAAATGTCGAATGATGTGGCTTGCCTTTGGCACAAGCTTTGGTTGGAGTGTAAAATATGAAACCAGTCACTAATTATTTGGTTGGCTAATTCAATAAAGTGGGCAATTCAATTACATTAATATATTCTGTTTTCGTGAAATTACCAAATTATAAAAGTATAACCACATTACAAGCCACATTGTTTGCAAAATGACTATCTATATAGACTCTGTGGATGTATGGATAGAGAAAGAAAGAAAGAAAGAAAGAAAGAAAGAAAGAAAGAAAGAAGAAAGAAAAAAGGAAAGCAAGAAATGCAACAGTAGATGCTTTCCCATTCCCCTTCAAATTGCAACTGAAATAGGAAGTGAAAAAGACCCATATTTTGCAATAAAGTTTTTACACTTAAGGTTTTTATCCGCATTTATAGGTCAGCTGATGTGTGTATAAGTTCTTCCTAGTTATTCTTTAGATATGTTGTGCTATGTTTGGTCGGGGGACAAGACAGAAGAGGTGTGTTTGATGTCACAAGAACCGACAAGTGCATGACAACAAAGTACAGTGAATTGCTTTCTCTTTTTTTGTCATCCACATGTTGGTCTGGGCAGAGCTGTATAAAGTCTCATCGCCCATCTGCCTTGTTTTTGGAATTACTTATTGCTAAGAACATAATTACTTTTAGTTGCATAACATCAGTTAATGGAAAGTTGACATTTCACAATAGTTTTTATCAACATTTAGAAAATAATATATAAAGGTGCCATATAATTTAAAACTGTATTTACTCAGGCATAGATGAACAATAAGACATATTGTGAGCCTCAAAGTTAATGCTATATGCTAGCATGTAGACTGAAGTTCTTCTATTGACGTTACAGTTACGTTTTGCAGGTCCATACTAAAAAAACCCACAAAATTTCTCAAAATATAAATTTAAAATTACCCCATTTCTCAAAGATCCCCAAACGATTTGTGTGAAGCCGTTCAACGACTCAGTCTGCGCACAGACCACAGATCGGCACAGACCAACAATAGTGCAACATATGTTGACCTAGCGCTAACATGATTTACTGAGAAGACATTATCGACATCAATACACAACATTTATCATTAATCTAAGCAATAAAAACGATGATAGGAACTAACATTTTACACTCATTTAAGCATTTATGTAAGCTAACCGGGTCATAGCAAAAGCGTAAGTGCAGCATGCGTTAGCCGCTTGCTAACGTGACTCTATCACAGTATATTAGAGTTTACACAATGACATCATTCATCATTAATCCAAGCAATAAAAACGACGATAGAAACTAACATTTTACACTCATTTAAGCAAGTATGTAGTTATAATCATACTTACAGGTTGTGGTTAGGAGACACATGTTGTTCCAAATAAAGTGGGTACTGAACCATCTTTTATTGCCACACGTCTAGTAAATCCCTCCGTTAAAAATGAATTTTCACAGCCAAACGTTTAGTAGCCTATATCCTTTCTTGAAAAAGTAATTTTAACAACAGATTCTTCATATATCTTCATCCTTTGATAGTGAAAACAACAGAAACTGAAAACACAGCGTGATATGATGTTTACACACTAACTAGCTGTGGGCAGGTCATAGTTTTCGTTTCTCCCATGGGCAAGGCTGTAGGCGGAGATTATTATGCAAAGTGTTCGTATTACGTGGATAAATGCAGGCAGGAGATTCAATCCATATAACGACTCGTTTTAGCGATTCAGAGTCGACTCCCTACTTTAGAAGCCAATAAATGTATTAATCGTGCACTTTTTGGTTCAACTACTTTGCACATTGTTTACATTGATGGACAGCTACATGACACACTCCAATACAGGTCAGTTTCGATTTTGGATCTGTGTGGCTCTTTAACAAATAGGACCTACAGTATTAACCACCCTGTGGTCTGTGTGGGTCCTTACAGCCCAGTATAGTGACGGGGACACTGTGTGGTGTGTGTTGGGCGTTCTGGCACAATATGGCTGCCGTTGTATCATTCAGGTGGATGCTGCACATTGGTGGTGGTTGAGAAGAATCCCACTTTCATATGTAAAGCGCTTTGAGTGCTGCTGAAAATATATATAAATGAATAACGAATTATTGTAATACGTAATTAATTTTATTATTATTATTATACACTTATTATTATTGTAAAGTATTACTGATTCTTCTTTGGCACAAGCATCAGTTGCAGTGTGGAACATGAAGCTAGTCGCATGAAACTAATTACTTGGTTGGCTTATTCAGTTAAATGAGTTGCAATTCAATTACAGTTATCAATTCTGTTTTTATTAAATCATCAAAAAAGGGAAGCATAATTGTTATTTGTGAACCGGTTCAAACCACATCATCTTCAAAATGACTACAAGCCTTTAGCTAGTAAAGCATGCGCGCGAGAGAGAAATAAAGGCTGTAGGCTTATATGTACCTGACCTCTTTGTATCTTCACATACACGTACAGATATATAGAAACAAACTTGCAGCCTGAAGGTTTTAGTGGCAAATGTCAACACATAAGGTCACGGTGTGTATATAGTGTGTGTGTTCATGCATTTCATACTCATCTCTGGCTAGATACAACTTAAAGCTGCTTTTTGAAAATCAGCAGTGGTCCACTGAAATCTCATATGTCGTTTTTCCTCATCTGCTATTAACCACAATATTAGGTCATATTCTCTTCCTCAGAAGCTCAATCCAAAAGCTGTCGGAAGAATATTAATACGTTTCATCAAATGCATATTAGCCAGACGTGTCCTGTTCACCTCGTGCCAGTACCACTGAGGATTTTATGGGTGAATGAAAACAATCCATTTAAGACTTTCCTATGTTTAAAAAAACACACCATTGCTTTTCTTTTTCATTTTAGCCGTGTATTTCACCAGCTGTTTTTCTTCAGGTCTTGGCAGAATATTTGACTGTGCTAAAGAGGCCAAATCGTGCCTGTGCTTGTTCCAGTACGTTACAAAAAAAACTATTATTGTGAGATAACCTTTCTCTGGCTAAGTCACAATTGCACTCAGTAAAAACAGTAAAGCGAGCTTTCTTTTGATTTTATTACTGAAAGTACTTGTTGGCAGCTGCGACTGACAGATGATAGATACCTTGCTCCGTGTACAAAGACACCTTTGCTCTATTGTGATTACATTTCTCCTCAGTAATGCATTTAAATGTTCAGTCATTACTAATTTGGCTACCAATAAAGAGAACTGTTTTAATGCTAATAATTATGAAAAAAACCTATTATAGTTAACTATTACTATTATATTTAAAATAATAGTTCACCCAAATATGAAATGATCTCATAATTTGCTCACCCTAATCCAATCACAGATGTATATTTTTAAATAATTTATATTAAAATGTCATCATGTTATCTTCTTTAATGGGCGACTAAGCCAGTGGGTAATATACACTTACCTAAAGGATTATTAGGAACACCATACTAATACTGTGTTTGACCCCCTTTCGCCTTCAGAACTGCCTTAATTCTACATGGCATTGATTCAACAAAGTGCTTAAAGCATTCTTTAGAATTGTTGGCCCATATTGATAGGATAGCATCTTGCAGTTGATGGAGATTTGTGGGATGCACATCCAAAGCACAAAGCTCCCGTTCCACCACATCCCAAATATACTCTATTGGGTTGAGATCTGGTAACTGTGGGGGCCATTTTAGTACAGTGAATTCATTGTCATGTTTAAGAAACCAATTTGAAATGATTTGAGCTTTGTGACATGGTGCATTATCCTGCTGGAAGTAGCAATCAGAGGATGCGTACATAGTGGTCATAAAGGGATGGACATGGACAGAAACAATGCTCAGGTAGGCAGTGGCATTTAAACGACGCCCAATTGGCACTAAGGGGCCTAAAGTGTGCCAAGAAAACATCCCCCACACCATTACACCACCACCACCAGCCTGCACAGTGGTAACAAGGCATGATGGATCCATGTTCTCATTCTGTTTACGCCAAAGTCTGACTCTACCATCTGAATGTCTCAACAGAAATCGAGACTTTCCAGTCTTCAACTGTCCAATTTTGGTGAGCTTGTGCAAATAGTAGCCTCTTTTTCCTATTGGTAGTGGAGATGAGTGGTACCCGGTGGGGTCTTCTGCTGTTGTAGCCCATCTGCCTCAAGGTTGTGCGTGTTGTGACTTCACAAATGCTTTGCTGCATACCTCGGTTGTAACAAGTGGTTATTTCAATCAAAGTTGCTGTTCTTCTATCAGCTTGAATCAGTCGGCCCATTCTGCTCTGACCCGATAGCATCAACAAGGCATTTTTGCCCACAAAACTGCCGCATACTGGATGTTTTTCCCTTTTCACACAATTCTTTGTAAACCCTAGAAATGGTTGTGCATGAAAATCCCAGTAATTGAGCAGATTGTGAAATACTCAGACCGGCCCGTCTGGCACCAACAACCATGCCACGCTCAGAATTGCTTAAATCATCTTTCTTTATTCCTACATTTTTTGGACTTAAAGGACGTGGACCCCGTAATTTAACATTTGATTAACTGAAACATCTAAGACATTTTCTAAAATAACTGAAAATGTGTTTGTCTGAAAATGCATCTCGGACGGCTTGGGGGTGAGTAAATCATGCACTGTAAAAAATTTCTGTAAATTTACATGGAAATTCAACAGCAAAATGCTGTTTTCGTGCAATAACAGTAAGTTGCTGTTTTTTACAGTGCATTGTGGGTAGACTCGCTCACTTCAGGTCTGTTGTCGAGCAACAACAGAATGTTACTGTTATTTAACAGTATTATAGCATATTTTTCGTTGTGCACGCCATTTTGGATTGTCTGCATGAGGTAGGTCTGCAACTTCATCGATGCTTGTGCAATTTTTAAATTACATATTACTTTTAAATATTGCATTTTATCCAGTGAAGCTTTTCAAAAATAAATCAGATTTAATTTCCTATTTTAATCAGGCAAAGTGGGTATTCTACCATCACATCAGTTACACTCACATCAGATCACAGGTAAGAATTCATCAAAGTTTTATCCAACCTGTTTATTTTACTAAAATGTGTGTAAAAGATGAATGAGGAACGATCAAAATCAATTATGGGTTTTGTGTCTTTACATTTTTAATGTGTGCATTCTGTCTATGCAAGTGAAAGACACGCTTGTGTTATCTGCAAATTCGCCTGTTTTTTGTATTATCTTAAAATCCTTTTAAAATCCTTTGTTACCAAGTATCTACAAATAACACTAAAAAGATCTGATATTTGTAAATTCATTACATGCTGGTTAGCTGGTTGAAACATCCTGTTGTATGTGGCACGCTTTTATTGGTGGTAAGACACATTAAGTTTATAAAATGGACATGTATCCCAGCTTCATGTAAGTTAAGGTAGGTGGGGTATATGAATTCGTTACTATAGTCTGATTACACAAAATGGTTAGTTTATGGTTAGAAAGTGATGTACATTTAAAAAGTGTTACAGTTTTGTCTGTTGCAAAACCAATTGAATCGCATCAAAAGATAACTACTTCTGAATTACTTTTATCCTCTATGTAGGGTTATTTTGGTGCTTTGGTGCTATTTTGGTCCCTATTCCCTTTTCGTGCATTGTATGGACAAACAAATATTACAGATATTATTAAGGTGAGTAAAAGATGAGAGAGTATTATTTTGTATAACCATTCATGTTTTGAGTAAAATGTATATTGCCTCTGTAAAATATTATCAAGTATTTTTGCAGATGTTAATTATCATAAATTGTTATCTTTGCTAATAGATGTGTACCACTCCTGCTGACTTTGAGAAGACTAGTAACTTGTGACACCTTGTTTGATCCTGTTTGGTAAATATATGAAATTTGACATTTTTCACTAAACAAGGCCCACACTCCAGGCTGACACAACCTATTACTATCTTTCTTTCTTTCTTATTCTTTATGCCATTCCAGCATCTTTTGGCTATATTCATGGTGAGAACCGGTTAATCCATACACAAGTTTTATTCACACAAGTCAATCCAGACACTGTTGGGGTAGAGACAATTTGGCATCTGTGAGTCCCAGAGTAAACCCACGCTGACACAGGGAGAACATGCAAACCTCAAACAGAAAGACCACCTGATCTAGCCGGGGCTCAAACCGGGGACCTTCTTGTTGTGCCTTTTACTTTCAGGAGAACATCAAGCTTTATGTGCCTTATTCTGGAGGCCACTATATTTCAATCATGTTTAATGTGTGACAAACTGAGAAACCATTTAATATCAGAATTTACATGGACTAAATAAATATGTGATTTTCAGTTTACCTAGAAACCTTAGTGGCCCTTAATTACTGTAAATGTATTTGTATCATGACAATGGCCTTTCAAACAGCATACTGTTAAGTTTCTATCTTGAAGGACATGGCACTTTGTGTCTTTGCCAGTGCTTGCATATTTTCTCACCGCCTTTTCTACACTTAGCTCTACAGATATTAAGGATTATACATTAATATGTACATTCATTTGGTCCAGGTGATACTCAGGGACAATGTATTAAACAATGGATGATCAGCCTGAAAGCCAAAAGAATCTGCAAGGGTGTTCAGCCAACGTGTCTCACTGGACTTGCTGCATTGTTTTCTTTGTATAACATCTTCAACTTGCAAAAAGTGAGAGCAGCATCCACACTGGAAGTCCTTCAAAGGTAACAAGTTATTTTTCAATTTTTTCATTAATATGGTACAATTAGTATGTTGACCTAAAAAGAATGGTTCCACATAAAATAATGATTTATCATTAACTTAACTAAATTTTAACTTGTGACTATCTTTAAAGGTTGAATTTGTAACTTTTGAGGAGACTTTGGTAAGGCTTCACAATAAGGTCTCATTTGTTAAACGGGATAGTTCACCCAAAAATGAAAATTCTTTCCTCATTTACCTTCATGTGGTTCTAAACATGTGAGTTTATTTATTTTGTTGAACACAAACTGAGATATTTTAATAAATGATGGTAACCACACTGATGACAGTACCCAAGTCAACGGGCAGTGCCAACCTTGTGCTTACCATCATTTATCGAAATATCGTCTTTTGTATTTAACAGAATAAAGAAACTCATACAGGTTTAGAACCACATGAGAGTAAATTATGAAATAATTTTCATTTTTGGGTGAACTATCACTTTAACATTGGTCAATGTATTAGCTAACATGAACTTACAATAAACAGTACACAGAAGTATGTAGTAATTTTTGTTAATAATAGTTAATAAAAAGTAATTTGTTGTGTTCGTTAGTTCACAGTTAATTAATGTGAACAAATCCAACTTTTAATAATGTCTTAGTAAGTGTTAAATTAACTCAAAAGCGCTGAGTAAGTATTGTTTATTGTAAATTCATGTTCAAGATAGTTAACTTATGTTAACTAATGACACATTTTTGTAAAGTTTTACTGAAAGTTTGATAATCTAAGTCAGAGTTTTAAATAATTCTCTATTCTCTTTTTATTTTCCAGACGCTTTATTAAAATCAAACCGGGAACCAAGGCTGCAAAGGGAAAAGTGACCTCTAAAACAGGAAAACTGCAAAAGAAGACCATCAACAGTCAGTCTCAAACTATCAAATCTTTTAAAAAGACTTATGGACTTTGAGTGGTACTTCATTTAAAATGTAGCTGACACTTCCCACCAATACAGCTTTTTTTTAAATATGGTGGGCTGCAGTGATGGCAGGTGACTTCTCTGAGAAGCCACGAATGCAAATCTAGCCAAAACATTGTCATGTGTGTGGCTCGTCATTTCAAAATGTGCGTTCGGCGCGTCATGTGAACCTGTGCATTGCGTGTCATGTCAAAATACGTGCCTGCTCCAGACACTTTGAAGGGGATTATAATAAAAGAGATGCTCGCTTTTGCCATACTAGCTTAATCTCATGTGTAATCAGAGTTTAGTGTTAAATGAGTGTCTTGCAAGTATCATGTAAATGTCTCTTTTATTCTTTATCATATTCAAAGCGTTTGGGGCAGGCACGTATTTTGACATGATGTGTGATCCATATAGGTTCACATTACACTCCATTCCACTGGTGGGGTGGTGTTTTTAATACTGGTTTGTATATTATAGACCATGTTTTCATATTTAAAATTGGGCTGGTGTCTGTTAAAGAATTAGCAAATTAATGTTTTATTGAATTATTTAAAAATGTGGTGTTTTTACAGGGGGAATTTTTGTGCTTTTTTAAAATCTAAATTGTAAACTACATTTGTATTTTAATTTAAGATAAGGCATCTCAATATTGTTCTTTGTTTGTTTGATTTTTTTGTATTTTAGTATGTTATTTGTGCCTTTTAATTGCACCACAGTTTATGCACTGAATATTAAAATATATCTGCTTGTATTTCTGCCTGTTTTATGGCATAACAAACATAGCATTACAGTCAATCTGGTGTTGAATAGAATAAAGAATAAAAAATTCATAACCTGGCCTTTTTTGTTTTATGTTATCCACTTTGACAAATATAAAATGCAGGGTATAATAGCATTTATATTTTCAAATAATGGAGGTGTGACTAATATGTACTGTAAATTAACAGGTATATGATGCTAAATAACAGTTTTATGCTGTAGATAACAAAAACAGTATCATGGTATTAAATAACAGCTGTATTCTGTAGATAACAAAAACAGTACCATGCTGTTAAAATAACAGTTAACTGCTGTAGGTAACAAAACAGTATCATGCTGTATTTTCTAATAACAGTATCCCGCTGTAAATTAACAGTGCAATGCTGGCAACCACAGCTTCCAGCATAATACCGTTTTTTTACAGGGAAATTTTTTACAGTGTGGGTTTAATATAATTTTTGGCCGAACTATCCCTTTAATACTCTAAATAATCAATACAAGCCCGTGGTTCATAATTTATAAATAAAATTGTTTGAAAAACATGCCCCCTCTGATATTTCACAAATCGCACCCTAAATACATCTTTAAAATAACAAAAACTTGCACAGGGTTTGAATAAAAAGTCTAGTGTGACCGCATCTTAACTCTTTCCCCACCTTTGATGAGTTATCTTGTCAATTAAGAGAAAACATTTTCCTGCCAATTATGCTTTTCTGAAGAGTTTTTACCGTAATCTGTAATTCCGCTCTTACCCAATTTATAAAAAACTGAGGCAAAAACGAATTTAATTACATTTAAACTCCTTGTATGTTTTGATAATCATTCTGAATCTGATCTCTAACAAAATTCCTTTACAAAAATTCAATTATTTCAGCTTTTGTTCAAAATTTTGTATTTTTGACGAAACCTACCCATATGTAAGAAAAGAGAACAAATGAAGATATGATGAAACGTTTTTATCCTGTTTTGTTTGTGTGTTTGTTTGAAAGCAGAGGGTCTGTTCTTTCATTTGATATATTTGTATGTTTATATATTTGTAAAAGAAAATTTTCCTGGTAGGCGTTTATGTGAAAATCACAAAAAATGCTGGCGGGCAACTTAAACAAAAAACTGGTGGGGAATGCAAACACAAAAATCCCAATAAGGCTATATATTTAATGTTTGGCATTTTTATCATATTACCTCATCTTGGATGTCTTAGCCATGAGCGGCTTTTCTCTGTGACATTTAGCTTGGGCGGCGATACGACTGAGTTTCTGAGTAATTATTTGTTTGGCTGTTCTAACGTGTGCCTTTATCTGTCTATTTAAATGTGGGCCTTTTATGTGCTCTGTGTTATATCTTAAAAAAATCAAGGCTCAGGTCTTGCGCAGTAGACCGTGTCTCAGCTGTCTATTGTGTAAAAGACAATACATTTTAAAGAGCAAAGATAACATGAGTGTCCTTTTTGCATTTCAACAGTTCGGAAAATGGTATGTCAACTGTGCAGTCATGCAGTTTCTTTAATTAACATTTTTTTAGCATCTTTGACATAAATTTATACCAAATAATGATCATATTTTGTGTGAATGTGTGCAAGCGTCAACGCTAAGGATATTTCAGGCCATACCAAGTAATTAAATAAGAATAAAAAAATTAAATTATAAGCAATAGCACAGATAAATATAACAAAACAAACATACACAATGAAATAAACAGTGCAGTTTGGGTTTTTCAGATTGATTTAACAGTACTGTACTCTGATTTGTATTTCAAATCTGATCTTTTGCACTGATTGCCATAATTTCGCCTTCCCTTAGAGTGCCGTTTATGATATGACTTGACATTTTTGTATTCATCTTAAGCATAAATGCAGGTCCTTCATCTGAAGCCATTTCATTACATTTAAAACATGTAGTGGATTGACACAACAATAGACACTCGCTGCCTTTCTGTACAAATCCTTTAAACAGAGTTAAACTGCATTTTCTATACTTTGTTACTTGATTTGGGTTTGCTGTCAGGTCCAATATAATGTGTGGTGTCCCATCCAAAAGTGGTTTGCAAAACTAGCGTTACATTGTGGTCTACAACAATTTGGACTAGAATGTATTGCTCATTCTGTTAAAAATGAGCTGGCCGCAAGAAACATTTCAACATTTGCTGAACCTGACTCATATCTAAATGTCATCAGTCACATGACATATCCTATTTTCTTTGACAATATGGTTTGGTTTCTCCTTACGCCTTGTCCACATGTACATGGATATTTTTATAAAGGCAAACACGTATTTTCATTCCACTTTGCTACTTTTCCATTGCTTTTCTAAACACGTGCTAGACGATTGTGTTTGACCGCTACACACACGCCTTGTGACTTTTACGGCATCTCATGCATGAGCACATAGTTTTAAGATGCCGTGTCAGCTGTGGACAAGCATTGCAAGGTTTTGTTTACAGTAACAAGTTGGCATAGCAATTTCCGTTATTCCCCCATTTTATTCTATTTAGTTTTTATTTATTTTATTTAAACCAAGCCAACCCTTTTTTTTAAATATGTAAACTGTTTCATGTAAATTGTTTACAAATGTTAATGATAAATGACAAGTAATTTTATGTTTTGCATTTATTCCCCCTAACTGTACAAAACCTGAACCAAACCGTGACTTAAAAAAAACTGTGAATTTTGTGTTCCATTAGACCCCTACTGTCCACACTAGCATGGTTTAAACTCATTTCCCACCAGTCTTTTTTGAAAAGTTATCCGCCAGCTTTTTTGGGGAAAATGTTTCATCTTATCTATCGTCGCTTGTCCGATGAAAACCACGTATGTCCATTTAGCAGATTTTGAGTTTTTCGACGGATTGAATGTCCAGGTTCATTTCCGTATACAGTATGCTTCACATATCTAAATGGCCAATGAAAAGTTGTGAAATCATGTCATCTGATTTTCACGTATATCCATTTGGTGTCAAAGCTGTCAATCATGCTGCGTATCTCCCGCCCTGTGAAAGCATCTCGCCGGTCTCGTGAAGTTTCAAGCTCAACACTGGATAGCCGAATAAACAGTGGCGGCTGGTCACTAGGGGGCGCTGGGGCGCCGCCCCCTTAAAGCTGGCCAGAGAGGAAAGCTACTTTAACATGTTACCAAAAAGTTAAATATATAATGCAAATTAATACAAAATAAATTCATTTAGTTGTACTATTTCACTGTTAGTCATGTTATAATTTATTTAAAACAATTAAAAATCAAAACTGAGTTCGTTGTGTGTGTGTCATGTTTGTGTGTCTGGGGCGCACCCCTAATGAGTGTCTATGTAGGTCAGGAAAAAGGGTAAAAACATGTGACCTGAGGCTGAGCTCTAAGTGGCTGGTTTCGGATCCGCCCTGGGGCGCAGGACTGTGCGCCCTAAACACTCCCACTTATGTTGAAAGCGAATCAATATTGCTTTTAATGTTTTTTTACCTCCTGTGATTGGATGGTTCGAAGAGTCTCATAACCGCGTTGGAGATTGCTGTGTTAACTGATAGCTACAGTACAGATCAGTGAAAGCAAGTGAAATATCTTGAGATGAAGGAAAATATGCTTGTATCCTTACAAAATCACCCTTTACAAGGTATTTAATTGATGAATAAATAAAGGATTAAGAAGCTTGGATTAGATCGACCAACAGAGTCAAATGATGGCAGTCTGTGTTCTCCACCACTTCTCATGGCAAACGGAGTTGGCTAGCTGGATATCATGTAAGTCTTCTTGAGTTTTATTTTTTCCCTGTTTGCTGTTTTAAAGTCTAAATGCGTGATAGACGACATGATCTTTTGTGGCGCATTTGAGCTTGTGTTGCGTGGACATAATGAGAGCGAGTGCTGCTCATATAATCCGGTATATTTCGTGGCTTGGTCAACTTTGTTGTTAGTTTTGTTGTTGTACAGTGTTGTAGAGTTTAAAAAGCACCCACGAGAAAACCACTGTTTTTAAGGAAACTTCACGAACCGTGCAGATTGAGCTGATGGACTGTATGTACTCCCTGTTGTGAGGGAAAAATGTGCTTGTGCTATGGCTATAAAAGCAAAAAGAAACATACAAGCCTGTGATTAGGCAACTTTAGTGTCTCTTTTTGTGTGTATTCGGTCGCGTTAAACGAAAAGTCTTTGACGGAGAAAATTTAAGCAGGATAAAGAAAAATATGAGCGCCATTTTGGCAGATGCCCATACAACTCAACTTGAGAATGTAATTCCTATGTATGTCCAGTTGGTGGCAGTGTGTTGCTCAAATGACGCCCTGGTTTCTAGATATTCTCGCGATATTTTGATGTCATACACTGATTGGTCTGCGCATGGCTGCTGAAGTTAAACACTACAGGTCAGGAGCGCTGTAACAAGACACCTGTCTAAGGTAAAGATACAAAATCTAATGACAAGAGTCTGCATTAATCTGCCTTCATGCGTTTATTACATAAGATGGTTTCAGATGAGTTTAGTTCAATTCAGATTTTTACATGTTTATTGATATTTTAATCACAGTAGTATTTTGTTATTTGATTTGTTCATATTTGCCTGTTCAGCATAAAGCTCCGTGTTTTATTGCCTCCGCTGTCACTGTGAGAAAAAAAAACATTAATTAATCTGCTTCGTGTGATGGTAAAGAGATGCACGGTCTCCGTTTATCTGTTCTCTAAACAAATGAATAAACACATTTGACTTGTATGCTCGTCTTGTAAGTTTATGATTAGAAATGGACATGTGAACGAAAATGAAAATAATTAAAACATGAAATGATGGATAATAAATGACTGCGAAGGACTCTTTACAACGCTGTTTTTCCAAAAAAATGACTGAGATTGAAAATGTCTATCTCAACCTCTCTCTCTCTCTCTCTCTCTCTCTCTCTCTCTCTCTCTCTCTCTCTCTCTCTCTCTCTCTCTCTCGTTGCTCTGTGTGTGTGTGTGTGTGTGTGCGTGTGTGTGTGTGTGTGCATGCGTGCGTGCGTGTGAATGATTAACTTGATATTAGTTAATTACAGATTCATAGTACATTTATTTTGTGCGTTTGATTTCAACTGTAACATTTTCAGCATTAAAACATTTTCGGCTATTAAGAGTACTGCATTACTACAGTAAAAGTTTGATTTTTAGTGTGTTTGCGCCCCCCCCAAATTTTTTTAGCACCAGCCGCCACTGCGAATAAACATAGCCTGGTGAGACAATGACTTTCCTTCATCGAGGTAAACGTTTCCCCCCTGACGCCAGACGTACGTCTATACCCCATTCACACAGACCTCTGGTCCCAGAAAATACCCGTAAAATTGCCAGACAAGCGTCTGTGTGAACAAAAACTCGTTCCGTTAATCTTCTGGGATCGTTGCCGGAAAGAGAACCTAGTAAGATACGCGGGTAACCCTCTGTGTGAACAAGAATGCCGTAAAGGGCGTGTCGAAGTGAGGACGCGCGCGTCATCATCACAACACAAGTTATGGTTCAGCTCCTTACAACGAGAGATAACATGCATATAAAAATTCACCACGAGAAATGTTGCAAACTAGATTGAAGCAGTTATCAGAAAATGATATATGAGACGCATAAACAATGACGCACGTGCCATATAGTGAGGACGCGCGTGTCATGGCAACATGAAGTTGGTTCAACTCTTTAAAATGAGGGATTTACAACATTCACGACGAGAAATGGCAGCATACTAGACTGAAGCAGATATCAGGTAAGTTAGCTCGTTACTTACTGTGTTGAAACGGAGATCATTCAGCAGCATAGAAGAATATCGCGTCACGTGCTCATTTGAGCTATAATAAACGAAAATACCCGCATGTCATCCCAACGAGATATATTGTTTAGCTCCTCAAAATGCGGGTTTTAAATGCATATAAACAATCACGATGAGAAATGGCTGAAAACTGTATCAAAGCAGAAATCAGGGAGCTCGTCAAATATCCACTCAGAAGCTGAGATCATTCACCAGAATAGAACTGTGCATTCACGCGCTCCTTTGTAGTCTTATCATAAACAAAAATGCACGCGAGTTGTTTCTGGAGAGAGAAATAATATATAATATGCAAACTTCAGACGGTGCGTGGAAGAGAGGGCGGGACTTTCAACATAAGTGTCTTTCCGGGACCATCAGATGCCGTGTAATCTTGGCAGTGTGAACGAAAAAAACCTCTAACTATTCCGGAAAAATCCAGGATGCATTTTACGGGTATTTAACGGAATTTCTGTGTGAAAAGGGCTCTAGGAGTGACAAAATTACGGTAGGACTGTGCAAACAAAGTATCTGTCTAGCATTACCATGTCAGTGTATTGATTCTTTGTCCCTTCATAGTTTGCAGGAGACATTTAATGAATGTATAATTAATATGAAATAAATTAAGCGTATTTAATAAATTAAGACGTACGCTATTTAATAAACGGAGCGTATTCATCTGTCAATATAAAACGCAACTTGGCCATTCTAATTAATGATCGGAAGAACGCGTATTGACCACCGTTACTGTAAAATATGCACGTATGTCCATTTAAACTCAATTTTGGTCAAATGTGGATTATATCATTACACTGGCAAGAATATGGTTACATGTTAAGATGCCGTACCAAGTATGACAACGCTACACTTCTGTCGTATAAAATTCGTTATCAATGCCGAGCAATCGGATGGCTAGGTTATCCTTACACATTAGGGTTCCTTATCTGCAGGTTCCCTGATAAAATGCTAGTGTGAATGCTAAGTGCCAGGACTTAATAAATTGCTTTCTTTCTTGATCTTTCTTGACCAATAAAACCTTAAGGCCATGCCGGCCAGTCAGAAAGAATTATTACCGGTTATTACCAGTTCCAGTATGGACAACAATATGGGGCACGAAGGAATTCTCAGAATACATGCCTCATGGAAACAAAGGTGATAGCGGAGCACAATCTGACGTCAAACAAACTAGCTAACAAAAAGTGCACTCCGATGTCACAAGCCAAAATCTCTGGTTTAACCGGCTACACCACAACACTGCAACCAAAGTTTCTGAAAATCTTCACCCTGGCAGGAGTTTTTAAAAAGGTTTGGTTTCAGTGACCTGATACTGCATTTGCATGTATACAAACAGCCAAACCACATAGAAAAGCTGCGGTTTTTAAAATAGCCTTGCTTATAGGGCCTTAATGTGCGCGTTTTTCCTCTTACAAGCAGGTAATTCTTTCTTTCTTAGTGTTCAAAAAAATAAAATCAGGTAATGACGAGAACGAAGTTATTGCAGGCATGTATGAGGTGCAAGCTCTCATTAGTGGAGATAACACATGATTTACACACTGGCAGAAATAACAGCAGTAACCTCACGCATGCAGTTTCCTTCTTGCTCTTTAAATCACTCTTACATTACCTGTTACCTTTTGCACAGTCCTGGTCTCTGGGCGACAGTATCGTAAAGATTGTTGACTGAAAAGGGAGCATATTGTCCAGCAGGGGTGTGCTCTGATTTGGTTTGATGGTTGGAGGGTTTGAATAATTTAACACTTATGGGAATCGGAGAACGAGCAGCCACTCGTATCGCAGAGTAACCCATCTGGTTTATGTGTGTGCCAAAATGTCTGCAAAGACACTCACACAGTGTGTCCTGTAATTCTTGTCGTCCTTAAAAATAATGCTTCGCAGGCAGTTTCCTGCCGTAGAAAATCATCAGGCAGGTCTGAATCAAATGTTTGTGTATCCTGTCTATTGAGATGCGCTTTCAAAGGAAGGTGTATCTGTCCCGGCCTATATCATCTCAAAATCATGCGTGTACACAATATTGATTGATGAAGAGTAGTGGAGCCATTGGAAATTGGTTTATTTCATTTGTGGCATTACTCATATTTTGTAGGTGAGTTTCTGTTTAGCTTGGTTTTATTATGGCTACTCATCTCTTAACCCCTGAGGTAAGCACATGCTTTTCTTAGGCTACACTTACATTGTGGTCGTGTTAAAATGCACAACTTTTGCTACGGTTACGCCTACCGTACTTTCTATCCTTGAAAACAAAGATTTTTCGAAACACTGCAGAACCTATTTTAGGTGAAAAGCTCAGAGGTTGCGCTGCTTTGTAGGGATGATTTAATAATATGATCGTATATCCTTTATGTGTTGCAAGCATCGGGATGTCGATTGTATCAGTCTGTTACCAAACGATCATCGACAATATTGGGCAAAATAACAAATGATAAAGCTGGAAGTTGCTGACTTCATTGTCATTTTTTAGCAGCCATTACACTTGTATGTGAATACCTAGTTTGCCTAAATGGTCATGTGACATTTGTTTTCGGTCTTGTAGCGTGCATCGAAATCTTTTGAAAAGCAATGGAAACATAAGTAGAAAGTGATCACGTTAGTTTTAAAATGGCTTGTTTAAACGAAAATGCATTTGTGTGGACATAGCATTAGTCAGACTGTCAGACAATGAAGAATAGATTAAAAGAAAGAGATCCCTATACATTTATGGGTGGGCGGTATGACCAAAAATCCATTTTACGGAATGAGTCATTTTATTTATTTCACGGTAACGTATATTTCACGGTATATATGTTTTTCAGTTTATATTGTTTTTGGAATATACAAATTTGCAAAAATTTGCTACTTACTATAACCTTTAACGAAATGCTTGCTACGGTTTTAAAATGGGCAAGTTAGTGTTAAAATGAAAATGCCCAGAATTTTTGCGCTTGAATTGGCACAATTGTTGCTTTTTT
Organism: Misgurnus anguillicaudatus; assembly: GCF_027580225.2. Classification (NCBI taxonomy): domain Eukaryota; kingdom Metazoa; phylum Chordata; class Actinopteri; order Cypriniformes; family Cobitidae; genus Misgurnus; species Misgurnus anguillicaudatus. The sequence continues at coordinate 11,647,297 of NC_073356.2, forward strand.
ATTTGCTGGAGGAAATAAAAGAGGAGTCACTAAGAGAAGTTACACAATAGCAGGTGTTTCAAAACTTCTTGTAAACCATCATCTTTTTGTCTTCCAGTTCTTTTCAGTGTCTTATGGCTTTGTTAGCTGGGATTTCACACCAAATTTTCAGCTGAGTTGTCCGTGGTGCTGAACTCAAGGGCATCAGGCGTAGTAGATCACTCGCACCTGAAGGAGCATCAGCTCTGCTTATTTGTGACCCTGGACTAATAAGCAAACAGCGTGTCAAACTACATTGCTCCAGCTGGGAGTTTTGTCTTAAGCCTGGAATACACTGCAGGATTTTTGCACTCCTATAAGATCATTACCGTATCACACTGTGCGTCATGGATCGTTTAAACTTGGGTACGACAAGCATGAAGAATGTACAATGATGACACGGAAGCTTCTGCAGGTATGGCTGCGTCGCACATTAGCGCAACATCACCAGCATGCGCTAGTGGAAAACAAATATTGGTACACAGGTCGTAGCAACAAACACACTGTGCGTTGATCATGCTGAATTTCTGACAATGTCAGAAAACTATCGTAGGCTATCTTTGGACGCAAGACCGGGAAAATGGCCGTCTTTAAACCTCTCTCACTATACAACATAGAACCACCAATGAAGAGCCACGATCACAGAAATTGAAAAAAATTTCACGATGCCAGTCTTTCATCTAGGACAGCCAAAAATTGTGCAGTGTATCCCAGGCTTTAGTTCTAAAGTTTTTAGAACTTTAAGCAAGCTCTTAGCATTGTGTGCAAGAAGTGCTTCCTTATTAACCTGATAAGGAACACTGTGCCGTACATGGTACACCACCTCCCTTGCACGTAAGGCTGCATTACGTCAGTTTTTGGTACAGTCATAAATGTAAGTCATTGCGGGATCAGCCAGCTCCGGCTTCCCGCATGCACGATTATACCATCTGAACGCAGAGAGATTAACCACATCTCCTGCCCTGACTGTATGCAGCTGGGAAAGAACTGGTCTGCTGCGCGAGGACTACCCCGCCTGTGAGTGCTTTGGGATGGGGGTGGAGCCTTTGGAAGCGGCGGCAGCTGCTCGTTGAGAAGAATAAACGTGTCGTTTGTCGCTTTCACGTCAAAGTCTCCAAAAGTCTCCAACAATGCCAGAAAAAGTCGCTAGTCGCTTTTAAAAAAATAAGTCGCCAAGGGGGTCTGAAAAGTCGCTAAATCTAGCGACAAAGTCATCAAGTTGGCAACACTGCACTCAGTCTAACATGCGGCGATTTGGCCACACCCACTTATTTACAATTTACGTTACACGGAATAGAAAAATCTGTTACGTCTGCCATTTTATTTCACAGTAATGGAATATACCGTCATACCGCCCAACCCTACCCTCATTCACAATTCTCTACATTAGTTTGTTAATATAGTCCACCTGAATGAATGAATAAAAACGAGTAAGTGAATTCGGACACTAAGTGCCAAAATTGCTGAGGGCGGCATCTTGTGTCGAGATGAGGGAGTTTGTATGGCACGCTGCTACTCACAGTGAAGGAATAGCGGCCAACAGTTTAGCTTACAACAGTTGTTCCCTAATGTTGTGGTGCATTTTGGGATTAAATAAGTGCATTTGAAAATGTCCACTATAATTTTGGACACCACTACAAAATGGCCGTTCCTTCAAATAGTACACTATTTAAGGGTATAGGAAGCTAAAGAGTTTTTTTCTCTAAATTGACCATAGTTGTATTTTAAGTTTCATTTTAGAAGTTTCTCCTAAATGTCCTACAATAGAAAAAAAGACAAATGAGGCAAAGCTTAAAGCTATAATATTTATTATTATTAATTATATTTTATATATATACTGTAGCTCAGATATGATGATAAAAATGTGATTCTCCTCTCAAACTTTAGAGAAGAGCATGCTGCCAATTCATTTAATTTCATTGCTTTCCAGAAGAAACATCTGAGATATTTAATAAATATAATTTGTGATTTTTCCTACGGCTGTCTTAAATCTCCAGTAATAGGCTTGGATTTCCTACAACATGTCAGGGTGACCCACTTGCTCTGTGGCTTCGGTGGAAGCTTTCATTTGGATTTCAGAAATATGGATGTAAATCTTCATCCCTATGGAACAAGAGAGATAATTCTCCCTCGACCCCCTCGATGGACTGTTTTCAGACTTCACACTCTCCACCGTTCTCTAGTACAGATTGGTCCTTGTTTTGCGATGAATCCATCTCTTTGTACCTTATCATGTCACTCATGTTTAAAAGCAGAGCTGAATAATGCAGGTGAGGTCCGTGCGGGCCACAGAAGAACGCCTGTAATTGGTCTGGATGAAGATAATTGAATCCTCTCTTGGCAGGAATGGAGTAGAGTCACAAGCGCCGCTTTCACCTGACCTCTCTGACACTTCAAAGTGTCATTACCTCGCTTTCCGACGGTCGCGCTCCTCTATATTAAAAAAGACTGTGTGATGAGACACTTTTAACGGGTCGTGGTGTCACCTGGTCTTTTGTGTGCGCGCGCGTGCGTGAGCCCTTGTGGAATGTGATGCGCTGACATTACAGCAGGGGCTGCTGGGTAATGGAGGGTAATGATGCTGAATGGTTTGGAGCATTGTTGAATGGGTGATTGAGATGAAGGGTCAAGCTACTACAGCAGAGGCTCTTGCGGCAGAAGGATCTTTTCGAGACAATTACGTTCCCGGCGCTCCGTTTGCCAACCCCAAGAGATGGCAGGGCTGAAATAGTGCAGTACAATGTGTTCAGTAGTGACAGATATGATCATGTCTTTTGAAGAACATAACAATTAAGATTTAGGAAATTATATTGTATTGTTAAATCGTCTTGCTGAGATTTTCCAATTGGTTGAACGGAAAACTACAATTCCTTCTTGTTTTTGGCAGTTGGCGGCATTTCATCTGTGCAGATAATTACAAGTTATACTAAAACACTTAGACAAGCAATGTCACAAACTTAACCACATTTTTAAAAGCGTGACAGAAACCTGGTTGTTTTTAAAATAGCGTAGCTGAGCTGAAAAAGAGAGCAAACACAAATACATATTTGACAAGTCTAATCCATTTTATTATATGGTTCGTTGGAATGCTTGATTCTAATTGGCCAGTCACAACATTGCAGGTTTGTTATTCCCAGAATACAACCACTCAAAATTAATAACACATGGTAACCTGGATGCTGCAAATCATTTTGACAGGTACAGCCTAATATTACACAATATTGTATATAAATATGTATTTTTATGACATTTATGACATATTTACAAATGATTAAACCAAATACTGCGTTTGTGACATTTGAACGTCTTATCTTAAAACCGAAAGTAAATGGGTTTTTGTTGTGGAAGGTCTGCATTCGTAAAAAATTAGCAAATAAAATATTTCAGTATTTAAAGGACAAGTTCTGTATTTTACACTTAAAGCCCTGTTTTGAGATTGTTTATGATGAAATAGAATGGTTTTGACTAAAATTTCGACATATGCGGCTGCCCCGAGAATTTTCGGGTGTTTGTGTTTCACCTCCCACCTCTACAATGGGTTTATAGGTGCACTGGAACAATCCTTTCTAAAATGCATTAAACTTTCGTTTACAAAGACGTGAAACTCACCGAGTGATCAGGGGTGTTTACTGATATGCTCACACAAAAATCGCTGCAAAAGATGCTTTCCAAGCAAAAGAATATGAAACAAAGTGAATAAAAATCTTTCTGTGGGCCAGATTTTGTTATTGTTGAAAGGTGCCGGGGGGGAGGGCGGGCGGCAAATGGCCCGCGGGCCGGGAGGTTGAGACCACTGCACTACAGTGTATTGTTTTTTCTCTTATGATATGTATTGGTTCCCTTTCAGTCGGTCACTACGACGTCACGTCGTGACCGACGAATTGGGAACTCGCTTAGAGAGACCAATCTGCTTCGAATACTACTAAAACGCCAATGAACTTGGTATTGAGATATTTGCATAATGCTGGCGCCTCCCCGCCAGGTGCGTATATAAGCCACAGGTGCAAATGTAGAAATCAGCTTTTTATCGCTTCGAAAGCCGGCAGTATCTGCTACTGAGAAGCTACTTTCTGCTCTTCTGGGAACGGTTGCTGAAGTTGATTGACAAGCAGTACTGACACAGCGGACGCTCGCAGTATTCCACTGCTCTGCATATTTTTTGTTTTGAGTTTAGTGTGTGCGTTGCCTCTCCCTGTGCGCATCATCAGCTGAGCACCAAAAGAGTGATTTCCCTAAAGAGTGATACGTGAGAGCTCTGTGTCTTTTTAAAGACAGCCACTCTCTCGTATATTCGGAGATCAGCGTCCTTTTAAGGATAGCTTTTCCTCCGTGCGATCTTGGGTGCGAGAAGTACAGGGATTCCAGTGACGGTCACGAGCGCTGTCTTCGTGCTTGCGCATCGAGCACTCCGAGGCTGCGTTCGTGGAGAGCTTTTGTTCTCTCTGTGAGAGCATAACTCTCTTGGATTGCGGAGCCGACTGTCGTTTCTATGGGAACGACGTCTGCGCCTTTGCAGTGCTGAACGCCGCCATGGTGCGGCTGTCAAGCGCTCGCAGGACGCTCTTCGCATCACTACGCTGAGTAGGACGGAGGATGCGTCCTTCACCTACCGGCCTTCTCATCCTCAGCCGGTTGAGGCTCTGGTGGAGACTGCAGAGTCGTGTTCTGCGCTTTCTGCCGAATCCATTGGACCTCCTTCTGGTCCCGTCACTTCTGCAGCATCAGAGGGGTGCCCATCTTTTCCCTCCGAGGCGGAGTCGTCCCGGAGATGGCGGCCGTGCCCGCTCGAGCGGCGGAAATGGTAGAGTTGGAGGGGTTAATCCCTCTCCGCCCGAACCGTCCCGCCCATATGATTGGTATTTCGGAGCTGCCCGGGCCTCTACGGTCCTCACCACCTGCCTGTCCCGACGGCACGAAGAGCTGACGTGATTTGCGGCCGTCTCGGCCGTTCAGCTTTCACCCCTCACCTCCCTCACCAACGGAGCCGCTAAGGACGGGGATCCCTTCAGTAGAGCGGGGGGTTGCGATGCAGCTGCGTTCCTGGAGGGACCACCCAACCCTTCCCACCCGTGTTTGTATAGACAGTCGTCCGGTTACGGGCGCGGCCCATCAGGCATGCGGAGACGCGGCTTCAGCCCTGCACATAATAACGTCATTGCAGGTTCACCAAGCGAAGGCTTTAGAGGTTTACGAGGGAAGCCGCGACCTTCAGTCGTGCGATGTCCACCACAGTGTTCAAGATCGCCACCTTTGGCTATGTCTGGCTTACATGACGGACGCAGACGAGAACAACTTCTTGAATGCTCCTGTCTCACAGACCGGCCTCTTCGGCGAGCCTGTGGAGTCGTACAGCTCCGCTGCGCAGACTGAGGCGATCTACTAGGTCATGCCCCGGCAAAAGAGAGCTGCCCTTGGTCCACCACGCCGGTTCCTCAGTCTGCCTCTCACCGTCGGCGTCCTGCGGCGGCCACCTCTGTTCCCCTCCTTGGACCCCATCTCGGCAGCGCATGGGAACCGGTCGTCAGCAGCTCGCCCCGCCCGCTTAGCCGCTTCCCGTGACAATCGGGAGTTTAAGTGGCCAGTAACAGGCGACCCGGATTGGCAGAGGATCACTCTTCAGGAGACGGTGATTCGCTCCTTCCCCCGGTAGAGGGTCGGGTGGAAAATTCTTGGTTTGCTTCAGTTCCCAGCCCGTCTCGTTGAGTTTTACGCACTGTCCGCCTCGGTTACGAAATACAATTACCGGCACTCCCCCAAATTCTACGGGCATTCGTTTCACTATAGTGAAAGCGTCCGATGCACATGTACTGCGTGCAAAAGTCGATGTCCTGCTGGCGAAGGACATTTCGAGCCGGTCCCTCTTACCGAGAATGATGATAAGGTTTTTTCCAGCCTTTATCTCATATTACCCAAAATACGCGGTGGGTTATTTATTTACGCACCGGCTCTACAAATGTGATCCTTTAGGATGATACGCCGAGGCTCGTATTTCAATATTCAGATCGGTTTGCAGCCTTAGACCTGTAGACGTGTACTTCATGTGTCCATCTCCCCTCGCCTTAGACCGTTTATTCGCTCTGTGTCATGGGGTGGGCATATTAATACCAAGTACAGCATTCGAGCTGTCTCTCTCTCCCCGTGTCTCCATGAAAGTGCTAGTCACGGCATTAAAATCTCAGAGAAAGAGCGTTGTTCGCATTCTGCTTATATTTACGTCAACTATAATGGCTCGTTCTTGGCAGACGTGCGCGAACACAGAGATTTAATGCTTCAGCATCTCGCTCGTTTAAGTCATCAGGTCAGCTGGGAAAGGAGCAACTTTGCCCCGTGCAGAGGATCTTTTTCTCAATATGGAAATAGACTCGGTCGATTTATTGGCGTGTTTTACAAGAGCGCGCAACCAGTCAGTTCTGACTTGCCTCGGTTTAATTCGAGGGAAGTACGCGGTCTCTCTGAAACAATTTCAGAAGCTCCTGGACATATGACAGCATGCTGCGGCTGTGACACTGCTCGAGCTGCTTCATATGAGACCGCTTCATCATTGGTTTTACGATCGAGTCTCGAGGAGAGCGTGGCGCAACGGCATACACTGTGTAACCATTACACCTGCGTGTCATTTCAATTTTACCCCGTGGCAGACCCAGCATTTCTTATAGCAAGATATGCCCCTGAGTCGGGTCTCCTGGCATTCTGTAGCACATACGATGCCCCCAGCACGGGATGAGCAGCCACGTATGACGGGCTTGCAGTCTCAGGGGTGTGCATAGCACCCCAACTGCCGCGAGCGGTGTGCTGTATATCTGGGACTTGTACGCTCCGCTATGGAGATGCGAGGGAAGGATGTATTAGCCGACACCGACAACATTGCGACTGTTGCGTTATTTACCGTTAAGGCGGTTTTTGCGCTCTCGTCACCTGTCGCATCTCGCTCGTCATCTCCTCCTTTGGAGTCAGAAGCATCTGAGGTCCCTTCGTGCCATTCACATCCCGGGTACGCTCAATACAGCGGCTGACGCGCTTTCCCGAGCTGCGCGCACCGGCGAATGGCGACTCCACCCCCAGACGGTTCAGCTAATTTGGAAGAAGTTCGGTCGTGCGCAGATATATCTATTTGCGTCACCGGACGATACCCACTGTCGCCTGTTTTATTCACTAACCGAGGGCAGCCTCGGCGTGAGCTTAATCGCACAGACACTGTGCAAAGTCAGGCAGGACGAGTAGAGCCTTTTATTAGTCGCCCCGTACTGGACGACCAGGAATTGGTTTTCAGAGTTAATGCTCCTCGCGACAGCCCCTCCCTGGCGAATTCCCTCGGAGGAAGGACTTTCTTTCTCAAGGAAGGGGCACATTTGGCACCCGCGCCCCGACCTGTGGGATTTCCATGTACGGTCGTTGAGTGCGCGCAAGGTTTAGGTGATTTATCGCAAGCGGTATCTAACACCATCGACGCGGTACGAGCACCGTCCACAAGACGGGCTTACGCGCTTAAATGAAACCCTTTTCGTCACCTGGTGCTCTTCACAACGCGAGGACCCCAGAGAATGCTTTACATTGTGCTTTTATATATCTTCAACATAGGTTAGATGGTAGGCTGTCACCCTCCACCATTAAAGTTGATATCGCCGCTATTTCTGCTCATCACTCACTTATTAACGGCAGATCAGTTGGCCAGCATGATTTGGTTATTAGATTTTAAGAGGCGCTCGCAGGCTAAACCCCTCGCGCCCTCCCTCTATTCCTCCGAGACCTGTCCATGGTGCTGAAGCCCTACTACAGGTACCGCGTTCGAGCCTTTGCAGTCTGCGAGTCTGAAGCTTTTGTCAATGAAAACTCTGACCCTGCTAGCATTGGCCTCCGTGAAGAGAGTAAGGGATTTATATGCATTCTCTGTTGATGATTCGTGCCTTCAGTTTGGTCCTGCTGTCTCACTGAGACCCAGACCAGGCTACGTGCCCAAAGTTCCCACCACTCCCTTCAGAGATAAGGTGGTGAGCTTGCAAGCTTTGCCCGCAGAGGCGGCAGAGCCAACCATGGCTTTATTATGCCCCGTACGAGCGTTACGCATCTACGTGGATCGCACACAAAGCCTTAGGACCTCAGATCAGCTCTTTGTTTGTTACGGTGGTCAGCAGAGAGGGAAAGCTGTCACTAAGCAGAGGATGTCTCATTGGATAGTTGATACTATCGCCCTTGCTTATAATCTGCAGGGCATTCCTTGTCCATTTAATTTGAGAGCGCACTCCACACGGAGTGTTGCATCATCTTGGGCACTCGCTCGTGGTTCCTCGCTAACAGACATCTGCAGAGCTGCTGGTTGGGCGACACCTAATACGTTCATTAGATTTTACAGTGTTCGTGTCGAGCCTGTCTCCTCTCGTGTCCTTTCCTCGTTAGGGGAAGCACAGGGAACAGGCTCGCAGGTCGGCTTGCAGCCTCCGACTGCTGCTCCAAACTGAGCTCAGTATGGAAGGCCATCGAGGCAAAAATGCGTAATAATTTGTTTTGCCTTCCTCCACTGCCTTGGCAGCCTGATGTTGCGGAGCATCCGCTGCCAGCCTTTCACTAGCTGCATCCTCGCGAACCTGTGTTTGGCTCGGGCATCCACATTGCGTCCCACCGGGTTCCTTTGTGAGTATTTTTCCGTGGGGTTAATCCTACTAGCCCACGTTTCCCTCAGCAGAGCACTGCTTTGCTTACACAGCCACGGCTGTCATTTATACCTCAACTACGGTTGACTTTCGCCCACCAATAGCCCTTAACGGGGCGGTGGCTTCCGCAGCGTCCCTATACCGCTCAGATAGGGCGCTTCCCAGTCGCTGGCACTACTGTGGGTTAAAGGAACATCTAGTGCCCGGCCTTCTGCCTTAAAACCTAATTCTCCTTATCCTTAAGTGGAACCGGAGGGCTTTACGCAGAAACTGGAAGAGGTCAGCCCTCAGTGGCGTTTTGGTAGGGATTCCCAATTCGTCGGTCACGACGTGACGTCGTAGTGACCGACTGAAAGGGAACTTCTCGGTTACGTATGTAACCCTCGTTCCCTGAAGGAGGGAACGGAGACGTCACGTCCCGTCGCCACAGGGCTGCTCCCTGCTGTTTATCGGCCGGTCACACTTTCCGGCTTTCTCAGCGAAAAAGAAGCTGATTTCTACATTTGCACCTGTGGCTTATATACGCACCTGGCGGGGCGGCGCCAGCATTATGCAAATATCTCAATGCCAAGTTCATTGGCATTTTAGTAGTATTCGAAGCAGATTGGTCTCTCTAAGCGAGTTCCCAATTAGTCGGTCACGACGTGACGTCTCCGTTCCCTCCTTCAGGGAACGAGGGTTACATACGTAACCGAGACGTTCTATTGGTTCTAATGGAATATGGCCCAAATCACACTACAGTGTAGTGGTTTTAATGGTAAAAGCTAATGGTTCCTATTGGTATTTAAATTGAAACCATTAGAATTTTCTGTAATGGTTTTATTGTTTTTTTTCAGCAGGGAGCACAAGACAGCAAACAGGAGGCCAGTAGAGGAACTAAACAAGGTAACGAGGGCAGGTTTGTGAAGGGCATAAACTAATAATTGGATAATTAAGAAGGAAATAATGGGGCAGAGTCAAGACTCAAGACAGGAGAGCACATGGCACACGAAACACAAACAAAGGCCATGTGCTTCCCCATACAAGACAACAAATAGGGCTGCAATCATCCTGTCACATAAAACAAGTATGACAGTCAGGGATTTTTGACAGTCAGTGATTTTTTTTCTGCAATAACAACCGTCTGCCTATATATAATCCCTAACTAAGCTAAATGGTTTTGTTTAGATGGATAAAAAACTAGATTCACCGATTTGTTTGTCATCAGTGAAATATGATTCGCATGTCCAACATTTTACATTTTAATTTGTAGTGAAATTACAGTCCCTCCAGAAAAACGTGATTATGCGATCGCATGATTCAACGCATAATCAGCCAAAGTCCGTATATTTATGTGGGGGACGCATTTTTTTTTAAATACGTCGCACTTTCGCAGCATAAATTGCAGATTTCCGTAAGCAAAATATGCAGGGCTTGCATGATTTCATAATACCTGCATTTTCGTAGCAAAAACCACATCTTAGCAGAAAGTTGAAAAATGTTGCATTTACCTCACACAAGTGCAGCCATGTCCACTGTTGCCATGGGAACGGTATGAAGTGACGTGATTATGTGACGTGAACATCATTGAAAAGCTGCAAAAGCTGCAGACATTTTTTGCAAGTTCCCGCAATTTTTGGAAGTTCCCGCAATTTCATCACATAAAATTGCATAAATATCCTGCATATTCCATCGCAAGAAAATGTGCCACAAGATCAAGGATTTTTGCCCGCAACAATCACAAAAAAACTGGAAGGGCCAAAATTAATGTTTAGGTAACATTTACATTTACAAATTTGGCGGATGCTTTTATCCAAAGTGACATAAAGTGAATTCAAGCTGTAAATTTTTTTATCAGTCTGTAATTTCTCTGTCAATTTACCGTATGATCTTTACGCTGATAATGCAGTGCTCTACCACATGAGTTACAGTAACACACGTAAATACTCCTGTTTTCAGGTCAGTGGTGGATGGTGCTCTCTTCCAAGGGGCGCAAATTCAAAATATGTGTTCGGAGTGTCATGTGTGTTGTTCGTGTTTTCAAAATATGTGGTTGTTGCATCATGTGAACCATGTGCATCACGTGTTTTGTCAAAATAAGTGCCTGCTGCACACGCGTCAAAACCGTTTATGATAAAAGTTCACATTCACGTTTACAAAATACACGCAAGACACTAACTTAACATTAAACACTGATTACGCATGAGATTATGTGAGTATCTGGCAAACGCGAGCGTCTCTTTTACCATAAACCCTTTAAAGAGTAACTAAACCTTTAACCAACTTTTTTTAGTTAATGATCTGTAAGAATGATGCTTTATTAGTGCTGTTAATTGATTTTAGTACGTTTTTTGACAGCTGGATATTCAATTCAATTCAATTCAATTCAATTTTATTTATATAGCGCTTTTCACAATTTGGTAATTGTATCAAAGCAGCTTTACATAATAGATGCAGTGAAAAGCACAGAAAATCGACAGATAGCACAACATAATAAACGATAGCACAAGCAGTTAAATTTGCTATGGCTATAAATCAACATTATAAGCAAACGTATTACTAATGTAACGTATAGAAGTTAAGCCCAAAAAGGCTGCCTCCCCGGGTTGAAAAACCCCCTAGGAGAAAAACCCCCCGGAATTTTAGCCGGGGAAGTAAAAAAAGTCATAGGAGGAAAAAACCCTTGGGAGTTTTATATATATATATATATACACATTGAAACGGAAGGAGATTAAGCGGAGATTAAGCGGAGATTAAGCGGAGATTAAGCGGAGATTAAGCGGGTTCTGCCGGTGGTCTTTGGTCAGGCATCAGCTGGACATCACGTTGAAGAACAGCTAGTAGATCAGTTGTGTGCCGACTTTCACATGTACCGGAACTGGATCTGTTTGTCTCGTCCTCGGGATCAAGGACGAGGCAGGGAGAGAGAAACAAAATCTTATTAGCGTAGGGCCGTTCACATAGAAAACAAGTGTCACACAGTAATGTGGTTTTAGTCAGCTCGGTTCCGGACAGGCTAACTATTGCTGGTTAAGTGTATTACATATAGTTGATGATTTTAGAAACGGAAACAGAACTCGTTTGACTAAGGCCAGAGGCCCCACTGCCGTCGTTAATACTAACGTACAGTGGCAAACGGTTCTGTATGACATACTATTTTAAGGTCATGGGAAAAGGCCAAAATTGCAAGCCGGCCATATTTGGCATTTAAGACTCAATCGAAAACCAATTCAAAGTTTCAGCATATTACTAAAGAGTATTAATGACATTTACCATGCTTTGAAGTGTTGACGAAAAAAAAGGTTTTAATTTATTCATTTATTTATTTATTTATTAGGTTGTACAAGCTAGCTATTAGGAGATAAGTACCATTGTTAAAACAACTATTTGAAAGCCTTGTTAAAGAGAAAAGTTTTAAGTCTAGATTTAAAGTTATCTACTGTCTCTGATTTTCGGACGTCGGTTGGTAAATCATTCCATAGCTTAGGGGCTAAGTAGGAAAAGGATCTGCCACCTTTAGACACTTTTGATATTTTAGGGATAATTAAGAGGCCATATAAAGTGTTTCAATACTACAATATATGGTGTAAAAACGTCTGAGTGCTGCCCTTTTCAGGTTGAACGGTGGCTACTGCAGTTGAATTTTCCTATTAGATGTTGGGTCCAAAAAGTAACTCGTGACGTAAGCAGGTTCAAGCTCACCACGCCCTTGTTACGATCTCACCACATGCTTGGTACGAGCTTAGTTCGTCCCCTCTATCTCCATTGGGATCTGCCCACTTTTCTTGCATTTTTCAAATATTGCCAGTGGGTGGAGTCAGGCTCTGACCAGGGGTTTAGTTACGCTTTAAACGTGTCTGCAGCAGGCACTTATTTTGACTGGACACGTGATGCACATAGGATCACTCCACATGACGAGCTACATACATGTTGGGATGAGCATTGCATCAACCGCCCGGCACTGGGCATGGTGCTTATTAATTGCAGTAGTTCTTTTTTGGGAAATTTGTGTTTTTGTTTGATGCTTTTTATGTACGACTCAGCTCGACTTACTTACATTTCGCTCAGTTTGGTTTTTCCACTGCAATTTACAGTAGTACCGTAAGTGTGTGTGATTATAGATATATCGTCGTAGTTGTGCCACCTCTACTGTTATAACATCAAAAACACAACACAAACAAACTCACAACACAGGAGCAATGGAGCATATCATAATAGTGTTAGCTGACAATATTGATTTTCTATTTCCTCGGTAGCATCTTATCCAATGAACGTATCAGTTAATGAGTCATTTCCCATCACTGTTGGACTGTCAAACATGAACAAGTGTTATTCCTCTCTGAAACCTTTCAAGGCCGGAATTCTTCGCACAGTATTTGTTCTGCTGTTTGTTTGTGGAAATGTGTGCAATTTTCTTCACTTTTCTGTAAACCAATTTTTTCTTTCCTAATTACGTATTCATTTAACCCTCCTCTTTTTTCCTGTTAATATCAGCTATCGGTTGTATTAGTTCATATACTGTAGGTTCAAAGTACATCTGAAGGTTAATTGCGATCTCTCTTTATTTAGCTTTTAAAAATAGATTATATTGGCGAGACACCTTGAGACACGCTAATGAATGATTTGTTTGCCTTGTTTTAATTAACACAGTGATTACTTCAGAGGACTGTGCGATGCTTGAAGCTCAACATCCTTTGCAACAGAGAAATGTCATTCATGATTAGACTTCCAGCACAACAACAGATCATTGATAGAGGCAAACACAAGTGATGCAGGCCTGCTTCTTCTAAAAGCTGGAGGGCATCTGTGATTTCGTCTTGTTATTAGGGCCAGGAAGAGCTGTTGTATTCATTGAATTAAAACAAACATGGTTTTATTTTTGTCTCTTTACAATTTAAGTCTGTCGGATCAGGAAGTATCTGTGTGAAGTTTGCATGTTCTCCTTGTGTCAGAGTGGGTTTTTTAGGTCTAGGTGAACTGGAGATGCTAAATAGTTTTTCTCTAACTTGTGTATATCAACTTGTGTATAAATTAACTTATATCTAGATACCAATGTGAGTTAATATTGAGTTAATATTAACTAAACAAATTACAAATTAGCAAGAAACTTAGTCACACTCAAACTGTACATACTATACACACAAATTTCCATCTGTAAAAACCCACTGACCTTAGGTTGAAAAGCCTTCATTTAATTTGCATGGAACCCTAACAGAATGATACCTTGTTATTTATGCCAAAATCATTCATAAAGCATTCACTTTTCTTTGGAATATATTTGTAATGAGAACAGTCATTTAGAAAATGAAAATGCTAGAGGGGGCAGTGGCCCAAACCAAAAAGGGCAGTAAGGGAGATGGTATTAATATGGTTTTAATAAATTATTATACATATGATGTGTTATAGATTACTAGCATCAACTAAGACAAGTGATTATAATGGGAAATATAGTAACAAGATTTAATGTGTGACAATCTGCTAAATATTTTATATGATTTACCTGCTGGCTTGATGGAGCTTTGAATCCATGTTGCAATGTTGAAATTTACTGCCTTTAGCAGCCTCCCTTTCCTATCTCTGTTTTTATTTTGTAAAGGCATTGGGGGTTTTTTTGTCTACAAAGTGTGCCAACAACAACAAATTTAGCAAATTTCAGGAACATGAAGTCAATTAGACAAGGATTGTAATTCTTTTTTACCAGAAGAAATATATAAACTACCATATGACTAATTCAGCGGATCAACAATCTACCTGTTAAAGGCGGAGTCCACGATGTTTGAAAAACGCTTTGGAAAATTAGACAGGCCGTCTACCAAAACACACTTATAGCCAATCAAATCAAATCAAATGCCGGGTTGCGTATGTGTGGGGCGGGTCTATCAACAGAAGGTCGAGATTCTATTGGGGTAGGGGCGTGTTTGTTTAGGTAATTTCAAATATCAACATTGGCTTTCAAACATCATGGACTCCGCCTTTAATGCAACACATTTGGGAAACACAGATTGTGAGAAATGCTGCAGAGGGCCAGGGAAACAGGAAGTGGATTACCAGAATCAGTGGATCTTTAGCTTAGGTTTCTACTTTTACCATAAAGTGACAATTCAATCATATGGTAAAGCAAGTTTTTAAAATAATATTTAAAACATACTAAAGTTTTTTCATGCCACCAAGTAACATAATTATGTAAAGTAAGGACTCTTACAGTAGCCTTGGAAAACCCAGACAACTTCCGGCAAAGAGGCCATTCAAGCCCATTTCTAATGCCGAGAAATCCCGGCACCAATCAGAAACATTGGGGTGGGCTTTATACGATGATGACAGCGCAGCGACAGTGAAGCAGATTTTGTACATTACAAAGATGAATGCCACAGTGGAACATCACTCGTTCGGTTCGAATCAGCTATCGCATCAGTTTTAAGCGATTTAAACTTTTCCTTTTAATTAAAACCTGAGCAAATAACAACACTCAAAGCCTTCATATAACAAAAAGATGTTATCGTTGTCTTACCGAATGGATCCGGCAAAAGTCTGATATAGCGCTCCATGTGTCATCTCCTTCATCGCTGTGATTGGTTTTAGGTCTATCCAATTGAACAAAGAGGCATTTAAGAGACGTCCGTTGGTGACGCCCCTTTGGAAATTACTACCAGGCTACTCTTACAGTGTAATATGTCAAAAAATATACTTTCCTTGCAAAATTTTTACCAAGAACAGTTCATATGGCAGGAGTGATTTCTTTGTCTCTGACATCCATCTAAGAAGAAATGTTGTGGCTGTTGATTCACACTCTGACATCTATTGGATTTTTTGGCATAACATGCCTCAAGCAAATGGTACAGATAGCTCAATCAGCTTAGGTAATCCTCTCAATAAAATATTTTGACTAAAATGTACTCAACCATTTGGTTTAGAGATAGTTAAAGGGTTAAATATGTATTTAACATTTAATAATACTGTATAAATCATAATGCGGGCCAGATTGCCCTGCTGAAAAAAAACAATAAAACCAATACAGAAAATTCTAATGGTTTTATTGGTTTTATTGGGAATTGTATTGGTTCTAATGGAATATGGCTCAAAACACACTACAGTGTATTGGTTTTTGTTGGTCTCTAATGGTATTGGTTCTGTTGGTTCTATGTATTGGTTCTAATGGAATATATATTGGTTCTAATGGAATAAGGCCCAAAACACACTACAGTGTACTGGTTTTAATGGTAAAAGCTAATGGTTCCTATTGGTGTTTAATTTGGAACCCATTTGAATTGTCTGTAATGATTTTATTGTTTTTTTTCAGCAGGGTGGATACCTTTGCGTCCGCATGCTGGCCGCATGTTTGACAACCCTGGTATAGATGAACCTATCATTCATTTCACTATAAAGATTTATAGATGCTGAAACGACTTTAAGAAATAAAAGAGTAAAACCAGCAGTGGAAAGTAACGAATTACATTTACTCACGTTACTGTAATTGAGTAGTTTTTTTGTACTTTTACTTTTTTGAGTAGTTTTTAAAATCTGTACTTTTACTTTTACTTAAGTATGTTTTGTTTAAAGTATTGTACTTCGCTACATTTTAAATCATATCCGTTACTGCCCGGAAAGTACTATGTAAGTACAGCGAATTTACAGCGTATGTTTCTGTAATTATAGTATACTTATAAAGGAAGTATGTGTAATTATAAGGGAACAGTTTATAATATTTGGGGAATAAAGGGGTTACAACCATATTTTATCATTTCATGATGCATGATTATGGAGATTACTAAACAATAAAACTTGAAATTCAGTTAATGTGTTTATGCTATTTATTATTACGATACAATTTATTTCGAATTTTTAATAAAGGTTACTTACCTTAAGAAAGAAAAAGAGTAAAGGAATTTGTTGGGTCATCAAGCAAAATTAAAAATAGGCAAGACAACTATGGTGAAAACAAAGCAAGCAAAACTAGAACTATTTTCTGTAGTTACTGTGTAAATATACCATTGTTTTGTGTTGTTACAGTCTAAGTCAACCCTCCCCCCCTTTTCTAGTTACAGAGTAAGTATAGCATCTGCGGGCTGTAAATTAAAGTGGCACTTGTTACCCCCTTGTTTCACGTAGTTACAGAGTAAATACTACATCTGCGGGCTGTAAATTAAAGTGGCACTTGTTACCCCCTTGTTCCACGTAGTTTAAGAGTAAATACAACATCTGCGGGCTGTAAATTAAAGTGGCCCTTGTTACCACTTTGTTTCCAAAATATTTTAAATTGTTTCCTTAAAATTACACGTATGTACTTTATAAGTGCACTTTAATTACAGAAACATACGCTGTAAATTCTCTGGACTTACGCAGTACTTACCGGGCTGTAATCTAAAGCGTTACCAAAAAATATTTTAAAAAAGCAAGGTGATAAAAAATCATTAAAATGTCAATAAGTGTTAATACTCTGTTAAATAGTTTTTATAACAGCATCATTAATATTCTTTATTTGACCGAGTATTAATAATATTTGACATAGTATTAACACTTTATGCCATTTAAATCATGGTTTAATGTAATGTTAACCCACAAAGCAAGGTCGTTTCTTAAGTTTGATAATTATTGTTTATAATTTATAACAAGTTGTGTTGTATTGGTTTATGTGTCAAGTTGTCACAACAAAGACATCTCAAACAATGTCATCTTTGCATTAAAAATGACATAATTGAGTAAATGACACTTAATGGCAGTTGTCATAAATGTGCATAAAATCTTCTTCATGTTCATGACACATGTCATGTTATGATTATATGAATGTGTCATGTCGGCCTTATGCACACCCCTTCAAGTAAAGTGTTACCAAGTTTTTTTCTTCTAGTTTTCTATTTTTTACAGGGCAGGGGAAAGCAAGAGGTACGTAAAATAAAATGAAAGTTTCTAAGTAGTTGCACACATCTAAATGTTTTTGGCATTCAGAAATAGACCCAGATAGATTTCAGCCTAATAGGGATACTTGCACAGAATCACCAATTTCACATGTATTTTGTGTATTTTCAAAATACAAAATACTGTATTTGTATTTAAATACATTTTTCCTCACAGTATTTTGTATTTGTATTTAAATACATTTTTCGACACAGTATTTTGTATTTGTATTTGAAATACATTTCCATGTATTTATGCCCATCTCTGCTGCTGACCACCTTCAAAAGTGCATAACTCACATGTAAAAATCATTAAACAATTCCATAAATGTTTCTTAGTTTAAAAAAGCTTTTTATTTTATTAACTTTTTGTTATTGCACTTTAATTGTAAAGATGTTCCTACAATTAAACACAACTAGTTTGAGATGTATATTCCCTTGTCGTTTTTGAACTATACTAGAATCCTTCACCTCTCCCCGCTGTAAAAAAGTAACTTTTACTCTGAGTAAAGTTAAAATGATTTACTTTTTACTTTTACTTGAGTAGATTTTTAGACAAGTAACTTTACTTTTACTTAAGTAAAATATTATTAAAGTAACTTTACTTTTGCTTGAATACAATATTTTATTACTCTTTCCACCTCTGCGAAAAACAACCTAACACGATTTAACGGATGCCGGGTTGCGAGTTATGATCATTTACCCCAAAGCCTCTTAAAACATCTCCACTAATCCCAGTATTGTTCTCATGCACTGACGTCTGACGTTCACAGTGGAAACCGAGTTTCGATGCCATTAAGCCCCCTCACTAATTGAACCCTGCCACTAACCGGTTTTTATGGCTTCAACCTGGTAGTCTACCACTCTCCAGTTTCCATTCATTTATCCTACATCCATGCACAGTAGTGGTTTAGGGGTAAACAGATGTCTACCGTCTTACTATCCACTCAAGGAAAGTCTGGGATCACCAAAAAAATATGTCCTGGAGATTCTATGGTACAGTAATAGCAATACCACTATTACAGTTTTCCATTACCTGTCCAAATCAATCCATAGGGGACATATCATGAAAATCTGACTTTGTGATATAATTGGGTCCCCAGTGCTTCTATCAATCTAAAATATGTGAAAAAGATCAACCCAGTAACTTAGTTTTGGTAAATCATTCTCTGCAAACATGTAAAAAAATAGGTCATTGAAATTTGTCTCCCCTTGTGATGTCAGAAAGTGACCATTTTAAAATGTTATAATAAATTATCTATATGATATGTTGAGCTAAAACTTCACATATGTACTCTGGAGACACCAAAGATTTATTTTACATCTTAAAAAAGTCTTGTGAAATGTTCCCTTTAGTTCTCTTTTCTTTTGAGTTATTTGTGGCTTACTGTACCCAACATGTCTGTTTATCACTTGGTTTACATTTGGTTTCTACATCATCAAACGTTTGAGCGATCGTTTCCCAGTATGTGTTTAAGTAGCACTGCAAATTTGTCGAGCATATGAACAGCCTCCGTTCTGTTCGTCATGGATCGGCCAACCAGCTCTCATCTTTTACCGCAGACCATGAAGCCCTCATGTCTTCCCTAATCTCTCACTTTCCTTCTTACCTCTCTACCCACGCAGTCACACATAACCGAACAGGCACAGTCATTTTTAGAAAGCAGCTTTAAATATGAATCAAAGATGGCACCCTATAATCCCGGGGGAAGATAAGTTTGAAATCCCCAGAGAAACGTGGCGCGCCTTTCACAGGGGCCAGATGGTGCCGGGAGCATTAATGCTGTATTTCTAACGTTTCAGTCAGAGACAGAGAGAGAGAGAAATCCTGTAAAGCTTGCTTTCAACCTCACTCGCTCAATCCATCACTTTCGGATTTCACTTATCACATTTAGTTATTACTCCAGACCTTAAGCCTCACATTTGATCACATATTTACCTATTTATCACTGTTTGTCCATCTGAATGTCTCTGAGGCTTATGGGGGCTTTTATCTGACCCCGTTTGTTGCCTCTCATATGCTATTGGACTTGTTATTGCCACACGCCAATTTTTGCTGCCACTGGCCTCTTGTGAATTATAATATTAATATAGATTATTAAGGTTAGTGTTTTTCAAGGTTAGTTATTTATTATTTCTCCTTTTTATGCTTTCTACAAAATGGTCATGATGTCAAAAAAGGTTTCCTAAATGGATATTCAAGATTATTCACATACTACTTAAAGATGTACCCTTTACCAACAATGACATCATTTATTTTCCTCTTCACTTTCTATCTCTTATGTCCTTCACCTTTTTCGTTCCTTTGCCTCACTATTCCACCATCATCGTGTGCATATGCGTATGTGTCCGAAACCTTTCCTGACCCCATGATGACAGACGCAGACTCTTGACGTGAACTCTGGTGGTAGCCCGGCGACAGGGCTGGAATGTGATGACGCGGGGAGCAGCAATGGGATTGGGGTGTCCTCTTCTCTTTGGCAACGACGTACAGAATGCCGACACTGACGTTAGTCCGGGGGCCGATCTCTCCTTTAGTTTTAATTTACATGTTTTTTGGCTTCTCACTCGCTGCAGAGAGCGTGGGTGTGAAGGGGCGAAGGTTGGTTGAGGTTATGAAGGGTTGGGAATTTCAGCCGGAGAATGAAAGACTTTACTGTGTATACCAAGGCAAGGAGTTTTTTCCAAGTGACGTCGATATTTGAATAATATTTTGGATTCGGAATGATTCGAATGCTTTCTCGGTTCCTGCCCAAGAACCACAGGCCATGACAGCTGCTTCTGACTCACATATTTTCATCTGCTGATGGACTTCATTACTGTTGTTTATGTACGGCATGGTCAAGGGCCAAATGCCCATGTGCTTAACAGCTGTAAACATGAACAGACTTTAAGCTAAATCGTGGTATTAGGCTGTTTAGATGATGATGCATCAGGTCTTTTTAAGAAACAGTGGTTGTAATCCTGTATTGAAGCTTAAAGGAGTAGGTAGGAGTTGGTATTACTGTAGATCAACACCACATTTAATCTTACTTTACTGTGATGGACCAAAAGATGGACCAAAATCTGATGGTGGAATTACTTTTTAGCAATCGTCCTACAAGATGCAATGTGTGAGCCATTATGGATGAGACATTTGCAACCTAAACCTGAAAAATAAATTACCTACAGTATATAAAATACTTAACTTTAACAGAGCCCGTGCACCAAATATTGACATCTGAGATTTTGGGTAAAAACTAGAGATGCACCGATCAACCAGCATAGGTTCCGCATCGGTTTTAATTTATACTTTTGCGTCGTCGTCCACATCGACGTGCAAACACACGCGCAGACCGCTGATAGGCAGTATCCACACGTGTAATCACAGTAGCAGCGCGACCGTAAAGAAGAAGAAGCTTTGCAAATTAACCCACAAACGAAGAAGAAACAGCAACTTGTTGTGTATGATTTGAGAAGACAGCAATGATGGAAGTTAATAAACAGCGACTTATGTTGCAGTTTGAGTTAAATCACTCCTCAACTTGGCCCATCTTTGTTCTCACCATCGCGAACGGAAATACTTATGATGCAGTTTTTACCTGACGGGAGGGGTTCTGGTGGACCAATCACAGCGCTTGCGGTCCGCGTAGAATTGACACGCTGTTCAAAATGTTGCGATGTGCACGTCAGGCTACGCAGAGGCTACGGATAATCTACGGTGTAGCTACGGCGTAAAGCGTACGCATGACTATAAATCGGGCTTTATCCAACAGCAGCATTAATTTAATTCCGGAAACGTGATCCATTTGACGTAAAGACCGCAACTTGAACCGCCCCCAAAAATCATGCTGTAAATACACTAAATGCTTTCAAAAGGACACTTTTGATTTTCGGCTTCTTTTTTGATAAGACATAAATAAAGTCGATGTACAGCGCCGTCACAAGTTCAATGCGTTGTTATCTCATATTTAAACATCAAATATCAAGAGATACCAGAGAGCCATACAAACATAAAATCTTGACTGAAAGAGGTGAGAACATGACACACCTAAGCACTAAAATGATAACAAAAGACTTAAAGACTTATTAATGTTTTGAATTATTGTGCTTTGGCTGGATGTGAGCATCCACAACGGAAGTTAAACTTTCTGTCCAGTACATGAGTTAGTTTAACTGTGCGTTCACACCAGACGCAGAACAGGCGGCAAAAACGCGCTATTCGCATGTAGTTGGACGCTTGATCATTTTGAGTTTACTCGCTTCATTCGCACGTGTAAATTCGCATCATGGGAGGGGCTTATATAGCTCAAATTGAGTAAACTTACCAGATTGTTCGACCTCCTCACTCACTTTCTTTCAAACAAGATCCCTTTAATACCTGTAAAAGTACAAAGATGTCTTGTGTAGCGATGATGATTGTCCTTCATTGTTGTTTTGTTTATCTGCTTCCGCTCGCTTCCTGTAATCACATCACTGCTAGAGCAAGCTCCTGATTGGTTAAAGCGGAGCGAAAATTCACGAAAATTCAGACTTTTCAACTTGCGCGGATCACATGGCAACACACCATCCATGGCATTCGCGCTTACTGTGTTGCAGGATGCCTATTTGTGTCTTTGCATTGACTTAACATGTAAATCACTTGCGCTTGCTGCCTCTTCCGAGTCTGGTGTGAACGCACCATAAGTCTTGCATGTTGTTCAAAAAGATGCACTTTGTATAATATATTTATGTTGTATCAAGATTGATATGTGAGGTGTGAAATGTTGTGCGGACCTGGTCGGGATGCTGTGGGTGCGTTTTGGGACCGGACTTCTTCATTTGCTTTTGAATGATGGTACTGATGTCATAATAAGCCATTCGATCTGCGCAGCGCAACACAACACAGGCGCTTTTAACGCTAACCAGTCAGACCTCCAAATGGCACCATAAGCACACAAAAAATAAATATACACCATCATCGTTTTCGTGACCGATTGTCAATACCACGTTTGAGTGCTCAATACTCATGCCCATCCCTGAAAGTGCAATGTTTAATAATTTGTTTTATGATGAAAATAAAGTTCTTTTTAATTGGATTTTTGTTTGTAGCCTATAGACGGTTTCAGCAGTAACAACATAAACAAGCGGCTGTCGCGGTCCGCACATAACTTCCGGTAAACTCCGCTAAGAATAAATAACAACAAAGTTCTTTAAACGTAGTTTATTTATATAACAAGCAAAAAAACAACACACAGATTACATAGGAAACCAAAACATTTGTTATTTTCGACGAGTCATTTTTTCAAGAGATCAGTTTAGCAACTAGTCAGACCATTAAAAAATTGAAACCAGAAGTAAAGTATGGATCCAGACGTGTATCACGTGCTTCCAATGAAACCGTCTATATGCTGTCAATTATAGTACTTGGAAAATTGGAATCAACAAAAATCGGTATCAGCATGTCACACCTACAGAAATATTGGAAATTGGAATCGGTCAAGAAAACTCTATTAAAAACTTTATTTGTCATGGTAAGGTTGACATTTGAATGGAATTGCTCATGAGTTGGTACAAACACATTGGGATATAATGTTTATATCAAATCAATCAAATAAAAAAAAATTCTTATTGAATTGTTGACATACTGTACAGCCTTCTGCCTTTGTAGGAAACTGTACAGTATATACTTATAGTCTTTTTATTCATTTTTCTGCCTCTCTAATCGTCACCATGAATGTTTTCTTTAAACATATACAGGTGCACAAGATTGGTTTGTGTACCTACATGACATTATATGTGAGTTTGTGCCTGTGTGTATCTGTTTCTTTGTCCCTACGTTTGATTGAGCGCATGTAATTGTTCGCCTGTCAACCATCCCACTTCATTCTCTTCTGCAGCTCTTTGAACTGTGCGTTGCTCCACGGGGAACTTTGAAGCTCAGGGACAGATGAAGTGTTTGTGGAGGATATTTAAACACGCACAGAAAAACCTTCCTTGAAATAAATGCCAGCTTTGAGAAGCAGGGCTTTCTGAAATTATGCTGAAAGCAGTTTATTATAATGCGCCGTTTAGTGCTGCTTCTATTTGCAAGAACATAATGGGAAATTGCGAAGAAAAGCAATAGAGGTTATAAATGCAATAACTCTGGGATGTTTGTAATACACTTTGTGTATACTTTACCTGTATAAAGGGAAATGACCCATTTTCCAATGCTTTTTTTGTGAAGTCAGTGAGTTTCTCAGATTATGTGCTACATCAGGTAAAAATGCCTTCTCTTGTTCATCAACTGCCAAAACAGAGTATTTATTTCATTTTACAACAATATTTTAGTTTGCATATGAATCAGAACGACTCTTGACTTGTTGACCACCTTCAACACAGGACCAAATCCATCCATGCAAATACTTGCGGATTTAAAATCTGACAAGGAAAATATTTATGCTATTACCAATTTTGGGGTGGGTGGTGTAGTGGTGGTTAAGGTTTAGGGTGGGTAACTGGAAGGTTGCTGGTTTGATGCCCACAAAGCAATGACCAGGGCCAGACAGAATCTGCAGACTTTTTTTTGCTTAAAAGTTATTAGAGAATTTAAGCTGTAAATATTACAAAATTGCATCTCAAATAATGATTTTTTTTAATGGCTTACAATGAGTCCTCTAAATTAAACTGGACCAACATGAACCAAATAATGTGCATGTCAAGATAGAATTATATTTAGTTTATAAAATTACATATATTATTGTTTATTGTGTTGCATCTTACAGCAGAAACAAAAGCTTGTGTAAATATGTTCTCATTATGAATTTAGCACGTATTAAGATAATTGAATCATTTGTACAACAATACGCAATGTAAACAATTGCAAACAAAACACAGCCAATGATGCAGTGACCCGGTTAGGATTGCACCATTTCAACGAAATCCAGCATTAAATAAACACACGCACAACTGCCCTGCCACTCCAGGATAAACAAACTATCCATTGTTTCAATAATTGTGGGTTCAATGGGAAGCTCCTTAATAAACAGCAACACACTTCTTTGGTGATGTTGATTTTGTGTCAGCTCTTAGTTTGTGTGTGCGTGCGCTATTCCGGGTGAAATGCCCATATAAGGACTTCCACTGTACTTCCTGCACTGAAATTGCCCATAAAAGGAATAAAGCAAGATTGTTATGTATAAATCTTTCATGTTTCAAAAAAAAAAACTTTTTTCAAACCCCTTGACAAAGTGCATTAGGCACAGAAATGCACAGTCATACGTCCAACTGCTTTTTTGATACTTTGCCTATGTTTAGCATGATCCAACTCTTAAACAGTGTTAAGAAGTCAGAATGCATGAAATAGCTATAACCCCCTTTAAGTTTAGAAAATTAGATGCGGAACACGCCAAAGAGCACTTTAATCTGGTAGTTAATCTGGTCTCTTACATCTTGAAGGGCATGTCATCCTGGATTTCTCATATCCTGGGGTTCATGTGCTTGGTAAAGAATTTGTAATTGTAAGTGATAAATGTTTCAGAATTGAAAAAGGGATTCTCTACATGAATGTGCTTACTGAATATTGGAAAGTGCTTATCTTTGGGGATTTGCCAGAATGGTATTCAGTCTTCTCCACAGATAAAGGTAGAAAACATGCTTTTATTCCACAGCCCAGACCAAGCAGTAGATGCCAGATTAGGTGTAGCATTGTGGACTTCCCACAAGCACAACATCACATGACTTCTTGAGGACATTTGTCATGTTTATTTCATGACCTCTATATGTTCTGTTAATAGTTGTTCTGATATTAAATTCGGAGTGCACGATTTCTGAAAAACGCTTTGGCCAACTACCAAAACACACTTGTAGCCAATCAGCAGTAAGGGGTGTGTCTACTAAACAACATTGTTTGCCTGGGTTGCGTATGTGTGGGCTGGGTTTATCAAAAGAAGGTCCAGATTCTTTTGGGGTAGGGGCGTGTTTCTTTTTAGGTGATTTCAAATGTCAACATTGGCTTTCATGGACACTGCCTTTAAGAGCCATGGTGACTGTTTAAAAGTTGTCCCTTTATTCTGGGTGACCTATTATGGCTGGTCTACATCACAGCACTCACATTTTGGCAATAATGATATTGTTTTAAAACTTTCATTTTAAAACACGTTTTTAAGAGTTCGTGTTTTCAGGCCCCCAAAATGTAACAGTTGTGTAAATGAATGGCCCAAAGTTTCAGTTTATGTTTTTATGTTATGTATTTACGCAAAAAACGGAAACACGTCAACAAAGCGTAAACGCAGTTCCGGTATAAGCTTTGTTGTTGGTGGAGAAATGGGAGCTAGAGTGTTTTGGACTTTCCTAACTTGTCTACCGAAGTTCATCAGCGCCAATGTGGTGAAGAGTGTGGAGATACATTCGTCCACTATAGGGAACAAACTGAATAAGAGATATAAATTCTTCCACGCATATCCACAATTACCAAGGTAAGCTTTAGCTACAAAACCGGTTATAACTCCGTTTACGTTAATTGTAAATCTAGGGGTTGTGAATTTGTAATATAAGATTTAACACATTGCAGTGAATATGTTGTGTGTAAGTTATGTTTAAGTGAGATGGCATGAGATTAACATAACAACCAGTAATTTGGTGTAGCTGCTGTACTAGGTAAATGTTACTGGCAGTCTGCTGTAAAGTTGTGTATTTCTATATGAGGTAACACGTAATGTTTTCTTGTTACATACTGTTTAAGTATCAAATATAGTACAGGGACAGGTAGTAGTGAGAGGTAGGTGCTTCAGGTCAATTAGAGAGAGTGAGGAGCCTCACAAACTGGAGGTTTTAACATAAACAGAATGCTGGTTGGCAAACGTTTCCCGTTCTTGCGTGTTCACTCTTCTTGCTGCCGCACTTTCTTCACTTACTATTACTATTATATAATATTATAAAGGTGCTGTTTCTGGTTGGAAGACGAACATCCTTGAACACTACAGAAACTGCGACTCTTTGACTCTGCCATTTTTCGTATCTGCCGCTACGATAACAGGAAGTTGTAATACACTTTGTTGACGTATTTCCAGTCGAAAAATGCGGAAGTGCGTAAAAGGTCTATTAAGATGCGTTTTGATCAATCAAATCACAAGTGGACAACGCTAATTACAGGTAAAACCGGGTATAAACTTTTTGAGTATGTTCACTTTCAACCATATTCAGAGGTAGTCAAAAAAAGCCTGCATTTGACCAGATTGCTATCGAGGACAATGTTTTTTATCTGACCTGACTTCTATTGCATGATCAGCACGATCTTTAGGCTTTCATTGATAAAAATAAGGCTTTTACATCTGTAGTTCGGTTTATTAAAATTATACATTGTAGCTTTTTTAGCAGTTTTGGTTCCTTTTCACATCACACTAATTGTTTGGTCTGCACTAGTTGAAACGAAACCAAAATTCAGTCATGTGATAAGATCCACATCACTCATTGGCCACGTGTCTTTGAATGTATTTCCTAAACTGCTTCTCGATGGGTTAATAAAAAGGAGGAAAATACAGCAGAAACCATGGACAGACGACTGCGCACTGTAATTATGTCCGGGGTCATTTTATTATGACAATTTTGTTTATTTGTTTATGATCATTTGTTTATTTCCAGAATGAAGCGCGGATGCGGTTTGAAAACAACGGGGAGGCCACCAAATTTCTAAAGCTCCGCACCTCCAACTCCAGGTATGTCCGCAACCTGCCACTGTGGCAATATTGCTAATAGAAACTGTCAACAAACACTTTCTCATCCCATAAGCCACAACACAGCTGACTACGGCAGCTGGTTTAGTCCAAAAATGTGCAGTACTTTTGCAGTTAGGTCTGTTTGATCTTGTATCGTGTTCTCACCTCAAACGAACTGGTCCAGTGTGCTATCGAACTCAGGTACTGTACGATTCAATCAAACTAAACAAGGCAGGTGAGAAAGCACCCTAAAACGCCTGCACTCAGCCTCTTTCATTTCTGTTTCATTTTCCGAGCATGTGAAAGTTGTGTGCACTTATTTCACCAATTGCTGTGAAATATCAGACGAGGCAAGAGAAAACACAAGTAGCTGTACTCTGACATAATATAAGTGGGCATCAATTCAAACTCGTAATTTCTCCCGCTCGTGTTTTAACGACTCTCCCATAGACCATCTTCTCAAAGTAATCAGGACAGAAGTGGTCAAAAGTGGACAAAAGAGACAGATTGAAACACCAGGTGTGAATGGACATTTGTATTTCTCGTCCACTTATGATCAGATGGACCAAAACACATTTTTATACGAGGTATAAACAAGGCCTTAATCTCATCCACTCCTTGCAATGACGTTGTAACATCTCCGCCCCGGCAGTTCTCTCCACTTCACACCCAGACCTCGCTTGCAATTCACAGTTTCAAGAGTCCACATCCTCTGTGATCATGATTCACACCGTCGGTGAAGTGTGTCTCAGAGTGATTTGGGAGTTACTTAACGTCAGGATGTGTGACGAGTATTATCTCTACAGTTATTCACACAAACGTACAACCAGTGATGCCACCTAAGTAACAAAATGTTATCAAACAATCAAAAATAAGCGTAAAACTCTAGAACTGTATAGAAGGTATACATTCACATATTCTGAGTTGCTGCCATTGCATTTCTGCATGTCTGCAGCAGTCAGGCATGCAAGTCAGAGCTCTTGTTTTAAGTTTCAAGAGCAAATTTTGAGATTACAATTTCTATTAGCACATTTTTACAAGTCGGAATCTCATAATTACGCCAATTCCGACATACTGTATACACACCTTGAATATCAGTGTGTTACCTGCTTAGTTTGGTACAAGCGTGCCGCACAAGCCCTGAAAAGTGAAGCCAAAATGTCTCGATCGCCCCCCAGTGACTGGTCCCAGTATAGGTTATAAAGCCCGCCTCCCCATGTTATTCAATGGGACTTGAGACCAACTAAAAAAATGTATTACACTTCAATTATCTTTTTTCCGAAGCTGGTTTCTGTCATTTACTGTAGTTTTTATCATGCTGATGTAAATTCAAATGTTTGTTTTTAAAATAGGTTTGTGTTTATTTAGTTATTTAATAATATAAAAACGGTGGTGTCACGTCATGATTGACAGCTGTGATATCGTGTGATATGCGCATTCTACGAGAGCGAGGGCGGGGTTTTGACTTCGCGGCTTCCCTTCTTGCTCACTACTGCGCATGACTGGTCCCGAAATCGCTATTGCGCAGACTCAAGACCCAAGATGTCAGCGCCATTTCGGGACACTGGCGGCTTCACTTTTCACCAATGGAAGAGAGCGAACAGGCGTCGTCCATCTTTTTTTACAGTCTATGGTTTGGTACAGCAGCACACTCACTCATACGACCGCTCTTGCGCTCCCCCAGAACTTTCGGAAAATGTGTTTTGTTTGTTTATCAAAGGAACTCACCGAATCAAATTCCCAATTAGCAGCAACTAAATGATTCTTAGTCAGACTTCTCAATTTATCTCCCAGCTTCTGAAGTGTATGAGACTTCATACACATCAAAACTAACCATGCGCGAATTGTTGCTAAAGAATTAATGATTGGCTGGTTCACATCAAGAGCTCAACAAAGAAGATCTCAGGTTCTGCTCATGCCCACAGCCACTGAAGGTCTTTGAAGGACTTATAATCGAAGTTGTTTACCCACCGAGACTTCATGTTTATCTCTGTCCCATCCATTATTTACTCAGCCTGAGCTATAGATCTTCTGTGCTGAATGCCCGGGGGAAATAGGAGCTGTTCTTTGAGTTCGACTTGACTGATGAGTCTACATTTATTATCATCAGCATAACTAATAAAGGGAAGGAGCGCTCCGATGATGACTGTGGGTAATGGAGGTCCATTTGTCTGGTAATTAATTGTTGCCATTGATTTCCAGCTGCATGGATAATGAGGCTTTAGATTATTTGTGCAGAACCGGGACTAAAGAAACGGGATGATTTAAGCAACGCCGTGATGTAGACGTCTGCGTGTTTGTGTGTCCCTGGGGAGGCAGCTTGAAGGCTCGTCTCTGAGTGTTGCTCTTTGGATCAGAAACTTCAGAGAAGAATATTGTAACTCTATGCAAATGTGGCACACAAACACATCGCAGCTTTCCAAGCATCTCTATATGTGTTATACTTCCATAAATAGAAGTGTACTCTTTCATATGTCTTGGACAAGTTTGGATTGATCTTTCACATCTCTGGAGACGTATGTTCCTAAAAAATACATTTACATTTGTAAGACACTTTTATCCAAAGCAACTTACAGTGAATTACAAGGTATGCATTTTTTAAAATCAAGGTTATTTAACTAAGTTCTGTTATGTAATCCAACCAATCTGCGCGAAGAGGTGCCAACAAATAACCATCCCTCACCTCTGTCCCGTGACGTTTTTCCAGCATCCCACCCCTTCGCCTTACTCTCATCTATCCCAGTTAAGGAAGGAGGAGTACTCTGGGTTCAGGATAAAATTCAGAGCTCGGAGCCCCCCCTCAGACAGAACGGCAAATATGCTTTATCTCATTCACTATAAATTACATGTTAATGTGAACTCGTGAGTAACTATGTGTGTTCCTTGGGTTCGAACCCATGGTCTTTTGCGCTGCTAATGCTTGCTAATTTAATAAATGCAAAAACATGCAAGAAAAATGCTAGAGCTGAAAACAGTCACCACGATGATTTATGTTATATGGCGCTTTCATATTTTGTTCGATTGTCTGGTCCGAACCCCCGTTCCCCTGCAGGTCTATGGTTTTTTACATTATATTATTTGGGTCTGAACATTACACTTGCGTCAAGCTGCAACCCTGTACCAAAGTTATTAGTTAAAATATAAGTAAAAGTGGTATAATGGCGCTTTTCCATTGCATAGTACCCCACGGTTTGGTTTAGTTTGGGTCGGGTCAGCTTACTTTTGGGAGCTTTTCCATTGGGATCACTTCGTAGTACCCGATACTTTTTTTCGTACCACCTCGGTTGGGGTTCCAAGCGGCCCGAGCTGATACCAAACGTGACGCGTAAACACTGTAGTTCACTGATTGGTCTGAGAGAATCGTCATCGGCGCCGTCATCCCATTATGTAAAAAATATTAGCTTTAGCTTAAGGCTTGCTGCTAGCTTGCGCTGTCTCGAGCAAACATGTTGTCATCTGTGCTCTGTTTTAAGTTTCCAAACACCCTTTTAGCGATTAAAAACATCCACAGGTTGTGAATCAGGAACACATAAAAGTTTTTTCCAGACTTGCAGTTGGTGGCGGCACATTCGCGACGTGCACGTCAGTATTATTTATGCTTTAATGCAACTTCATTGAGGCTCAGCGGAGCGCCGTCGACAGACGCCACGGGTGTTTGAACAGAAACTGTTATGTGAGACAGAGGTAGTTATAAACGCGATGTGCAAAGTAAACTTCTATTTGTGGTGGCCAATTTTAATTTTGTGGCGGCACATTCGCGACGTGCACGTCAGTATTATTTATGCTTTAATGCAACTTCATTGAGGCTCAGCGGAGCCGTCGACTGACGCCACGGGTATTTGAACAGAAACTGTCATGTGAGACAGAGGTAGTTAAAAACGCGATGTGCAAAGTAAACATCTATTTGTGGTGGCCAATTTTAATTTAGTGGCGGACTGATAAATAAATGTATGGGAATGTACAAGGACGCTCTCTCTTGTATGATGTCACAGCCGTATGCAGCGCAAATATAACGACACGCCTATAATTCCTCCCACTGCGAAGTGATACTAAACTCAATGGAAAAGCTAACCACGCCAAAGTGAGGTGAGCTGACCCGACCCAAACCAAACCAAACCGCGGGGCACCACGCAATGGAAAAGCGCCATTAGTATGGTAACCTATGCTTGGAAAGTGACTTAAAAGTCCCTCCAGAAAAATGCGATCGCATGATTCAATGCATCATCAGCCAAAGTCTGCATATTTATGCGAGGGCCGCATTTTTTAAAAAACACCGCACTTTCGCCGCATAAATTGCAGATTTCCGCGTGCAAAATATGCGGGGCTTGCATGATTTAATACTTCCCGAATTTTCGTAGCAAAAAGTCATATTTATCTTAGCAGGAAGTTGAAAAATGCCATCTCCTATTGCCATGGGAACATTATGAAGTGACGTAATTATGTGACCACAGTTTTTGCAAGTTACCGCAGTTTTTGCAAGTTCCCACAATTTTTGCAAGTTTCCGCAATTTCATTGCAAAAAATTGCATAAATATCCCGCATATTCCATAGAATTTTTTAGAAAACGTCCCGCAAGATCACAATTTTTTTAGCCCGCAACACTCACAAAAAACTCATACGCATTTTTCTGGAAGGACTGATTTAACACATCCCAGAGTCATACACACACACACCCAGAATAGTGGACTCATGTTTTGTTATCCCCTTACTTAGTTTCCACACACAGACACATACACATGAACACACAAGCCCTGTAAGATAACAGCTGTGACAGTGTGTGATAAAACAGACAGTGTTTACAGCCAGCGGTAATCCCGATAGGCCGAATGAGCAATGCTGAAATCTGCGGTCACCGTACCGCTGTCTCACTCTGTCGGTTAAAGACAAGTTTGAGTGCAGCTGTTTTGTAGACTTGTGTGTTCAGGTTGGGTTTTTGGACTGACTGCTGACCTCAATAAATAGTTTGAGCTGAATCTCTCCTCGTAAGTCTGCTGTCCTTGCATGATCTTCTAGCATAGTGGGTTGGCGGGATGAGATAGGAGCCTTGCTGACAGTATCACTGAGTGTTTGATAAGAAGCACTTAACATTACTTTTTTGCATTCAATGTCCTACTGTTTTCTCTCAGCTTAGTCATTGAGTTTTAGGATGGTGTTATGTTGATAGTGTCTGTTCTGAATCTTACTGAGAGAGTGTTTGTAAAGCTAGACCTTGAAGCAGTTAAAGGTGCACTGTGTAACTTTTAGAAGGATCTCGACATAAATGCAATTTAATATACATAACTATATTAACAGTGGTGTATAAAGACCTGACATAATGTAATGTATTGTTTTGATTACCTTAGAATGAGCCATTTTTATCTATATAGACCGCGGGTCCCTTTATATGGAAGTAGCCATTTTGCACTGGCAATATTCTACAGTAGCCCTAAATGGACAAACTGTTCTACAAAGCCTATTTCGTCCCTACGTTGTCTTAAACGATGACATGTTTGTCTTGTGGCAGCTACTGTAGCTTCTCTATGCATTTTGAAAGGTGAGCTGTCGACTGAGCCATTAGTTGCAATTTGCAATCTCACCACTAGATGCTGCTAAAATGTACACACAGCACCTTTAAGGGGGTATGTGTACCAAAGCTTTTAAACGCAGCAAAAAATGCCTGCCTGAATCCGACTGCTAGGTTTTTTCTGCCGACATCCAGCTTTCTTCAGCTGAGTGCTTTGGTTGCCATGATACTTCTGGTTTGTTTATCAGTCGTTGCACAATGCGCCAGTTGGTTGTTGTGATATTTGTCCCGCCCCTCCTTCACTGTGATTGGACGGCCGTGTGAGAACTGTCGTCAACGAGCTGAGCTTTTCACCAAAAGTTGGATATTTTTTCCAACTCTCAACGCTGAGCGCGGAAAAAACGATTTCCATTGGAAACAATTGAAAACATATGCCAGCTGTGGGCTTAAAAGCTATAATGTGCATTCTTCCTAAAATAACAAAATCAGACCCCGTTTATTTGTGTTAATGCACATTTTTTGTTTATTGTGTGTGTGATTTCCTTGTAACAACCTCGAAACAACTTTCATGTTGATCTCTTGTTTGTTGAAATGATTGCAAAATAATGATGTATTATTAATAATATTAATCATTGGGTTGCATCATTCAGGTCTCTTTAATCATTTTTAATGATTCAATCAATTCCAAATGGTTACAATTAGGTATGCACCAATATATCGGTTTAGAATCACTATATCTGCAAATAATAACTTTTGGACATCACCAACTGTTACTGTGAGATTATTTTGAATTGGGTCACAGTGACAACAAAATTGCAGTTTCTAATTTCTAATTTAACTCAGATATAAACATTACTAATGTGAAATGCAACCGTGAATGTGGTTTTATGTTGACCATTTTATTACAGTTCGCGCTACAGTTTTTATAGACGGTTTCAGAAGTAACAACATAAACAAGCAGCTGTCGTGGTCTGCACGTAACTTCTGGTAAACTCCACAAAGAATAAATAACAACAAAGTTCTTTAAACATAGATTATTTATATAACAAGCAAAAAAACAACACATAGATTACCTAGGAAACCAAAACATTTGTTATTTTCGACGAAGCATTTGTTTAAGAGATCAGTTTAGCAACTATTCAGACCATTAAAAAAACGAAACCAGAAGTAAAGTTCGGATCCAGATGTGTATTGTGTCAGCGCACGTGCGTCCGATGAAACGGTCTATAAACTAATTTGTAGTAAAACTTTACTACTCCCGTTACACTAAAACAGTGGATGGCATTACAAAGATAAATTTACGTTTATGCGTTTTGCAGGTACTTTTATCTAAGGCCATTTTCAGTCCATTCAAGCTACAGTTTACATTTTGTCAGTATGTGTGTGTACCTTGGGATCGAACCCACAACCTTTGACGTCCTTTGCATGTGATTGCGACAAAATGGGCTACATGCTACATTTTCCTGTAGGCGCATGCATGAACTATATGAACAATGTACGCAGGGTAAAAATCTGTTTGCGTTAAGATAGGACTATACCATAAAGTAACATGACATAAGAGTTGCTGGAAAAACAATACTAGCTGCCATACCGCTACATTTTTTTATAAAATTAAAGTCAACACCTTAGAACGAAAGATAAATATTTTTGCCAAGTACAGTAAATGTTATCGTAGTAAAAACCAGGGTAAGTTTTTGTAAGGATTGTCTCGCTTCACACACAGACGGGTGCATAAATGGAGGGGTGGAGGGGAGGAGCACAGAATATTGAACCCTTTTCCAGTCAAAGACAGTCTTAGCCTGGCGTGTGTTCCTGTTTTGCTGACTTTACATTTTAATAAGGTGGAGGATTAGCTTAATGTCTGTTTCATCTTCGGCGCTCAGAGAGGGGACGGTTCAACCCTCTTGCATGCGTTGCCATGGCGACAGACTTCCAGCAAGCCGAACTGTAATCTCCAGTCAAAATGTTTGCTTTTGTTTCGCTGGCAGAGCCTTGTTCACCCTGACAGCTTCTCGACTGGTAGCGGGTTTAAAAATGTGCGCCTGTCTGTAAAAGCCTCCGAGTTTAGATTTTTATAGAGGCTGCCATTCGAGGCTGAAAGAAGAAAGAGGAAACATTTCTAAGCCACAAATGAATAATTGTGGTCGTGCGTCAATATTCAAAATGGAGCAGTATTCCTCAGAAACAGTTCATTTTCTTTCATTCATTGTATACTGACACATATTTCTTTCATAGACATATATTTTTGTATTGGAAGGGCTACAGTATGATAGGACAGCATGAATACAGTTTTTAATAATGAATAAATTATTTTTCTTTGTGTGTGTGTATATGTGTGTGTGTGTGTTTTTATGTTTTCTTGTTTGAATGCGACACTATTCCTTTGGATTAAGCAGTGTTGAAATCATATTTGATGTCCTGCCCATATTTATTTGATGTAAAGACCGTTAAGCTGGGCAGCTAATGCAATCCAAATAACCCTCCAGCAATCTGTCATATTTTGTGCTTTACCATATAGGACCAGATGCTTACTGAAAGACTGCATAAAGGCTATTGAAGGCAAATATTTCACACATTCTCTACAGTCAGAGAAAATTTGTCCAAAAAGAGCCCTTAGCTGTTACTGGGGCAGTATCCTTTCAAAACGCCCACCTTTGCACCCAAAGAGTTCATATTGGTACCTCAGATGTACATATTGGTACCTCAGACGTACATATTGGTACCAAAGAGTGCATATTAGTACCTCAAAGGTATATACTGTATTGATATCAAATGTATACCTAAATAGTATATTTGTACTGCCGCAGATGATTTTTTTCTAAATATTTTGGATAATTTTTTTTCTGACCATTTTTGGATGATTTGTTTCTAACTTTTTTTGGATGATTTTTTTCTGACCTTTTTGGATGATTTTTCCTGACCTTTTTTGGATGATTTTTTTCTGACAATTTTTGGATGATTTTTTTCTGACCATTTTTGGATGATTTTTTCTGACCATTTTTGGATGATTTTTTCTGACCATTTTTGGATGATTTTTTTACCATTTTTTGATGATTTTTTCTGACCATTTTTTGATGATTTTTTTTACCATTTTTTGATGATTTTTTGACAATTTTTGGATGATTTTTTTCTAAACATTTTTGGATGTTTTTTTCTGAACATTTTTGGATGTTTTTTTCTGACCATTTTTGGATGGTTTTTTTTCTGACTATTTTTGAACGATTTTTTTCTGACATGTATGTGAAGACTAGCAATTAGGCTGCATTTTACATACTGTATCAATTAAAGACAGTGGTTCTCAAACTGGGAGCAGGCGTGAGATGGTACCGGGGACCCCAGTTTTATGACATTTTAATTGGGGGTGGGGGGATTCACCCTACATGGTTTAAGATAAGGGTTATTATACCACAATAATATAATATTATTATCAATGTTGTACATTATGGTTGTATACACAATAAATACTGGCAGCCAATCATATTAAAATTATGTTTTTTAAAAATTGTGTCTAAGTCTAATTAATTTTGCCTTAGGTTATAAAGTATTAAATTCAAATCATGGCCCAAATTTCCTGGCTTACCCAATTAGACTTGTTTTCCCAAATTTACACATTTAACCCTTACAAATTATATTTACTGTTGGATATGATCAGACACTAACTCTGATACCAGGAAGCCATGTTTCATCTTCTATCCTTTATTTAACAAACAGCATTATTGTTTCCATCAGTAACATAGTTTTCCTCTTAATGCTCATCTGTTTTGATGAACATAATCTTTTCAGTTAAGCGTACTCAGGAGATTTAGCGCATAATGTTGGATTAACTGAAGTAATATTGTTTCGAGTATTTGTCATCAGGGCTTTACTGTTGCATCATTTCAATGAAAACACAGTCAACACTTGTTGAATGTTTTGAAGGGATCTGTTATCACAGCCATGATGATGTTCTGAGTGAAAAAATTTCAAAAAGAACGAATTTGTGTGTGTATGCATTTTATAACTTTTATTTTTGCATGTGCACATAGCACTGAATTTTGCGAATTAAAGGGATATTTCACGCAAAATCATCATTTATTTGCTCCCATGTAGCTACAAGCCTGTATAAATTACTTTATTCTGATGAACATAAAGGAAGATATTTTGAGTAATGTTTGTAACCAAACCATTTGTGAGCCCCATTCACTTCTATAGTAGGATTAAAGAATACTATGAAAGTAAATGGGGCTCATGATTGGTTTGGGTACAAACATTCTTCAAAATATCTTCCTTTGTGTTCATCAAAACAAATAAATTTTTACAGGCTTGTAACAACATGAGAAATAAATAAGAAAAAAATAAATTATGAATTATAAAGAATTTTTATTTTTAGATGAACTATATCTTTAAGCACAATAAGCCTCATTTGCATATGAAGAAAAAAATGTGTACACTCTTCAAAAAAATAAAAAAAACCCCTACAACTCAGTGTTGTGTCAAAAAGGCTCAAATCCAACCCATTTGGTTGTAATTTAACTCAAAATGCTGGGTTGTTTTACCCAATGGCTAGATTTTTTTGGATTATTTTTTTCCTGACCATTTTTGGATGATTTTTTTCTGGCCATTTTTTGGGTGATTTTTTTTTACTATTTTTGGGTGATTTTTTTGACTATTTTTGGATGATTTTTTTTCTGAGCATTTTTTGATGATTTTTATTTCTGACCACTTTTGAATGATTTTTTCTTTCCATTTTTGGATGATTTTGTTCTGACCATTTTTGGATGATTATTTTTCTGTCCATTTTTGGATATTTTTTTGTTTGTTTATTTTTTGTTTTTTTTTTCTGACCATTTTTGGATGATTTTTTCTGACCATTATTGGATGATTTTTTTCTGATCATTTTTGGATGATTATTTTTCTGTCCATTTGTGGATAATTTTTTTTGGTTTATTTTTGGATACATTTTTTTCTGACCATTTTTGGATGCTTTATTCTGACAATTTTTTGGATTATTTTTTTCCTGACCATTTTTGGATGATTTTTTTCTGACCATTTTTTGGGTGATTTTTTTGACTATTTTTGGGTGATTTTTTTGACTATTTTTGGATGATTTTCTTTCTGAGCATTTTTGGATGATTTTTATTTCTGACCACTTTGAATGATTTTTTCTTTCCATTTTTGGATATTTTTTTGTTTGTTTATTTTTTGTTTTTTTTTCTGACCATTTTTAAATAATTTTTTTCTGACCATTTTTGGATAATTTTTTTCCTACCATTTTTGGATTATTTTTTTCTGACCATTTTTAAATAATTTTTTTCTGACCATTTTTGGATAATTTTTTTCCTACCATTTTTGGATTATTTTTTTCTGACCATTTTTGAATTATTTTTTTCTGACCATTTTTGGGTTTGAAGACTAGCAGTTAGGCTGCATTTTACATACTGTTTTTTTTTTGTTTATTTTTGGATATTTTTTTTTCTGACCATTTTTTGATGTCTTTTCTGACCATTTTTTGGATGAATTTTTTCCTGACTATTTTTGGATGATTTTTTTTCTGACCATTTTTGGATGAATTTTTCTGACCATTTTTGGATGATTTTTTCTGACCATTTTTGGATGATTTTTTTCTGACCATTTTTGAATATTTTTTTTCTGACCATTTCTGGGTTTGAAGACTAGCAGTTAGGCTGCATTTTACATACTGTATCAATCTAAGACAGTGGTTCTCAAACTGGGGGCAAGCGTGAGATGGTACTGGGGGCCCCAGTTTTATGACATTTTATAAAATACATTAATTTATTATACATTTTGTGCAATGAAACCTCAAAAAAAGTGTTTTTTAGAGTGTAATAAAGACATTTTTACTAAACTATTACCGTATCCTGCATTCACCCCTGAACGTCCATGGCATTTATACCTTGTTTTGAAAATATGATTAGTATATAAACCAGATGAACTTGTTTGCATATGGAATATACGGCAAAGCGTAAAGCAACCAGAAAAATCAATTTCTAATCTGCCTCAACCAATCAGCAAGCTGCTTGTCAACCCTCAGTCAGCCAGCATCCGTATTCAGATCCGTTTTCCTGTGCGCACCTGCTTTACTCGGTGTAATTCCAGCTTTTGACAGGTATTTATCAGAGGACATCACGAGTTCATTATACAGCATCGGCTCAGGATGACACAAACACACAGAGCAGGTCATTGGTTAGACAGGGTCTAAGCTGATGGTGAAATGATTTGAAATCACGCTTATAAACTCAGGGCTCAGGTTTAAGCCTCAATCCTTGTCCTGACACTGTTTGGGATTAGAACAGTTATGCGGTTCCTCAAACACGCTTGAATTGATCGGTAGTCCAAACTGCACCTCACTTTCTCAGACTATGCGATGGATTTAAGCTCCTCACCTCGTCCGACGTATGGCAGCGTGGCACATGGCGGTATTATTTTGTGATGTTTGTGTCTGTAGGTAATCCGTTTGAACAGATGTGTCCCAAATGACATCTGCTGTAGTCGCTTGGCTTATGTAACGTGTTTGTGTCCAAAAGGTTTGTGAAGTCCACATGATCTACATGTGATAGTATGGAAGCGGTTTTTGAGGGTTTGACATCAGATGTGACTCCTTTTATAGTTCTATGTATCACAGTATTGTTTTTTAAATATTCACTCACTACATTTTAATACTGGGATCTTTCTAAAACAGACAGCAGATGACTGCCTGATCTGCAACGGATCCGCACTGGAGCTGCTGACTTTGACACATATCTGGTGCAGATCTGGCCCAGAGTGGTCTGATGTCTGGGTAGGAATTAACTGTTTAGGGATAGTTTGTCAGAAAAAAATGGATCTACACTTGTTTCTACATTAGCTGTATTTGTAGGTCCTCATTTATCAGTCTAGGGCATTTTTTAAAGGACAAGTTGGGTATTTTACACTTAAAGCCCTGTTTTCAGATTGTTTATGATGAAATAGAACGGTTTTGACTGGTCTTTGATGCCGGCCCGAGAACCTTCGGTTTCTGTTGTATCACCCACCACCTCCACAATGGGTCCAATGGTGCACTGGAACAATCCTTCCCAAAATGCATCAAACCTCCGTCCACAAAGACGTGAAACCCACCGAGTGGCCAGGGGCGCCCACTGATACTCCCACACAAAAATCGCTGCAAAAGATGCCCTCCAACAGGTGTTTTAGCATTCGTTGTAAACTTGTGGACCTATTTTTCCAAACTCTCACACCCGTATATTCTTCCGCTGAGAGCTTGAATAATAGACACTCCAGTCCAGGTGGTGGCGATAATCCGCCTTTGCCAATTGCAAGAACACAAACAACGTTCCCGGCGTGGAGTAATACCGTACCTCACAGCACATCTAATACAAGTCAATGGAGTTGGACAAAAACTACGATAAAACCTGTTGGAAAGCATCTTTTGCAGTGATTTTTTTGTGAGCATATCAGTGAACACCCCTGACCACTCGGTGAGTTTCATGTCTTTGTAAACAAAAGTTTAATGCATTTTAGGAATGATTGTTCTTGTGCACCTATAAACCCATTGTAGAGGTGGGAGGTGATACAAGAAACACCCGAAAATTCTCGGGCAAGCATGATATGTCCAAATTTCAGTCAAAACCGTTCTATTTCATCATAAACAATCTGAAAACAGGGCTTTAAGTGTAAAATACAGAACTTGTCCTTTAACTAAGGGGGCATGCGCACCAAAGCCAACTGTGGGCGCTTGCCAGCTTTTTTCAGCTAAGCGCTTCATCTTCAGCGCAGATGATTTGAATGACACTTAGCTGTGCTCAGCTGTTTTTTGTTAACAATGGATAAAACATTCCTCTCAAGTAAGTTAAGTGGCCATGGAGCCGTTCACTAAGAAGACTAAGAAGGCTCATCTTCAATCAATCAATCAATATAGAAGAATCAATCAGTTCAGCAAAGCCGATCTACTGTCTTTAAGCATGCAGTTCGCTTCGGACCGCCATTGATCGTAAAACCATTCAATTATGAATGTTTCACATCGACACTTCACGGATGTAGAGTATTTCAAAGACTCAGAATCTGAGCATTAAAAACTAACCATTGATTGGAGTTCATTGTGGCCCCCGATGAAAAATTATACATTCAGATTAAGTCAGTGCTGTTGGAGCTTATATATATTTAGTATCTCTTTCCTTCTTCAGAGCTGCCCGTCCACAAATCCAAGCTTAGACATTAAAGGCGTAGCACGGATTATCGCTTCTCTCTCAACTCTCATTAGCC
This sequence comes from Misgurnus anguillicaudatus, assembly GCF_027580225.2. Taxonomy (NCBI): domain Eukaryota; kingdom Metazoa; phylum Chordata; class Actinopteri; order Cypriniformes; family Cobitidae; genus Misgurnus; species Misgurnus anguillicaudatus. The sequence continues at coordinate 11,688,230 of NC_073356.2, forward strand.
CTTCGGCCTTGCAAAAATCACAATTTTTTTTGGTACCCGGGATACCTTTGATGAAGAATTTACTAAATTTTTTTCTCTCCACTCTCACTTTCCGGAGTTTGTCATCTGTTTATCTGCAGAGCGTTAATTTGGGGGGGGGGTCCTCATTAATTTAATAGCAGCGGGGGGCTTTTTGACGGGTTTGGTGATCAGGGATGTGTGGGCCACGGTATTGATCTGAAGCCTGTGCCCGGCTGGCTGCTCTGCTATGGACTTCTGCCTTTAATGTGAACGCGGCTCTGTTAGACTTCATTAGAGTTTCTCTTCAAAGACCCGTCCTCGACGCGTTCGCTAGCATGCTAATGCTCAGACATTATCTGTGAATACATTATTCTAATGGAATTGCTCATTTAACGTAAACTGCTGAAAAGGGAACCAGCCAGAATGGAAACGCTGTTTATGTGTGGAAATAAATTATACATGGGCTATTTATGAATTTGCTCTGCAGAGAAGTGAAATTGTGGTCGTTGAGTTAAAAAACGACTACTAAATTTCCCTATATTAGTCTTAGTCTCCGAAGAGCTCACCCAGACAGGTCCAGAGTGTTGTTCTCAAACAAAGGGCATTTTGTTATGGAATGTTTAAACTTCCTGTGTAACCCCGAGCTTGCTTGACATGGTGGGATACTGCTGTTTTACACACAAACTTGTGGTCTAGCACTATAGGTCTCTGTGCCCATGTATTATGTAGCACCCATACTTTATTTTATTTTATACCACGGGTCTGTTGAATGCTGTATTTTGATTGGCCGAGAAATGTTACGTGGGTATGCATTAATTTCTGATAACAGCACACCTAACTTTTCAAATGTCTTAAAAATAGGCACCAGAGCAATGTTTGTGGTATAAGAGGAATAATTGACTCCGGTCCTTTGAATTATTTGAAAATAATGCACATCCGCTTCGCGTTCTGCCGCATTGCACCTTGGGTGTGCATTATTTTCTTATAACTCAATGGCCTGTCGTCAATTATTCCTTACTTATATAAGCAAGTTTTTTCACTAAAAGTGAATTTACAGTCACTACCTGCTTGTTGTAAAGCGAAGCTTACTGATTGAAAAACTAAAAACATCCATGATATTTGATGCCATGGCTAAACAAGCCTAAAGGCTGGAGTATTTTTTATGTGTACGCGAATGTACGCGGACAGCGGGAAGCACAACCTTGCAAAGCATAATTTATTTGACTCATACATGTACACAGATGTTCGTGCATTGCGACAAAATGCAATGCATCTCCTGCGCTAAATACTACATTCACCTGTATGCGCATGTGCGACCTACGCGCAGTGGCAGTCGGTGACATCTTTTTTCGAGGGCGAAATTCGCCACAACATGCATGTAGTCCATCATGTTTGTGGTTCGTAACTTCAAAAGATGTGTTCTGCGCGTCGTGTGGTCATGTGCATCACGTGTCTTGTCAAAATAAGTGCCTGCTGCATACGCGTCTAAAGGGTTTATGATAAAAGAGACGCTCTCGTTTGCCAGATACATCATTTCATGCATAATCAGAGTTTAGTGTTAAGGGAGTGTCTTGTGTGTATTTTGTTAACGTGAGCGTCTCTTTTATCATAAACGGTTTTGACACGTGTGCAGCAGGCACTTATTTTGACAAAACACGTGATGTACATGATTTATTTTAAAAACACGAGCAACACACTCCGAACACATATTTTGAATTTGCGCCCCTTGGATGAGCAGTCAAGAGCCGCCACTACCTACGTGTACAAAGTACGCAGGGTTACAAAAATCAGACGATGCGCATACAGTAAGTTTTACACAAATTTCGTCATCAAAATTGTATACCGCGCACTGTACATGCACCGCCGGATTTTTGTAACCATGTGTATTTCGTATGCGTAGGTCTTGCATGTGTGTACAGGAGAATGTAGTATGGACGTGGGCCCTCACGTATGTGTAAAAACAGGGCTGTATTTCTAGCTTAAGATGTTGCAGCCTGATCTCAGCCTGAAAAAGAGTTACGAATGACACTGTGTTGATTTTCTAATATCTAAGATTGGGAAGTTGCGCCAGAGGGAAATTTTCAGTGAAAGATGACTTAATTTCTTTCTTTCCCTTAAAAAAGATTTAAAATGTCTTCATATCTTGGACTATAAGTTGTGTTTACTGTTAGAGGGATTGGATTTTTGGAAGTCGACAACATCTGGCTCTGTTCACTTACATGGAAAATGTCAAGCATGAATGTTTTGCTTCTTTTATTGTTCAAACTAAATCCGATGGCATATGCGTTATGAAAATGAAATTTGGGGAGGGACAGTCTGTTTTTCTGACCAATGGAAGATAAGGGAAATGTTTGAATTTGCTGATGCTAGTGGCCCACAAATGACATTTAAGTTGCAATCCAGTAGATATCCAAGGTGTGGACAAGGCAGCGGAAAGTTGCCGCTCATGTAATCGCAGTTGTCACGAGGCCTGAAGGTTTATGTGTGTTGATGCTGGTACCTGCTCTGCTGTGTGTGCAAACATGCCTGTTTCAGGCCCTCCAGCGACAGTCGATTCTGCAGAGGTAAGGTAAAGATTCGAACGTTTTCAGGGATGCACCGTACACAGACATCTGCTTTACTCCCGGCCGTCAGTGCTTAGACATCTGCCCCATATGCGCTCCAGTACTCATAAACCATAAACACATAGTGTAGAATACAGCCTAATGACAAACAGGAACAGATTGGGAGCAATATTCACCTCAACCCCCCCTCCGTTTCCCTCTGTTATTTCCTGTCAACTTTTACACACACTCCTAATCTCGGTGCACCAGGCACCACTTGTCTGGAGTTTATTGTGCTATTTTTGTTTGGTTAAGTCATTCTTTTTTGTTGTATTATTGCTGAAAAGAGTCGTGTTTAACAATCAATTTAAAGTGGGGGAGAGAAAGAGAGAGAGACTTAGACATGAGGCTAATAAGATAAGAACCTGGTTTTGACCTCTCATACCAGGTCCAGCTACCTGATATGGGATTTAACAGAGGGGCAACCTTACAGTCTCTATGGTGAAGCCAACAAAGATGTGACTTAAACGAGAGGTCTTCACGGGTCCACTTAGATCTGAAAACCGGACCAGAGACCCGATCGGTTTTGGGTCTAAAAGTTTCACGTGTGCCTTGGACACGGGTCGGGTATAATATTAGCGGCATTGGGTCTCGGATGATTTAAAAATGAATGTGTTTTTGCCGAACGGACCCGAAAACCCGAACTCTCAGGCGCGTGTGCGTCAATGTCCTTTCAAACCCCTCCTCTGTTTGCCAAGAGCGCTTGCGACATTGTGTGGCTGGCGGTAGGTACATTTTTGTTAAGACAGACATGTCAGTCAATGTACATTTTAGCAGTTACCTGGGTGTCGTCTTCAAACAAATGGAGCAGCTCGCCACATTGGTTTCGAGACGAGAGGCGTTTCTTTCTGTCTGACTGCTGTGTGCGGGGCTGCGGACTGCACACACGTCGGTGCCGTTTACATTCGGGTCCAGTCGGGTTAAAAAATGCCACTAGTTCGGGTCTGACTTGGGTCTAATTTTCTCGAGTTTGTCTCGGGTCGTGTCTTTCTTAAAAAAAAATTATTTATGCACGTCTGGTTCGGGTATAAAGTGATTTGGGGCATTTTGGGTCGGGTACATTTCTTTGGACACGAGAAGACCTTTAACTTAAACTACAATTCATTGATAGGCTGCTATAGGCTGGCTACAAAAGGAAGTCAATTCCATAGACCCCCATATTAAAATGCCCATATTTACAGCAGAAAATAATATGTTTACAGCTTGTTACAAAAAGTGTTTTTAGTCTATATAGCTAATTTCGCCCTTCATGACAACTGTGAGGGGGGTGAATATTTTTGTAACTCATCCGTTTAAATTATATTAAGCCTTAAACTTATGCATAATTAAGGGTGTGGCCACTTGAGTGATGGGTGAACTTGTCACTAGAGTCGAGCTAGGCGGGCGTAGTTTCAGCAACCAGTCACCTCAGCTTCACCCATGTCCCGCCTCTTTACCCATTTTCGGTTATGCGCGGTAATGTGTGGTCAAGATGGCGACGACAGGCTCCGCAAACTACTGGCTTCAAAAAAGCTCTTCACAACCCTATGGGTGACATCGCGGACACTACGTCCATATTTTTTACAGTCTTTGGATTTGGCCCACTTCTCATGATGCTGAACCACTATAGAAATTGCTCTCAGCAGAACATATGCACTTTTCGGTCATTAAGGAAAAGTAAAGAGTAACATGAGAGAGAGAGTAAATAATGAGTGAATTTGTATTTTTAGATGAACCGTAAGGCTTTGTGTGCCCAACACTGTGTCATTTAACTGCTTTTCTATCCCATAAGCGAGTTTTAATGGTGCTAGGTGCGTTTTATCATTGCAGCGGAGGGATTTAAACACGAGCCGTGTGTGTCATTAAGACTCATTCTGCACACCCCTGGATGTGACCTGATGAGAACCCGGCTCTATTTAATATGCTAGACGCTCTTGTCTTGCTTGAACTAAGCAGCCAGACAAAATATGATGCAAGGCATTCAGGCATGCCAGGCTGTGAGTTTATTTTCATGTCTGCTGCTCTTATCTGCCTCATCCACCACCAGGATCTGGCAGATAGCTGTTAATAACTCAGATTTATATGATTAATTACGGCTGTCAGGGCTAAAAGAGCTTTCAGATGCAGTTATTTAACGTGTCTGTCCGCAGTGCCAAAAGATCAGAGATTTGATACGAGTTGTCCTTCCATGACACCTGTAAAATCCTAATGGGTCATTTTATAAATGGGTGCCATTTGTGATTTTCATACAGGGTCAAATATTAAAACAGTAAGCTTACTTCATTTCAGATATCAAATTTTTTTAAATAATCTTGGTCATCTTATAGGTTTGTCTGAAAGGCGCAATCGTTAGATGTCAACCCTGTTACCATGATTTTCTATAGTAAATAAATGAAAATAATGGTAAAAATAACAGCATTTAATGTTCTTAGAAGCACTACCAGGCATGAGCTGGTTACCTGTTTCAAGGTATACCGAGGTTTTAAACAGTCAAGGTTTCGAAACCACTAACATTTTCTGTAATACCGTTTGCTAGGTATGAGCTGGGTTTACACAAAAGTAATTAAATCATTAAAGGTGCAGTGTGTAACTTTTTAGGATGATCTTTTGACAGAAATCCAATAAAATATACATAACTATATTATCAGTGGTGTATAAAGACTTTATAAAATGAACTGTTATGTATTTATTACCTTCGAGAAAGCCTTTTTTTCTACATACACCACGTCTCCCCTTACATGGAAGTCGCCATTTTGTGTCACCTTGTTTCTACAGTAGCCCTAAACAGACAAACTGCTATACAGAGCGCGTTTTGTCAATACTGTATTTTGTTGTAGACAACAACATGTTTGTCCTGTGGCGGCTACCATAGCTTCTCTATGCATTTCGGTGAACGGTGGACTGAGCCGTTGGTTGCAATTCACCACCTCGCTAAATGCGGATAAAATCTACACACTGCACCTTTAAGTCGTGTAATTTACATTTAATATTTATACAAAAATATTTTTTTTAAAGAAAATTGTAATTTAAAGGCTTAATTTTCACCCAACATACATGTTGTATGTTGCTTAAATAAAATGTATTTCGTCCAGTTAAAAAGTTGTTGTTTGTATACCTCTGAAAATAACACATTTTAGTGTTGCAATGGCAAAACCGCAATACTGTGAAACCGTGGTATTTTTGCTTAAAGTCGCAATGAAATTGAAATGAAAAACTATATATATATATATATATATATATATATATATATATATATATATATATATATATATATATATATATATATATATAGATATATATATATATATATATATATATTTTTTTTTTTTTTAATATTGTGGTATTATTAACAAATGACTTATCTGTGAGATTCAGTATAAAAAAAATTGTGTGTGCTCATAATCTCCTCCCCTCCTCAAAACGATCTCTCTTCATTTCCGGTCATATGATATGGCAGGTGGACGAGGTCCGGGAGACGATCACTGCAATTAGCAACACAAACCAACTTCAAACGATCCAATCAGATCTCGATCGACAAATTCAAATCCAGTCCTGCCTTATTTCATTTCAGAAGCCGTTTTATTCAGATATACGTCACCCCGGGGAAAATAAGACAATCGCTACTTCCGTTTCATGGCGACTTTAAGGTTATCATAACGCCAAAATCTCATACCGGCCCATGCCTACTTTGTACCCTGTCAGAAAATTGACCCAAGCTGCCACTGGGGCCCTCAGACAGCATATTAGTACCTCAAAGGTACATATTGGAACCAAATGTATACATATCTGTACCTAAATTGTACATATTTGGACCTTTATAAAAGAAAACTGACCCAGACAGCAGACGACACCGGGCCGGATCTGCACCGGAGCTGCTGACTTAAAAGCAGGTTAAAGTTGCTCTTAATTTACTACACTGTCAGACAAAAAAATGTCCAAAAACGTACATACCCCTTAGCACCTAAAGAGTGCATATTAGTACCTCAAAGGTACATATTGGCACCAAATGTTTACATATCTGTACCTGCTCTTACGTCAGCAGCTCCGGTGCAGATCCGGCCCGGTGTTGTCTGCTGTCTGGGTCAGTTTTCTTTTATAAAGGTCTAAATATGTAAAGTTTAGGTACAGATATGTATACATCTGGTGCCAATATGTACATTTGAGGTACTAATTTGCACTCTTTATGTGCTAAGGGGTACATACTTTTTTGGACAATTTTTGTCTGACAGTGTCGTATCAATATTTTAAGCATAATGCTCCTAAACCATATTGCTAGTAAACATGTTATCCTTCGGGAGCCAATTTAATGGATTTAAAATGACAATTTAGATGAGTGATGTCACATTCAAGTTTATTGCCATTTATACACACTTTTGTTTATTAAAATGTTTACAGTCTGTTTACAAAAATTAGCTTTAAAAATCTTTAAAATGTAAAAGATGCATGTTTAATGCGTTGATCATAATGCTTTACACAATATTAACTTTGCTTACTTTACTAAAACGTATTCCCTCATTTCTGCAGTCATGAAAATGCAGACAAAAGCCAAAAATTAAGCTAAAATTCACATATATTTGCAAATTAAATTAGTCTGAAATACATGCATCAAATAAATAAATAAAAATATCTGTGTGATTTGAGATTATATTGGTGGAATTGTTGAAGGTCATCCTGCAATGTTCTGTCTCTCCTATAGGTGGCAGTAGAGCTTTTGATGTCGGTGCGGGCACATGCTGAGCTAAGCACTCTCATTCAGCTTGTCATAACAAGTCTGTCTTCTATTAAATGCTGAAACAAGTGGCGTCTTTTGAAAAGAGGGTCACTTTTTTCCTTCGGTGTTTACTAGACAAAGGGACGACTCCAAAACCTCACGTTGCTAAGCTTAACCCAGGACAACCAAACCTGTTTACCTTGTAATATAAACTAAACTGTTGCTATTGCTCAGATTTAGGGTTACAGATTTGTGACACTGTCAGAGTTTCATTACATGGCCAAGATATCACCCCTTTTTTTCCCTCAGATATTCCTCCTTTTCTGTAGACACAAAAATCCCTCTCATTGGTTAAATCCTTAAAGGGGTATTTACATAAGACCTTTTCAATTGAGACATTTGACCTGTCAGAGCATGATGGATGACACTGTACTTTGAACTGAGAGATACACTAAACAGACATCTGGTATTCCCCTTCGTAGTTAATGATCTTGACCCCTTTAAAGAAACAACGGCGATGTCTATTCACACATGATTGCATTTCACATTTATGCATTTGGATGACGCTTTTATCCAACGTTTAATTTTTTTATCAGCTTATATGTACTCGTGATCTTTTCATGACGGATGTCTTATACGGTAGGTGGGAAAATGTTCATGTCAACTGCTAACTTCTAGCGTGACCTGTCCTTCTCATCTTCACAACCCTGCCAAAGACCTGGACTCTTACAGCAACATCATCTACACAAAACGCAGTGTAGCTGAACATCTGTGATGGTCGTCCTGAGAGATATGTGTGACATCTGTGCTTCTGTAGGAATGTGTGATTGTTTGTGCGTGTCTGATTCTGTTTACCCCAAAGACGCACACACCTATGTCAATAGGATACAAACAGCAATGTCAAATATGATGGATGTTGTCCAGGTACAGCAATAGCCAGACAAAGTGACAGACACAAAGAGAGAGTAAATAGGACCTTTCCGCTAGTAATGCACCTGCACAGCAGGACAGTGTGAGGAGCAGGTGCATGGCAGGTGGCCCTACACCTGTCCACACTAAGGTGAGAAGAGAGACAGCTGGCACCCTGAGTCATCTGATGAAGAGAGTTCAATAAGCGCTCGTATAAATGTCTGCCTTACAGCACGCAAAAGCCTCAGAGAGAGAGATGCACACCTTTGTCGGTTTTAGTGAAGTCCCTCAGTAATAAAGAGGGCCGTCCACCACCTGTGTGCTTTAGCAAATATATGAGGTGTTATGTAATTAACATGCTGTGGGAAATCAATGGGTTAGGTTTTGTAATAACCTGCGATTTGAAAGCTGTGAGATTAAAAATAGTATTAAAATGAATAGTAACGGCTTTATTAAAAATATGAAACCTCATGGTGCCAAATGATTTTCTGCAATAATATGTGCTTCACTTTGCAGCTTTTTGGCCTGTAACTGGTCAGGAAATGACTGGACGGTATCTAAACTGACCAAACAACATTTACTTACTAACATGATGTTCAGGAGTGGGGAAATCTGGAATTCAACATATAGACTTTTAACCATACACTGTAAAAAAAATACATTTGTAGTTCAACTCAAAATATAGTTATTAATATAATATTTTTACACTCTAAATTCTGCTGGGTTATTTTTAACCCAATGCTGGGTAAAGCAGCGACTAGCAGTAGCAGAGCGACGCAATCTCATTGATTTCAATGGAAGCTTGGCGACTTCAGGCGACATGAGCGACAGTGACCGTTGGCGACTGGATGGGTGCACAGCAAAAATGACTTTCTTACTTAGTATTTTTGTCTTGTTTTCAGTAAAAATATCTAAAAATAAGTATGTTTCTTTCTTCTTATGTAGTTGTTTCTTATTCTTTTGATAGCACTTCAATTGAAAGCAAAGGAGAATATAAGATATAAAGAATAAAGACTTTGAACTTAAAAGCTTTTTCATGTAGCCTATTCAGAAAAAAATGCCATCGTTTTGATAATAATGGACAAACCTGACTGATGGGTTTGAATTGACCTATGCTGTGTTGCTTCAACCCATGGTTGGGTCAAATATAAACATTTTCTAGGTTAATTTAAACCAACTTTGGTTTTTACATTTTTACTTAGTACACTGTTAACCCAGATATTGTCTTTACTTAAACAATGAAGTAAACATCACTTAATATTTTGTGTTTTGAAGCCAAAGCTTAAAAAAGTTTAGTTGATTTAACTTTTAAGCTTTCAAAATCCATTAAACATTCAAGTAAAATTAACTTAAAATTATTAGTTTATGTTGTGAGGAATACGGGTTAAGAGTGCAGGAATATTGGAAGAAATTAACACATTAAGTCTATTCAACTTAAAAACTTTAAGTGAAGTTTACTTAAACATATAAGTAATCATTATTTAATTTTTAGGGCAACAAGTTTGCTTCATTTTTTAGTAAACTCAACTTATCCAGGCTTACAGTGTATTTTATCATGTTTTCAGTACAAATACCTAAAAATTCCTAAATCAGGATGTATTTTCTTGATGAGCAAAATGAAATACATACAATTTAAGTGAATTTGTGCTTAAAACAAGCAAAAAATCTGCCAATGGGGCAAGTTTCTTAAACACTTAATTCAAGAAAAATTCTAAATAAATTTCCCATTGTCAGATTTTTTTTTGCTTGTTTTAAGCACAAATTTACTAAAATTTTATGTTTTTTTTGTCTAAAAACTAGACTTATTTTCATAGGTCATTTTGCTTAAAATACATCTTGATTTAAAGGGGACATATCAGGAAAATCTGACTTTTCCATGTTTAATTGATATAATTGGGTCCCCAGTGCTTCTACCAACCTAGAAAATTAGAAAAAGATCAACCCAGTAACTTAGTTTTGGTAAACCACAATGCAAAAAATGATTTTCAAGAAAAACATTTCTACGTATTTGTGTGTTGTTTTCAGTAAAAATATCTAAGAATTCTTAAATTAAGATGCTTTTTCTTGACGAGCAAAATGACCCAAGAAAATAAGTCTAGTTTTTAGACCAAAAATATTAAATTTAAGTGATTTGTGCATAAAAAAATCTGTCAAACTAAGATTTTTTTCTTGAAAATCATTTTTTTGCAGTGCATTCTCTGCAAGCATGTGGAAAAATAGGCTATTGAAATTTGGCTCTCCATGTGATGTCAGAAGGGGATAATACTGCCCCTTAATCTGCACTATTCAACCACGGCACTGCCGTTTAGTGCAGAGATCAACTCATTTGCATTTTAAAAGACAAACCCAAAAACTGCACATTTTTTGCTCACACCTAGAAAGTGGCAATTTTAACATGCTATAATAAATTTTATTTTGAGCTAAAACTTCACATATGTACTCCAGGGACACCAAAGATTTATTTTACATCTTTAAAAGGTCTTGTGAAATGTCCCCTTTAAGAATTTGTAGAAATTTGTACTGAAAACAAGACAAAAATACTAAGTAAGAAAGTCATTTTTGTGAGACAGATTAAAAACCTGCATAAAAACATCTTAATTCTCAGAAATTGTAAGGTCAGTCATTTTAGTTGCCCCTTTATGTGTGCATGCAAAGTGGGCCAGTAGGTATGCGTCTCTTTGCGAATCTGTTCTTACTCTAATTGTCCGTCTCTGCCGTGATACTCTCTAGCCCTTTCACTCTCAAACATTCCTGTCCATGGCTTAATTTTCTATTTTTAGTTATGATCCGTAGTGAGACTGACCCCAGACAGGAGAGGGTCACCTAGCCGATGCTTGCACACAGGGGGTCTAAGCCATCCAAAACTGGTCGTCATGGCAACAGGATGGAGCTCTACGAGTGGCAGGTCTGACAAGTGTTGGATGGCCTGAACCAACTGTGAAGAGTCTAGAGACTGATTATGTGCAATAAGTGTGTTGTGTGTTCGTCTAGGGGTCAGTGTGTGAAGTGTGCTTGCATGTTTGTGTACTTTTTTTAATGAACTTGCAGCAGTTTATTCTGAGCCCTCCAGGTATTCAGTCACACGAACAAACCCAGAAACATAATTTCACATTTGGAAAAAAAATCATAATTTCAATGAAAGCATTTTTGTCAGATCGGTTTATTAACAATGAAAGCATGCGCTAAATTGTTTGTGCCGGTTACCTAATAAGGCAATTTGATATCCTATGACTGTATAATTTTGGCAATAATTAACTATGATTCATGTAATATGAATGACATGACGAAAGTCTCCATCAGGTCAATTACTTTGTGTTTGCTACCTCTCATTGTTTATGTATACGGTACACTAATGCACCTTCCAGATGCTTTTTGCCAAAGCAAATTACATTGCGTTCAACATACCAACTACAACGTATGACAGGTGCCTCTGTAGCTCACTTGGTAGGGCATTGCATTAGCTGCGAAATCCTTGCGAACTTAACCCATAATCTAGATGTTGCCTGGTTCAGCACATGGTAAAGTTCAAATTATTTCCAGATTTCTGAGTTTCAATCACCACATGACATCATTCCTCTTTTCTCTGAGTCTTTATGTTCTTTCTGTTTATATTTCAGCACATTGTAGCTTGTTAGTCTGGGCAGATGGCAAAGATGAGGTCTTCCAACCAGATCTTTCTTGAACACTGTCAGTCACTTTGTTCAGATAGACACCTTCGCCCCTCTCTGAAGGGACCCAGACTGTAATGATGCATCTATGTGGACGCACACCTTTGGGAAATTACCCTACGGCACACAGCCAAGACATCTGTATGAACGTGGACCAGGCCGGCCTTACATGTTCATCGAGATATTCCCATTATGTTCTCTTTAGGAGTCTTACCTTTTCCTGTATTTGTATTTATTTCTCGAGGCTCTGTCCTGCTTAGCTTTGTCCACCTTACTGAGTCCCCACAGTTTTGGTGATGAATCACCCCTGGACGACACAGCTTCAATAGACGCAAGGGTAGTATTGTGTAGAGGCGCTCTGCTATGGATCTTGTTATAATGGGGGTAAGAGTGGATCCTGCGAAAGCAAATGTCAATTCCACTCCCCAGGGCTGTACACAATGGTGTCCTGTTTTCCCTACCATGATGCCTCGGCGACAACCAGCATACACAAAGTCACATGTAGATCCACGTGCTGTTATTGTTGGGGTTTCCATGGAAACATCCGAATGGAGCGAACAATACAATCCTTTTAAGTTTCGTGAGTCTCACATGTGAGAAAGTGTGGATGTATAATCAAAGGATATTCCTTGAAGAAAGCTCGATTTCCAGACAGGCACAGTTTTTTTCCTGCAGTCAGCCTGTTTTGACCTTAATCCCGACTGGCTTCCTAACTTACCAGCAAGAAAGAAGCTTCAGAAGAAAGATCATGCTGGTTGGCCACTCATTTTTTTTTAAGGTAAACAGCATGGATATGGTATTCCAGCAGCAGGAGCAGGACCAAACTGGAAACCTTGGAAATTCAAGCTAGTCTTTTCAATAGGGAGTACATGGCACATCTAAAGGTGTTTGACCCAGGTTTTGGTTTACAAAGGCATCACATTGACTCCAAGTTAAGAGAGTTGTTGTGCTGAAATATTTATCAAGGAATGAATTACAGCGCTGGGCGTGAAAAAATCATGGCTAGTGACATTTCATGTCAAACATGTGTGCTGTCATTCTAGATGTTTTCATACATTCCCACTGACCCAAAAGTTCATTCAAGCGTCTAGAGTCATGCCCAAGGTTAGAAAGGGTGTTAAGTATAGATGAGACATAGCAAACCCCTGAGAACAGACCTGGTGGAAAAAGAAAATCACTGATTGGTTTAAAAGAATCGTTTCCACCAGCGTCATCGCTAAATGTAAGATTGGCTTTACCTTCGTGCTTCTTGCGCTGTCTCGAGCAAACCTGTTGTCATCTGTGCTTTGTTGAAAGTTCCCAAACTCCCTTTTAGCGTGAAAAACATCCACAGGTTGAGAATCAGGAATACCATTCCAGTGTTTTCCAGGCTTGTGGTTTGTGGCGGCACATTTGCGACGTGCAGGTCCGCATGCACGGCATTTTTGCAACTTAAATAAGGCTCAGCGAAGCACGTCGACTTAACGCCACGGGTGTTTGTACAAAAACTGTCATGTGATACAGAGGAAGTGATAAATGCGATGTGCAAACATCTGTTTGTGGTGGTCAAATTTGATTTTGTGGCAGACTGAGAAATGTTAGCTTAGCGTAGCGTAGCACAAGTTCTACAAGGAAACTCGATTGTTGCGTCATTCATTTCACAAGGCGCAATCAATCACCCCTGATACTGAGAGTATATAAGCCTCGTACTCACCTGTCTTTGCGTTCGCAGATACTGATGCCAGCATTTACAACCCACCCTCCCTACCACCATCACCAGGTCGGTTCCGTCCATACTCGAGGGGGATTAGATTCTGGCCTGTCTTCATCTTCAGACAGGAACCGCAAGAATCCGTGACCCCCGGATTTGATCTATGGTCGGGGCCTACGCCAAAGAACTATACTGTGTTACAGTCCAACCTTGGTTGCTAACTACTGTTAAATAAACCTAAAATTAAATATAACCTATCTTCAAGTCTTTCTGGTAGAAATAAATAAATGTATGGGAATGTACAAAGACCAGGGCCCGTATCCCTAAAGAATCTTAATGCAAAAAGTAGCTCCTAGTGACGCAATTCTAAGAAAATTCTTAGAAATGTGGGCGTTTACTCTTAAAATTAAAGAAAAAAATCCTATTTAAAAAAAGTAATTCAGAAAGCATCTTAACCCTTAAAAGAGGTCTTAAGGTCAAAATTGTTAGGAGCACGGACGAGGACTTTTAAGAGGCTAAAGAGTTTTTTTTTAGCAACCGGGAAAGTGGACAAAACACGAAGAGGGAGACAAAACATGTTGCACACAATGAATGACAGTAAGTTAACATGCAACACATTAGTTTGTGCAGGAATCATATTTGTGACCGATCTTATTAGAGAAATAATTATATAATATAGCGCCAGAAATAAAAGTAATCACTACATTACCTACAGTAACAGATTCAGTAACTAGAAAAAATGCAACTATGCAGCAGAGATGATTTATGTCTGTTACAGACGTCTATAAAACAAAGTAATCACACAAACTTACATAACCTTGTGTCGCTGTTTATTATATTTATAAGTATTATACTTTATAAATATATATAAAATAAATAAATAAATTATACATTATACAATATAGAATTATTTTCTCAATTTTTATGTATTATATATAATATATATATATATAGGATTAATTGACACACTGCTAAGTATATATATATATATATATATATATATATATATATATATATATATATATATATATATATATATATATATATATATATATATATATATATATATATATATATATATATATATATATATATGTTATATCAATCTGCACGACCCCGTCGTTGACTTTCTTTGATGACGTTTGCAGGCCGTTCCAAATGAGCGGTTATTGTCCGTAAAGTCTTTTATATATTAGGTAAAAGTATACATGTAGATTCAAATTGATGGCCAATAATAGACCCTACACTTACAAGCACTCTTTTTCTTCTTGGACAACCAACCAATCACAGTCTTCAAAAGATTGTGTCACACGTAGCAACGTCCCGAATCGTTCTTAAGCTAAGACTCCTACGTAAAAGTTTTTAAGCTAAATTAAGAGTTTTCTGAGAGGACTCTTAGAATCTTTATGAATACGGGCCCAGATATGCAAAATAACCTAAGAAAATAAGTCTTGTTTTTAGACAAAAAATATACATTTTAAGTGATTTTTTTGCTTAAAACATGCAAAACTGAATTTTTCTTGAATTAAGTGCTTAAGAAAAAAAGCTGGCAGATTTTTTTTTTTTGCTTGTTTTAAGCACAGATTTACTTAAATTGTATGTTTTTGTTGGTTTGTTTATAAAAACTATACTAATTTTTCTTAGGTCATTCTGCTCATTAAGATCTTGATTAAATTTTTTTGAGATATTTGTACTGAAACAAGACCAACAAACTAAGAAAGTTATTTTTTTGCAGTGGACAGATAAATGACAATAAGTCAAATATTTCCAGAATATTGATATTTTTACCAGCCCAGTCTTTGTACTGTTGATGTTTCTAACTTGTCTTTCACACAACCACAGCGTTTACTCATACTTGTGTGTTTTCTGTTTATAGTGTTGTGTTTATGAGAGCCCGTGTAGAGTTTACTCCGTGAACCGGGTTGTTTATGTTTGTTCTGTTTTCGGAACGGGGGCGTAACTGTTGCGTCTGGATTTAGAGTGTTCGCTCCATATTTGCATCGTCTTAGAAGAGGGAACAGAGGAATTGTGGGAGGAAGACGAGTCACTGTCAGTCATGCATGAAGAAAAACACCCACCGTGTCACCAGCTTGGTTGCCCCCAGCAACAGTGTGTTTAACCCGTGCTGACTGTACAGAGACGGGGAAGGGAGGCTTATGGGGGAGTGGCGACTGTATCACCAAAAACAGCACCAAGGTAAAGCCCGGACGACACAAAGCTCCTTCATCCACTTTTCCACAGTGTCCTGCATAAGAAAAAACTGTACATTAAAAAAACTAACTTATATTCAAGCAAATTTTTTGGTGACCTGGTTTTCAAACTCAGCAAACTTTCTATAGCTGGATGACGTTAATGCGATAAGTTCCAGGAATTTAAAAATAAAATCGAAAGACAGTGCCAAAACAGTGGTCTTTCCCACAACAGATTCATTATTGCATGTCATGCCGCCTCCTGGTCTTGGAGTTTTTCCCATAGGACGATGGGCCGGTTCTGCTTCGGGGTCTGGCATGTCACAGTCTACATTTGATGCACAGAGGTTGCTCAGGCAGAGAAGATGCGGGGGTTTGGTCTTTAGCTTGTGGGACACAAATTACAAGCAATCTGGCGGTGATTAGATTGATTTAGATCGCTGCATCTATTTGGCGTGTTGCGTCCCCCAGAGGCGGCAGCGAGGGACTGTCACGTCACACCACGAGCTCCAACCTCATTGTTGTCTTCCTCTCTGAGGAATAATTTATGGACAAACAGACCAATGCCAACCCATGCCAGTTCTTTCTTGCAATTAAGAAGTGTAGCGTTACGGCTTTCTGATGCTTCAGACAGGAGTGGGAACGTGAGGGTGGGTCTACTGGGGCCAAATCTGACTCACCTCGGGGTAGCCTGTCTGAAATCTGACACATTGATGTCTGTGGGGTATTGTAGAGATCTGAAATGAGAAGGCATTATAACCTTTTAATACGTGTATATTATACTTTTGCCTCTCTATTGCCATGTCTGACTGACACATAAAATTGCTAAGTTATATGTTATTTTTATGTTGGTTGAAGTGAATTTCATCAACATTTCATCAACAAATCCAAAAGTTATGCAAGCAGAAAAACAGGAGAGTGACTAGATATAAAAAGGCAAAATAAAGTAGCGATCGTCTTATTTTCTCTGTTGTTATGTCCCTGTGGTGATGTATGAGTGAAAAGGCTTCCCAATAAAGGTAGGATTGGACTTGAATTTGTCAACATTTGCTTTTTTGATGAAAGATGAAAGAGGGCACATGAATTAAAAAATAATGAAGCTCACAGATAAGTAATTTGTGAAAAATACCACAATATTACAAAACAAATTACAGTTTTTAATTTCAATTTCATTGTGACTTTAATAGTCCCATTGAAGTTTCATCAAGTTAAAAAATATAAATAATTTGTAAAAATATATAATCATTTATTAATATTGTTTATTTTTGGAAAGTACCTACGTTTACATGGACAATTATAATCGGTATAAATGTTCAATCCGAATAAAAATCCTCCATGTAAACACCTCAATCAGAATAAAAAGACCCAATCCGATTAAAAATCTAAATGTTTTGAGAGTGGTGGTTTATACCATAGACTGTAAAAAAGATGGACGACGCGATGTCGCCTCCTTCCATTGTATTGAATTGAAGCTAAAAATGTCCAATGGTTGCCGCCATGTTACGTAAAAACGTCAGTTTGGAGCCAAGGCATGCGCAGAAGGAATCATCCGTGAAGCAGGAGGCGGAGCTGCGGTATCAAACTTCCGCCCAAACATTCGTGCGCCCAATTCAATCACGCCAATCATAACGACACTTCCCGTTTCTATAGCATCAAATTATTAACTAGAATGAAACTTATCACAAAAATGAACACTTGAACATATATCAGCGTGATATCAACTACTTGAAAGGACCAAAACAATCTTTCGGAAATGTTCATTGGAAGTATAATTTTTTTTTAATTTAGAGCAGAGTCCAATTCACTTTTCAAGACATATGAGGCACACCCGGTTTATTCCTTTTGTAATCCGTTCAAAAGGACATGTAAACTGGCACGCTCTGCGCATCTGCAATGACGTAGTATTGGCGTAATGACGTATAACGCAAAGAATGCAAGCTTGAAGGAACTTGAGGTGACTGTCTTGTCATTCTTAAATTTTCATAATCTCCTTCCAATCCTCTGTAAAGTGTTACAAGACATCGTTATCCGGTCAGTCCATGATTTATCGGCGTTGCACAGCGGCACTGGAGCGAAACAGTACAAAGAAAAACTGTGGACTTTGGACCGTCGAAGGGGTTCTCTGCAGCACCGCGTAAGGTCAAACACTCTTTTTGGGCACACGTAAATAGGTGTTTTTGCCACTGCTTGATAAATATAATCAGCATGCCACAAGTGTGCTCATCATTTATTAATTATGACCTGAAATAGATGCACAGCAATTTTAGGAGAATGGCTTGTACACTGTAAAAAATAATATGCCCCATGTACTCAATAAAATTGTGGCAACAGATTACAAGCAATATCATTAATTACATTCAACAAATCAAAATTGATTTAGATTTACTCTATAAACTCCTTAATATTTACATATTCAAAAAGCCAAACTGCAATTTGCGATTAAAATTTTTATTAAAATTTAAACAAAAATATTGTGTATACTAGACAAAGATCTAGCACTATACAATAAAAAATATTATGCCATATCTACTCAATAAAAGTGTGGCAACAGATTACAAGCAATATCGTTAATTAAATTCAACAAATAAAAATTGTGTTAGAATCACTCCATAAACTCTTTAATAGTAACCCATTCAAAAAGGTAATCTGCAATTTGCAATTAGAAATTAATTTAAATTTAAACAAAATATTGGGTATACAGGACAAAGACCTAGCACTATACAATAAATTCTATTCAATTATACTATTTTAATTTAACATCATCCATTAATATTTTAATTAGTAATGAGTATTATATCTGATTTCAGAATGACAGACAAAGATGAATCAATTCTTATTTTATTGCAGTCAAAAGAACAGGAAAGCATCTCATTTTAATGATGTATTTGTAACAGTGTAAACTTCAAAAAGTATTTTACAGTCTTTAAAGAAAACCGTCCACATTTCCAGAGGAAAGGTTCCATGTTTGTGTTCTGTTACATTGATTCACACCCAGAAAATCAGACCGCAGTTTAGACTTACTGTACTGTAATCAGTTCATAAACTTTGAAGAATCCAGTTCCAAGAAAAGTTTCTGAAACACCTGAAAAGATGCCTGGGATACTGGAGATTCAATGCATAGATCCAATCCAATCCAATCCAATCCAATCCAATGAGGATAAAGCATGCCCTGTGGACACCTTTAAGGCCTGAATAACAATTCCATCATCCTTTGGGCTTCCACTCCTAGAAGATCCATTCTTTACAATTACAGCCATCACAAGCTGCTCAAGTCCCGCCTCTTCATCTTAATCCTGCAACATTAAACAGCAAATATGTCTTAAAACCTTTATAAATGTATACAGCTTGAATATTGAAATAATCCACACATTAAACTCGTATATTAAAATGTTTTAAAGAAAACTGGAAGATATGTGCAATGGAGTTCATCTGAGTTTGTGGCTTATTAGGTATGTTTGAAATGTGCAATAATATTGAAAACTGATAAAAACAATTCTCATTGGAATTACAAATAATATCAAAAAATGTTTGAAAAGATATATAATCTATATTTATAATTAGGGCAAATCTTTTCCATACATTTTTTTCTGTCACACGACAGTCACATATTTATTTGTTAACCAAGTTACTCACATGTGTATATACACACACATACACACAATATAATATGTACAATATATTCATTTAATAATATTCCTCACCTTTTGTTGTGAATAAAGTTCTCCCTCAGCAATGTTTCACGTTGCCTGCAGGAAGCTGCAGTACGTTACAGGCCTTCATGAACACACAATTTAGATAATAGGTCGCGAAATTAATAATAATAATAGTGAATGTTCAATTTACATTATGTAGAAAGCTTAAACATTTTAAAAAGACAACTTATACATTTAATATCTTACTCACCTTTTGTGGAATTAAATGAATAATGTTATATTTCCCCTCAGTAATGATACTGTACTCGCGGGAAAATTCAACACAGGGCGTCGCAATTGAGCACACAATTAATTTACAGCGAAGAATAGTTTTACATTACCAATTTATTCGAATACTTTGTGAATATAGTTAACACAAAACTAAATAAACCGAAAAAGACCGCAGTAAAGTCACATTTATTTTTATAACACAAACCAAGCGAGCGAGCGAGCAGAATTTGTCATAATAGATACATACATAATACATATCTATGAGAGTTAGTGATAAGAGAACCCACCCATTCAGAGGAACAGTATGATTGGTCAGTTTTTCTGTCACTCAAAATGAGTTGCATCTGGACCACCAATCGCAGCATGCGAATCGACGAATGTATCCTAGATATGCGACCTCCTGGGTCCTAAAGCTGAAGTTACGTCCAAACCCAGTTCATATTAATTCTTGTTGTAATTAATATTTACAAATTACAAACAAATTTTACAAAGAAACCCTGCTTATAGACTTATAAGACTAAAGATTGCCCGTTAAATTTACCCGAAATGAATTTTATCCACAATTTAAACACTACATTGACGTCACAGCCAACGGAGATTTTCAGCGAGACTGGCCGAGGTGAGGCGCCGTTGACCGGAATATTTACGTGCGGAGCGCCCGCTGATTATCTGGAGCTCCCATCGCCACAAAACTCGAAGGAAATGTTTAAATAGGCGATATCTTTATGAACCTACTGCAGATTCTTGTTTAAAAAACATACATTCTCGACTGAAATGCTTTCAAAACTTTGAGTTTTGGCACAATAACAGAAATATTTCCTAAATCCGTCTGCTCAGCGTTCACGACCTGCAATACAACCCGGAATGGTTTTTGATTTAAAACAGCTGATTAATATTACGTTGGATTTATTCAGTATTCGCTACATGCGCAGATACACAATAAGAATAGCTAAATCCTTCACAAAAACAATAAGTTGTTTTTATTCCAGTCATTTTTAAAGAATTTTAACACAAAAAAATAACAAACTACATGAAATAAATTTTATTAAATAAAGTTTACATATTCAATTTCATAAAACCTACAAGCCTGCAGAATGACTTTTTACAGTGTATGCGTATATTGAAAAAACTCAAATGATCAAATCCGATTGGAAGCTTGTGCAATGTTAACACGCACATTAATCTGATTACATTATTAAGTGTTCATGTAAATGCTATGATAGGATTTATTAATTGACCCTTCGCTAAGCCCCTCCCTCCTTAGTTACGGTTGCTACGCCTGACAAGCTTTAGTGACTGGCAAGTCTATTACAGTATGTTGCACCACACTCTAAAAACAAACGGTGCTATATAGCACCAAAAGTGGTTCTTTGCTTGTAATCATAGAAGAACCATTTTTAGTGCCATATAGCACCGGTGAAGCACCAGTGAAGCACCTGTGTAGAACCATATAGTGCTATGTAGAACCAAATGTGGTGCTATAGTGGTTCTATATGGCCCCTATATGGTATGGGGAGCCAATTCTGCCATATTCATAAATAAATAAATACATAAATAAATATACAAGGAAATGTAAAAAAACAAAAATACAGAAATAAATAAAGAAATATATATACATGGAAATGTAAAAAAACAAAAATAAATGAGTATTTATATCTGTATTTCTTTATTTATGTATAATTGTATTTTTTCACACTATTATTTATTTATTTATTCATTTATTTATACATTTATTTATTTTTACTTTTATTTATTTTCACATTTATTTATGTATAAATGTATTTATGTCTACACGTATTTATTTATACATTTATATATTTCTATATATATTTATTTCCACATTTATTTATTTATACATTTATTTATTTCTTCTTTTCTTCGTCTGTATGCTAATGAGGGGGGCGTGTTTTACCTCAGACTTAGCAATCGATCTCTGAGTGCCAGTGCTGAAGCTTTGAGGCCACAGTGACACCTGGTGGTGTGAAAAGCGAACAAAGTTGCACATGGAGTGAATGACTTGGAGATGTGTAATATCCAAAACCTTATTTCAAGTTTTAAATCATTTTGTGTCACCATAACTGTGTATATATAGGGTCACTATACATAGCATACATACTGTACTCAGTACATGGCCGTAAATCGCCATCCGGTCGTGATTTCTAAAATGTCTTGGCACACATAAATATCAAAATGCACGTTATCAACATATCTGATGACAGACCCTTGTAAGTGGACAGTATGCTCCAGGGCATTTACATTAAATGTTATTAATAGTGCATAATTTCACGCGTTTCCATATTAAAGTGTCCACTTACAAGGGTCTGTCATCAGATATGTTGAAAACGTGCATTTTGATATTTATGTGTGCCAAGACACTCCAGAAATCACGACCGGATGGCGATTTACGGCCATGTCCTGAGTACGGTACGTATGCTATGTATAGTGACCCTATATATACACAGTTATGGTGACACAAAATGATTTAAAACTTGAAATAAGGTTTTGGATATTGCACATCTCCAAGTCATTCACTCCATGTGCAACTTTGTTCGCTTTTCACACCACCAGGTGTCACTGTGGCCTCAAAGCTTCAGCACTGGCACTCAGAGATCCATTGCTAAGTCTGAGGTAAAACACGCCCCCCTCATTAGCATACAGACGAAGAAAAGAAGAAATAAATAAATGTATAAATAAATAAATGTGGAAATAAATATATATAGAAATATATAAATGTATAAATAAATACGTGTAGACATAAATACATTTATACATAAATAAATGTGAAAATAAATAAAAGTAAAAATAAATAAATGTATAAATAAATGAATAAATAAATAAATAATAGTGTGAAAAAATACAATTATACATAAATAA
Source organism: Misgurnus anguillicaudatus (assembly GCF_027580225.2). Classification (NCBI taxonomy): domain Eukaryota; kingdom Metazoa; phylum Chordata; class Actinopteri; order Cypriniformes; family Cobitidae; genus Misgurnus; species Misgurnus anguillicaudatus. Next base: position 11,710,776 of record NC_073356.2, read on the forward strand.
AGAAATACAGATATAAATACTCATTTATTTTTGTTTTTTTACAATTCCATGTATATATATTTCTTTATTTATTTCTGTATTTTAGTTTTTTTACATTTCCTTGTATATTTATTTATGTATTTATTTATTTATGAGTATGGCAGAATTGGCTCCCCATATATGGTTCTACACAGGTGCTACACTGGTGCTTCACCGGTGCTATATGGCACTAAAAATGGTTCTTCTATGGTTACGATCCAAAGCAACAGTTTTGGTGCTATATAGCACCGTTTGTTTTTTTAGACTGCAGTGTCAGACCTTCACAAGGAGATAATTTGTAATTTTTGGCAAACAGGTGAAATATCTGAAAAAGCAAGATAAAGGTGACTGCAGTATGCGTTCAAGTTATATATCCAAGACATAATATGCAACCGATTAGAAAAGAATTTAATAAAAATTGAAGCTAAAGCCTATAGGTCCCAGCGCAAGCAGCAGCCGCCTCATACGTTGACCTTTCAAATGGGAAACACACAAATTGAAAAACAGCTTTGTTCACAACAAGGTAAGTTTTTGAAAATAATCTAATGATTATAAATCAGACAGTGTATCCATAAGTCTTGTAGAATAAACACAAAACATTAGCCTGACCACTCCGCAATGATAACATTCTCCAGCTTATAGAATTAAACCCAGAAGAGCCGCGATCGGATTGGGGTACACTGGGTTATGTAGCGTTCACACCAGATGCGGAAGAGGCGGCAAGGGCAAGTGATCTACATGTTAAGTCAATGCAAAGACACTAATAGGCATCCTGCAGCGTGGTAAGTACAGTGTGGATGGTGTGTTCTGTGCGAATTGAGCATTGCCGCGTGAGTTGAAAAATCGGAACTTTGGCGGTTTTCGTGCCGCATTAACCAATTAGGAGCTTGCTCTAGCAGTGACGTGATTACAGGAAGTGATGGGAGGCTGAAAAACAAAACAACAATGGAGGACAATCATCATCGCTACACAAGACATCTTTGTACTTTTCCAGGAATTTAAAGGATCTTGTTTGGAAGAAAGTAAGTGAGGAGGTCGAACAATCTGGTAAGTTTACTCAATTTGAGCTATATAAGCCCCTCCCATGAGACGAACGAGTAGAATTTCACACACGACTTTCACGCGCGAATGACGCTAGTAAACTCAAAATTTTAATGCGTCTAAATACCCACACATTTTTACAGCCTTTTCTGCGTCAGTTAGGCCATCCATTAAAAAATGCCTAAATATTTTTTCTAGAATGTCAGTAAGCCTCCTTCTTGCCTTTAATCGTCTTATTTTACGTTCAAATATATGCATTATGAACAAAGAACCGTCATTATTTCGAAGCAATGATGTGCTGAGTTATCTAGCTAACGTTAGCTAACATTAGTGGAGCAAATGTATGTGTTTTTGTTCATCTTGTCAATATTTAGATGTGAATAAAGCCTTCCACACTGCTTGATCAACGTCCGGCATTTCTACCCTTGGGTTTTAAGTTTCAGCAAGGGAAAAAAAAACATCACTACGTTCCGAACTCAAGATACCAGGTATCAGATTAACACAATTTATACGCACAACACTTCGGCATGTTTCCCGGTTGCTAAACCATAAATTGCCTGTGGCGGATTTCAGGCGTGGCTTAGCAAAGGGTCAATTAAAATGATTTCATTATGATTGAGGCAAAAGTTGTCCATGTAAACGAAGCTACATAGTGAATTTTTTTGTAACCACAATAGCAATGCAAACGTCAAAGAAGAAGAAGTAGCTTGGCAAGTTAACCCACAAAAAAGAAGAAACAGCAACTTGTTGTGTATAATTTGAGAAGACCAGCAATGATGGAAGTAAATAAACAGCGACTTTTTTTGCAGTTTGCGTTAAATCACTCCTTAACTTGGCTCATCTTTGTTTTCACCATTGCAAACGGAAATACTTTTTTTACCTGACGGGAGGGGTTCTGGTGGACCAATCACAGCGCTTGTGGTCCACGTAGAACTGACGCGCTGTTAAATATTTTGCGAGGTGCATGTCAGGCTACGCAGAGCTACGCACAGGCTACGGATAACCTACGCCGTAGAGCTTACGCACGACTATAAATTCGGGCTTTCTATTGTAATACATTTTTGTTTTAAATAAAGCTTTTAGTAGACAGACTTTTAAATATAAGAACAATCATTGTAAGCAATTCAGAGAATGGATCCAGATTTTAATATTTTGTGTTTTGCTTTCATTTGTCTATTGAGTGTTGCTGGTATAACTTTTACATTGTTTTTCTTTTAAACAACACTGTCAATGAAGGGCATGGTTTAGGTCTCTTTATATCTTCAAACCTAGACAAACAACGCTGACCTTGTGGCCCAATTCAGGACATGATGTGAAAGCAGACACCTTATTGTGCAGTACTGTGCATCCTCAGCGTTGCTGTGAGGGAGACATTTATGAGAGCAACATTAACGCAGACAAACTCACTGACCTCCCTTCCTCTAAATCTGTGCATTTCACAGACAAACCAGCAGCGTGAAAGCAGATAAAGAAGAGTTAAGCCGTAAGGAGAGGTTAGGAGACGTGCAGAGAAGAGACGAGAAAGTCATTTATTTTGCATAAACTCTTGCAGAGATTGTTCTTTTCTATCTCAGTTATGTTTCATTAAAGAATCAACTTGTTTCAAATGTACATCAAATAATTAAAAGGAAATAAAGACAGAAAGTTGTAAAGTGTTAAGAAATCAATGTCATTTGTTTTCTTTTGGTCTAACAATTCGATGAGCAATGTATTAACCAATCAATGGTTAAAGGGATAGTTCACTGAAAAATGAAAATTCAAGTTGTTACAGACCTGTATAAATGTCTTTGTTTTGCTGAACACAAAAAAGATATAAGCAATGTTTGAGCATCATTGACTTCCACAGTATTTGTTTTTCTCACCATGGAAAGAAATGGTGCTCTTGTTTTCTGCTTCATTACAAACCTCTTTCTTTGTGTTTAGCAGAGTACAACTTTGTAACAACTTGAGGGTGAGTAAATGATGACAGAATTTTTATTTTTGGGTACGTAGTGTTACTGTAGCTCAGTTAGCATTGCATTACCAATACAAAGATCCCAATGAACACACAAGCTGGTAAAAAATGTATATGCACTGTAAGCTGCTTGTGATAAAAGCGTTTGCTGAATGCATGAATGCAAATGTAATTCAAGAAAAGACACATGTGAGATTACTGGGTATTTTTCTCTGGTAAAACAATCTGAAAAGCATACTTAAGCGTTCAGTTTGACCTACATTTAATCTCATTGCTGTCTTGGAGAAAAACAAACAAGATATTTTTTATATCTAATTAGTTATTTCTAAGGTGAATAGACACAAGACGAGAAAAGTGAATGTGTGTACTGCAGGACTGTTGTTTTGGAGAATGCATGTTGTTCTCCAGGAAGCTCTGATTATTGGTATGTTTTTCTGTTTCTTTCTCGTTCCTACAGCTGTTTCCTCCCGTCAGACCCCGCAGGAAGCCAAACACCACACCAATCTGTATTACACAGCTCCCAGCCTTGCCTGCCACAATACAGCTCATTTTCATCCCAGCATGCACTGCTTCCACAGACAGATTCACACACAAACATTATTTAGGAAAGGGAAATGCTGTCATTCCCATAAAGTGATGTAAGCTGTAAAATAAAGAACTATTACTGATGTTTTTGTGTTTTACGAAGTATGTGCGTAACTCATCCCACACTGTTGATCCTCGAATTGAGAGAGCTATTTTAATAAGTGATCAGAATTGAAATAGAAAGGATGGAAAAATCATTTAATCTCCAGCGGACACCAGTTTCATCAATAGAAGTATCTTTATGGATTGAATGTTTATCATTGAAATTCTTTGAATGTTTATTAATGTGTAACAAATTAAAATTTACACTCCATATCATTCTTAAAGGGATAGTTCACCCATAATGAAAATTCTGTCATCATTTACTCACTCTCATGTTGTTACAAACTTGTATGAATTTCTTTGTTCTGATCAACAAGAAGGAAGATATTTCGAGGAACCTGATCAGAGCATACCTGTCAACCCTCCCGTTTTCACCATTATATCCTGCCATCATCCCATTTAAATAATTTCTCGTATTTCTCCTGTATTTTTAGTCTTTCTATAAAAAATCCCACTGGCCATATTTGATGTTTTCTACATTCACCTCCAGTAAAGCGGGCGGCAGTATAGACCCCTTCAAAGTTTGTAAACATTGAATGACTATCGGGTGCGCGCGCAGCATGGGGTCTAACTGTTCATACCATCCAGGCTTTATAATGTAATCTAACAGGGCTGAAAAATGATGACTTACCTCAAATGAAGTGAGCACTACAAACACAAGCCTCTTTGATATTTGTATTGTTCCAGTCTGCACGTTAATTGCTTACAGCTGCAGATGTTGTATTTTTTTTGTTTTTGAGATTCTGCATGAATCGCAAAAACTTAACGGAAGACCTGGTGCGATTTTCACAGCCCACAACGTAAGTAGGCATTTTTGACGATACCGAATAATACGCAACTCTATCTGCTGTAATTACTTTTCTGACCCTGACATGCGCAGTGGAAACTGCCTGTGACGTGAACCGTGAAGGGGTCTATATCTGTAACATATCACCCAATCGCTAATAAAACAAGAAGAAGAAAAGCTTCCTGAGGTCGCGTACATAAACTCACACATTTTTTTATAACTTCACATCTAGGGAAACACTGCTGTTTGCTGTGTTTTGCTGCTTAAAGGGCTGTTCACATTACAATGATAACTATAAATATATTAGTGTCCTCATCATAACGATAACTTTATGCTAATTCGCTCAAAGCACTTGCCTTTAATGTCATTAACTAAATATTGGATATTTCTTGTTATAAAAACTTGTGCAATTGTTTACATGTCACTGAAAATGTAAATATGCTGTTCTTGTTGCATTTACACAGTGGGTAACAGATGTCTTCAATGCTGCGTTTCAGGTATAACTGTAAACAGTGAATCTAGTAGTTTGTGTAATAATATCTTCCTTTGTGGGAGGAAAAAAGCATTCAATGGGCATCAGCTGTCAATGGTTTATCGTTTATCAGTTAGGAAAATATCGCTTAGAAAGTGATCCCACCGATATTGTTCATTATGTATCTTTATCATTATAGTGTGGTGTGAACGCTGCTATTCTCTTTAATATACAACTATTTTCAAAACTTTATTTTTTATAGTCATAGTTATCGTTATAATGTGAACGACCCTTAACTTTATGTTCACACCGCTGCCGGCGAGAGCGTAAAAAAACGCTCTGGCTGCCCTGCCAATGACGCTATAAAAAAGAATAGTGAACGCTCTGACGCTCGAATGCATTCTCTGGAAACCTCTCAAGCGGAGGACTTCTATTGGTCGCTGCTGAACCGTGTCATAGCTCATTACCATAAAGTTGAGCTGATTTCAACTCTCCTTGATGGCCACACCACCCAAGACACGCCGCTGCTTGTCGGAGCTCACCACCGGCACTCATTTAAAAATTAATGCTTCTGGCCACTTTGACGCTCTCGCCGGCGGCAACGTGAATGCACAGTAACTCAAAAGTTGTTAAGTAATGCAATGTCTGCAACCAAATGTTATGTGTATAACAAGTTACTTGCAAATACAAGAGAGCCATACAAACAATGATACAAGGTATACACTGCAAAAAAAAAAAAGATATATTTTTTAGTTTTTTTGTTTTGTACTTTTTAAATCAATATGTATTTTCTTGATGAGCAAAGAAGAAAATAAGTCTAGTTTTTAGACCAAAAATATCAAATTTAAGTGAATATGTGCTTAAAACAATCAAAAACATCTGTCAATGGGGTTTTCTTGAATTAACTCAACTTTCTTAAAAAAATCCAGATAATTTACTCACCACAGTGCATATTTTTTATTTTTCTTGGCAACAATGACAATGATTTTGCTAGATAAGACCCATATGCCTCGGTTGTGGTCATTTAGAGCCCTTTGAAGCTTTGTTGAAACTGTAAACCGTTGAGGTCCAATAAAGTGATAAAAATCCTGGAATGTTTTCCTCAAAAAAACTTAATTTCTTCTCGACTGAACAAAAGAAAGACATCAACATTTTAGATGACATGGGGGTGTGTAAATTATCAGGATTTTTTTAGTAAAGTTATTTGGCGGGGTCCCTTTTTTCAAATGCCAATGTCGACATGGATATGTATTAGAGGCCCCACTGACATCCATAATATGACAAAAGAAAACTGTGGAAGTCAATGGGGCTTCTGTTCAGTTAAATAATAATAATTATAATAATTTGTTACATTTATATAGCGCTTTTCTGCAACACTCAAAATGCTTTACATATAAAAGGGGAAAGCTACCGAGCCCCTACGGTGACATTGGAATAAAAAAAATCTAAAGTTTAGTTTCATATGCTCACGTTAAACTTTCATGTGCTCACGCGAAACCTTCATGTGCAGATTTTTTTTTTAAAAGGTGAAACTAAAAAAAGTTTAACTTTATTTAGTTTTTGCTCCATGTCCATTTTTTATGAACTGTCCCTTTATTAATGTTATTACAAGGACTTAAACCCAGCAAAAAATAAAAAAATAAAAATGCAATACCACATGTATACAGACAGAAAGATATGGTCAAAATAATAGTCCCTAGCTGTCACTGGGGCAGTACCTTTTCAAAAAGTACACCTTTGTAGTACCTCAGAGGTACAAATTGGTACCAAATGGTACATATTATGACCTTTTAAATACTGCCCCATTGACAGCTTAAGACAACTTTTTTGTGGTTCAAATGAAATGAGTAGTAATAAATCAGCTTCTTTTTTGTGTTGTCATATAGACATATCTGCTGTTTTTCATCATCAAATTACCAAATACTTTGACTTTTCTCTTTAATTTACATGAAAAAAAATTAAAGGGGCCATTGCGTGAAAATGTTAGCATTGCCACTTTGTAGGTGTGAACAAAAATAGGTCATTTGAAATTTGGCTTTCCTTATGATGTCATAAGGATATCTAATTAGAATAATACAGCCCCCTTAAAGGGGACATATTATGAAAATCTGACTTTTTCCATGTTTAACTGCTATAATTGTGTCCCCAGTGCTTCTACCAACCTAGAAAATGTGAAAAAGATCAACCCAGTAACTTAGTTTTGGTAAACTATTCTCTGCAACTATGTGAAAAAATAGGTAATTGTAATTTGGCCCTTATTGTGATGTCAGAATAAGGTAATACCGCCCCCTTTATCTGCACTATCCAACCACAGCACAAAAATTTAGTACAGAGAGAAAGAGAGAGAGAGAATAATTCATAGCACAATAGAGTTTCAATTGCAACAAACCACCATCATTGTGATCAGTGGTTGCACTTCATCCGCTCATTTGCATTTTATATGACACACCCAAAACGGCACACTTTTGCTCAGACCCTAGATTTAGATTAAGTTTACATCTTAAAATCTCAAAGTATGTCCCCTTTAATGTACACTATCCAACCACAGCACCGTCATTTAGTGCAGAGAGAAAGAAAGAAAGAGAAAATAATTCACAGCACAATTGAGTTTGAATTGCATCAAACCACCATCATTGTGATCAGTGTTTGCACTCCATCAGCTCATTTGCATTTTAAAAGACACACCCAAAATGACACATTTTTGCTCAAACCTACAAAGTGGCAATGCTAACATTTTCACGCAATGGCCCCTTTAATTATTGATGAAATGACTGACACTATTAATAAATGATTTGTTAGAATCAATTGACAGTCCCAATAATAATAGACCTTTTGCGAGTCGACGTCACAGTTACGTCACGCGCGCATGTGGTGGCAGAAAAACAGTGGAAATGAATAAGACACGAGTAAAACGAACAATATAACTCACTAGAAAATGTTTTGTTGTGCTGTTGAGTGTCAGAATAGGAATGCCAAAATAGATGACCTCCATTTTTATAGTATACGGTCGTCGAAGACACCATTTGAAGATAAATGTAGGTGTTTATGGTCTGGAGTTTATGGACTGGAGTGATGAAATCATCTGAAAATCTTTTAATAATTACAATATAAAATAATTAGAGAAGATAACCGGTTTCCTGTCGAAGTCTGATCCCTTTATGTGTTTCTTATAGCGTTTTCATCACGTTACGCTTATAATTCATTTAGAAAGATTAAAGATTTGAATTAGTTCATAATATCAATAATATTACCATGTATTAAAGTTTTCGTATTTTTTTCGTTTTCTATTACTTATTTTTACCTTCTATCTTAGCCTATGTCTTCTTCCTGTTTGTTCTAAATTATGATGTTTACTAATAAATATATAAACATAGCACACACACACTCACTCATACACACACACACACACACACACACACACACACACACACACACACACACACACACACACAGTAAAGTGTTAATAATATATAAACAGGCCTATACAAATTAATTTGTATGTAAACATAATAGTTTTAGAACAAAAGCATTGGCTAAAAATATAAGGAAGAAATTGAAAACAGGAAAAATATTTAATAAATGATATTATACAGAATACATGATAGTATTGCTCTTATAAGTACTTCAGCGATTCATACTGTAAAAATAATTGATTTACCAATAAAGAACAATACATATACATTACATACATGCACACAATTAGTACCCAAGCCATTTAAACTTTTAATTTATTTAAAAAATAAACGTAACTTGGTGAAAACGTTATAAGAAACATAACACTTAAGAGAAATATAGGGGAAACTGACTTCTACAGAACACCGGATCCATAAAAATCACAGTTTAATGCTAAAACACTTCACACAGCTATTGAGAAGCATTCACTTTCTGCCAAAAGTTAAAAAAACGTCATCTCTGTTTGCATACATGCAAAAGGTCTATACATTTATATGTCATTTGGAGTATCTGCCACATAGAAAAAACTGAATTTGACAGATAATTTGTATCACCTCTAAATTATTTTATAAATTTAGTGGAGATTGTTGGGCTTTGTTCAGGAACTCAAGCCAGCATGTTCATAACAGCTGCTGTCAGCTATAAAAGCCAAGCAGCAGACTTATTCATGAACAATAAGACAATCGTCTGTGCTTTCTCTCTTTTCTCTCTCAAGATAGCAACACTGATCTCACGTCAGCCCTCTGGGTTTTTCCAGCACTACTTTAATTATGTCTGCTTCTGGGGCTCAGACCGGCCCGTGTATGTGTGTGTTTGTACCTGTGCATGTTGTTGTAAAGGAGGAAGGATGTTTGATCGTTCTAGTGAGGTTGTCTCGGCTTGTGCGACTTTGCTCAAGTTTTGATCCTTCTCCTCCACCGTGCCCCCCCTCCCTCCTTTCTCACAACCCTACAACAAAGCAGAACCTCCCCTAATCTGTCAAGGTCTGTTTTTCATGTCACATCGCTCTGGAAGCAGTCATTACTCTGTCGTTTTTCCAACCCGTCGGCCCACAATGCCCTCCGCTGCCCCGTTTCAGGCGTCAGGCTGTTGTTGGGCAGCGGTTGAGTCATCGCGTTTCAGTAATAATTTTGGGAACCATGATTGCTTTGACTTACAGAAAGCGCCCCGGGAGACATCTTTTTGCTTTGAGGTCATGCCCATTGAGATACGAGATGGGTCTAAGATTAGATCTGCTGATTTCCTCGTGTGAGATCCGTGGCTAATTGTCACCACACTGCGTTTGGCGTCACTCAAAAGGGGGTTTCACAGAGCGAACGCTCCTCAACAATACGTCATTGTTTGAATGTAAGAATGACACACATGGTTTCTCGCACGTGACTGTCAGATCCAGGTCTCATGTAGGGGAGAGCGGGGTATGTTGTCACACTTTTCACACTGTCTAACATTTACTGAGCACCATACATCAAAATGGTATAAATCTCATACCAAATGAAAGAAGGAAGTCTTGGGCACATATGTTGTATTCATAACATCTTTATATCTTATCTCATTACAGAGTTGTAGACTGTTGAATAGTGACTGTGCACTTGTGACAATTTGCCCCATCGGAGGGTAAGTTGTCACACTAGGGCGGGTAAGTTGTCACACTAGATTATCTAAAAATAACAACACAACTACTTAATTGTGAATATTGATTTTAATTTTTAAACTCAAACCAAACTGGAAATATAAACATCCGTGCCTGGAGAATCTGGAAAAACAATTATTTCAATCCAAATAATGCACATTTCAATTAAGTGGCAAGACCACTTTACTTTGAACTTTGGTTCAAATGTTCTATGGCTTTCACATAAAACCAGATAACTGAATGGAACGCTGCAGATAACTTGCTTAACTTAACATGTTTAACCTCTGAACAAAACAGATGCCCTGTATGACTAATAGGACTCATCTCCAGAATCACAATTCTGACACACATAAATTGCCTGGCCTGAGGTGCAAGCATCATGGGCCCAATTGTTGCATTTTACACATTTTACCCAGGTCTCCTTTGGACGACTCTTTGAAAATGGCTCTACACAGACGAGGCAGAAGCACTCTTCATCATCTGATGATGACTCTTGCATGATTTTTCTTCTTTTAGCTGCCTTGTTTTTCATAGGTCCAGATTTCTGCTTCCCTTTCTTTTGAAACAGCTTTTTGCTAGATTGAGGCGTATTCTTTTCTATATCATGTTTTCTGAGCATGTTCGATGTGTTTGTTTGTACAGGGGCAAGTTGTCAGATGTGACGACTTGCCCCAAAGTCATTGAGACAACTTGCCCCATACTTACTTGTGTGCTAATGTTGTCTAAATCTCAAGTTTAGCTCATCATATCACTTTAGCTAAAGTATCAAAAGACACTTTACGGTCTCCTCTATTTTGTGCAAAATAATCATTTTAAACATTCACACCTTACAAAGTTGTATTGCATAAAATGTAAAGTGATTTTTTTTTACTTTTTAAGCAGAAAAATAAGAAAATTGTGCTAACCTCAGATTACAGTGATCTTGACCACATGTGAACAGGAAGTTGACTATAGAAGAAGAAGTCACATAAAGTGGCTATTTGATTTTTGAGATAGAGCCTCTAGTGTTGGAGTTATTAACAGTGTGACAACTTACCCGTGTGACAACTTACCCCGCTCTCCCCTACCGTAAAAATTAAACAGAACAGAATTAAGACAATACGTTTTATACAGTATGTGTGGGTGCAGTATGAATACATTTAGGACACACTGCATAGATTGTCATGTGACCCGTATGTCTTTTGACCTATGACGTAATCAGAACAAATGCAACGTATGTGTTGTTTAAAGGTGCAATGTGTAAATGTTAGAAGGATCTCTTGACAGAAATACAATATTATATACATAAGTATGTTTTTAGTGGTGTATAAAGACCTTACAAAATGAACTGTTATGTTTTAATTACCTTAATTTGGGTCATTTTTCACCGAGCAACCTCCCTTTGAGCTCGTCCTTGTCAGTGTGTGTACCAGTATTATTGTGAACGCATACTTAGCAAGAATACTTTGATTACTTACATAACACTCAGAAATACAATCAATGGTTGATAAAGCACAATTATCTGTTGAGAAGAAATGTGGCAAGCTCTGCATCCAGCTTGAACCCTTTAAAATCTCGTAGATTCCTCCACATTTCAAATGCCGGGCCCATATTGATCCGAGTTTTGTTACGGGCACAGTCGCTTTCTATCTTTGATTCCTTCTTTTCATTGGTTGTTTTCATAGCTGTGGTTGTTAACCGAGGAATCAGAAGTTTGTTAGTGAATGTTCTCTCCGCCATCACGCTGCGTTCAATCCAACACACCTGTGAACTTCAGGCGGATGCACTTGATATTGTAACAGCACGAGGGGAAGGGGGTGGATCTGTGGCGCGTGCAGGAACTTGATTGACAGGCAGATTTTACACAGCCCTGCGCTGTTTGGACCAAATGAATCAGGAGCGGTGGATTTTTGCAAAACAAATAACAGGCTCTAGGTGAAGGTAGAAGTGCATTTTTTTCTTTCTTAAACAGTCTAATTTATGTTGTCCTATAGGAGCATAGTGTTGGTTTCAGTGGATATGATAAAAAATATGATAAAAAAAAGTTTAAATACAGCTTTAAAGGCGCTCTATGCATTTTTCGTTTTTGTCAAACAGCGACCCCTAGAGTCGCTGGGGAATACTTGCAACTGCCGTAATTTCCCACTCTGTACACCTCCGAAGATAATGACCAGGTGATGTTTCACAAATTCATACAAATATTAGGCTACTGCATAGTCTACTAAACTACAGATGATGGTAATAAGATAATAAAAAGTTTATTCCAAGTGTAGAGTAGGCATATAATAATAAAGTAGCCTACCGTGTTTGCTGGCTTATAATGTTTTTACATGATTGCAGCTAAATCACAAGTAAACAGTCTATGGTCCATGTCTACTGTATCATTTAATTCGTGTTCTTTTATTGTAATGTAAACACTACAAAATGCCATGACAAAGTTAATTGTTTACGTTGCATTATTTCTTAACATTGGTCGTTATAATGTCACTATACATGATTATTGCTATATATCATAATAGTTTGCAATGTGTGCATGTTTACACTATTTACAACCTCTAGGCTTATTTATGTCCGGATAATTATGTGAGATATTGACATCTGTTGTCAATACCAAGCGCAACAACTTACAACATAGACCGCAAACAAGTTTACAAATAAGAGATTTACTTACTAGTCCATCAACAAGATCGCCAGATCAGCATCCATCCAGTGCTGTCTTTTAGCTCACACCAACAAGTAAAAACCTGACTTAGTGGGAATCGTGTCCGGTTCCTAACGCGGTCAGATTCTCTTTTCCTTTTCCTACTCTCTCCCGAACGCGCTTTCTTAACTTTTCCATCGTTGAGCATCACGTCTTAAATTTCCCGTGTTATAGGCTTGTTATAGGCTTGATCGACTTCATGCGGCGCTGCAAGAACCGACAGCCGGATGACGTCAAAGTGCCGTCTCAGATCATTCTCGTGGTACTTTGACGTCATCTGGCGGTCGGTTCTTGCAGCGCCGCACAAAGTCACACAAGCCTAACGTGTGTGACGTCGTTGCCGTAAAGCAAGTCGTGATTCTCGCGAGATTTGTCAAGGGCGGTTCTCTCAAGCTTGCATTGCTGGTTTTGCTAGCGGCGTCCACCCCGAGCTTCGACAGGAGGATGATTCGCCCTACTATGACTTTGTTTACCACCGAAATAACTTTGAAGCTGTTATATTAAGGTAAAATAACTGCATAGTGTCTCAACATACCTATCTTTTTTTAATGCGTGCACTTAATCTTTGCACAGCTTGTCGTGAATGTGTTAGCATTTAGCCTAGCCCCATTCATTGCTTAGGATCCGAACAGGGATGAATTTAGAAGCCACCAAACACTTCCATGTTTTAAAGTAGTTTGCAGCACTTAGACCTCGGGCGCAGTAATATTGACGGAAGTTTGATCGAGTAGTCAGGAGTGATGATGTTACAGCATGCGGAGGTCGAAGTGCTGCAAACTAAGTGCTCTTCCGCCATACAATATAGTTCTCATTTTTTCCGCTTATAAAATCGCCATGTTTTATTTTGTGCCACCATATTTACTCGTGGACCTAAAGTCTTTAAAGGTCACGATCTTTCTGATCCCATTTTTTAAACCCTAGTTAGTGTGTAATGTTGCTATAATAGCATAAATAATACCTGTAAAATGATAAAGCTCAAAGTTCACTTCCAGGTGATATATTTTCTTTAAAGGACAAGTTCGGTATTTTAGACTTTGACCCTGTTTTCAGATTGTTTATGATGAAATAGAATGGTTTTGACTGAAATTTGGACATATGATGCTGGCCCGAGAATTTTCTGGTGTTTATTGTATCACCTCCCACCTCTACAATGGGTGTATAGGTGCACAGGAACAATCCTTCCTAAAATGCATTAAACTTTCGTTTACAATGACGTGAAACTCACCGAGTGGTCAGGGGTGTTCACTGATATGCTCACACAAAAATCGCTGCAAAAGATGCTTTCCAACAGGTTTTATCGTAGTTTTTGTCCAACTCCATTGACTTGTATTAGAAGTGCTGTGAGGTACGGTATTACTCCGCGCCGGGAACTTTGTTTGTTTTCTGGCAATTGGCAAAAGTTGAATTATCGCTACCAACTGGGCTGGAGTGTCTATTATTCAAGCTCTCAATGGAAGAATATACGGGTGTGAGGCGTTTGGAAAAATAGGACCACAAGTTTACAACAAATGCTAAAACACCTGTTGGAAAGCATCTTTTGCAGCGATTTTTGTGTGAGCATATCAGTGAACACCCCTGACCACTTGGTGAGTTTCACGTCTTTGTAAACGAAAGTTTAATGCATTTTAAGAAGGATTGTTCCAGTGCACCTATGCAGCCATTGTAGAGGTGGGAGGTGAAACAACAAACACCCGAAAATTCTCGGGCCAGCATCATATGTCCAAAAAACTGTTCTATTTCATCATAAACAATCTGAAAACAGGGCTTTAAGTGTAAAATACCAAACTTGTCCTGTAACAGAATTCGCCTTTCAAAGCCTACAGCCCTCTACTTCCTGCTATAATGACGTCACGAGAACAGTTTTTTTTAATTAAACTCCGCCCACAGGAATACATCAGTCGCCAGCTAAGCTAACGGCAAGCTAAACTGCTATCGAATCACAACACACTAAACAATTGCTACACAATCAGAACTCGTTACGTATTTCTAAAGGAGGGAGTTCACAGAACAAGGAAGACATCAGCCCGTTTTGAGGACAGTGAAAACAGCGCTATACAGATAAGTCAATTATGTGAAAAATACCGCGTTTTTTGGACGTGAAACATGAACACATGTTATACTGCGCACTGTAAACACAATCAAAGCTACAAAAACACGGAAAGAAAAGGACCTTTAAAGCTCCCGTTCTGTCTGTGATTTTGAAGCTTTAATTGTGTCTGTAGTGCGCAATATAAAATGTGTTCATGTTTCACGTGTAAAAAAAAAGTGGTATTTTTCATACAATTTACTTATCTGTATAGCGCTGTTTTCACTGTCTTAAAAACGGTCTGATGTCTTTCTTGTTCTATGAAGTTCCTCCTTCAGAAATAGGTATGGTGTTCTGATTGTGTAGTTTGTTTAGTGTGCTGTGATTCGATAGCAGCTTAGCTTAGCAGAGCCGGTGACTGGTGACTGACGTATTCCTGTGGGCGGAGTTTAGTCAACGAACCGTTTTACTGACGTCATTAAAGCAAGAAATAGAGGGCTGTAGTCCAAACCGGCCGTTCGTTGTAGGCTTTAAACTCGGAGGAATTGAGGAAAAATGAGGAATTCTATTGAAGAAAATATATCGCCTGGCAGTGAACTTTGAGCTTTATCATTTTACAGGTATTATTTATGCTATTATAGCAACATTACACACTAACTAGGGTTTAAAAAATGATATCAGGAGGAACGTGACCTTTAAATAGGGAAAACGTGGAAGTGTTTGGTGGCTTCTAAATTCTTCCCTGTTTGGATCCTAAGGAATGAATGGGGCTAGGCAAAATGCTAACAAATTCACGACGTGCTGTACAATGAATAAGTGCACGCATTGAAAAGATAGGTATGTATTAATTTGTCTAAGTTAAGGTACGAACATAATAAAATATTGAAAAACTGTGGTGTTTTTCTTTGTGAAAAATTGAACATGAATTTTTTTTTTTGCAATATGCTGGAATTAAAGTGAGAAAATTTAAGTTGATTCAAATTTTAGGTGTTCCCAATTGAAGTAATTTTAAAGTTGATCCAATTTTTACTTTTTACAGTTCATTGTGCTGGAAAAAAAATTGTTTATGTTTTAATGTCGCTAGGCTACAGCAGGGGTTTTCAAACTGGGGGGCGGGGCTCCCAGGGGGGGCGCGAGATGGTGCCAGGGGGGCCCCAGTTTTATGACATTTTATAAAATACATTAATTTATCATGAATTCTGTGTAATTAAACATAAAAAATAAGGCTACTAACGAAAAGCACTACTTTTTGTATAATTTAATATGTGTTTAAGTTGAGTTTAGAACAGTTTTTTGTCACAAATTTTCTTTGGGGGGCCGTGAAGGAATGCACCATACACAAGGGGGGCCACACGCTGAAAAAATTTTTTAACCACTGGGCTACAGTGCAAATACATGTAGTTAAAGATTCGTCTCTGCTCTCTCTTTTTCTTTGCACCTCTCTCTCTTCCTCACTGTCTCTGTGTCTCTACTGCAGGGCTATTCAATTAGTTTTTTCGTGGGGGCCAGTTCATGAAAAGCATCACAAATGAGGGGCCGGAGAAATAACAGTGATGTAACGGAGATATACATTTTCCTACATTTAAACATACTAATGCTATATTCTGAAACTACATAAAAACAAAATCAGTGCATTGTACAATAGGCTTTTTCTACAAACATGTATTTTCAGACTGCATTCAACAACATAAGTGCATTGTTAGATGTCTAAGTAGGATTTTCTACATCCAGACATGTTCATATGTTATTAATAAATATTTTAAATTTTGCATAACAACATAAGTGCATTGTAAAATGCCCATGTAAGCTTTATTTTACATTTAAATAGGTAAATAAGATCCATATCACACTCATTGAGAATTTAACGTATTTACTCACTTAAGTACACATAACAAAACAGTTTATAATATGGAACATAATTGTTTTATGCTGTTTTTTGTCAAAGCTAATTATTACAGTAGCCATATTTACACTACAACCGCCATCTTAATAACTGGCAAACATTAGGCTAGCTTCTAATAAGACAGAATTTGTTTTTAGATTTCGCAAGAGCAGTAAAATCAGTTGTATGTTTGTCAGCGCGATGCACATACAGTGGTGCAGGTGCTGAGCTGTGAGCGATGGGCGATTAACTCGTTTTAATTGCATTCTTGTGTGAGAACGATGACTCGCATAATATTTGAGCATTTAGTCTGCTTTGAATTTTGGAGAAACTTTTTGTTTAACTTAGTTCACAAAATCGTTTCAACGAGTTTCCTTTATTAAGACATCTAACGTAAATGTCATTGTGGATAAGCAAGTCATTGAGCTGACATATCAGACAACAATTGTCGGAAAAGGCAGCGTTTTTAAGCTGGAAATACAACAAATAAAGTTAAAACAGCCATAGAGACCGGTCTCTTAACTCACCACTGTCAGCTATTGCATCTCGAGACGCGGGCGCGAGCGGGGGAGACCAAAGCGCGAATATAAACACGTGACACAGCTGCTCGCACCAGTCACGTGATTCGCGCTCTGCAGCTCATGCTGTATGAAACAGACGCACGCGCATCAACTCGTAACTGTACGGCCCGTTGTCTAACTTACTAAATTTATTCTAGAGATGTCTTTTTTACAGACTACATAAAGGGCCGGATCAAATTACCTGGGGGGCCGGGTTTGGCCCGCGGGCCGCCAATTGAATAGCCCTGCTCTACTGTCTTATGTATTTCAATCATTTTTATCCCCTTCTGTATTTATATCCTCGTCATATGATGCTTATGGTCTGCCAAATATTAATCATTTTAATTGTCACTCAGGCTTCCTCCACACAAACAGCTGTCGCTCAAGACGAGCCATTTCTACGTCTAACCACCCCATTATATTCAGGAATAAAGGATAGCTGCAGGGAATGAATATCTTGGAGATATAACTCACTCTGTCTGAGCAGACAGACAGCGTCTGGTGCCAGGCTCTTTCACTGTGCGTCTCTGAGCCCCAGAGAAACCAGCTCGGTTTCATTGATAACTCCAGTGAGACCTGCACCAGTAACTATTAATTTATATTACTGCAAAAATAGCGCAAGCCGATTTTCATATCTGTCCCCCTAGTCTTCTCCACGCATCTGTGCCTCTTGAATTAACAGCAGTTTTCTTTGGATGAGAGATGTATTTCGCCCAATATGAGATGACGAATGCCAGAAAGACGCTCTCACGTTTGACATTTCAATGGAAAATCTCGGCTTAAGTCAATTGCTTTATACTAGAGCAGAAAACGTAAACAGGATACTGCAACCTTAAATGACATTATGTAAAAACATGATGTAATGAGACGTGTTGTTTCTGCAACATTGTTTATCTGGCCTACTTTCTTCTGTCCTCGTTTGAACTTAAACAAAGTGTAAATGCGGTTAGATAAGTTTCTGTGAGGTTTGTCACATATGAGTTTAGCTGTCGCGGATGTCCTAGCTCAAGGGTAATGTTGTATTGTCCACAGATTCCTGTGGTTTACATACAGTGCTGTTTATTCTGTCAGCAGGTGGGATTTTCTGGAATGTTTGTTTTTGAAAAAGATAAGTATTGGGGGAGGTTTAAAACTGTCAGGCTTGCGCGGTCATAGAAATTAGTTTAGAAAGAAGAAAGATCTAGAAAGTACTTAATTTTTTTATTAATCATTATTTTAAGAGTTTCGTTGCAAAACGAGATAAATCCATTTTTTAACATTTTGATCAAAACATGTTTATTATTACGTTATCATGTTATTATTTTATTTTATGGTGCTACTTAGCTGTATTTTTTAAGTTATGAAGGTTTAAATCAAAACAAATCAACTGCAGTTGAATTGAAATTAATTGGAATGCACAACCAAAAAACGAGATTTCTGAACAATTAAAAAAATGGTGGTTATCTCGTTTTGCAACGAAACTCTTCATTTATAACAATTCTTATTTTTTGTTAAAAATTTAAAAATCTTTTCTTATTTTCGCTTAAAGAACATCAATTATCCGATTCACGATTTTACATTTTCTTTGGTGTGTAGGTGTGTATTAGTACATGTTAACGATATGCAAAAGGTACAAACCTCAAAGTAAACTATGACACAACAGTTAACTTCCTGGGATTGGTGATGTAGAAGACTGACATTAGCATAATTCCTCCCGCTTCGGACTCAGCCTGTAAGTTAACTCCTGTTAGCATTGTGAGCGAATCTTTCAAACAATGGGAAAGAGAGTCACATTTTCGGCTGACATCAGAGGTATTCACGCCAATCACAATGTACAAATTAGCAGAGCATTTAAAATGTGCGTTTCAGGAAGAAAGTGAAATCTGGAGCTATAGAGGCATCAAGCGCGAGTGATTTCAATGTTAAGTCAATGTAAAGACTTGTTGACGTGCATCTGGAGGTCTTATTCGCGGCGCGGTAGACACCATTCCGCCTCATTTGAACTTTGGTAAGAAAACACGCCGGGTTAACCAATCAGGAGCTTGCTCTAGTAGTGACGTGATTACTGGAAGCGAGCTGAGTCGCAGAAGCTCCTCCCATGACGCAAATTTCTATGTGAATGTCTCAATGACTAGAATTTCATGCGCGAATGAAGCGAGTAAACTCAAACTGTTCAAGCGACAAACTTGGCGCGGTACACACGATTTTGACGCCTCAAACGCGACTGGTGTGAACCCAGGGTTAGAGTGAAGTGTTTATTATAAACTTTTTATTCATGTGTCCGCCCTCTTTTGGCAATCATTCTCTGAAGACGTCAACTGCCCCCTTCAAATACTCAGTCTGCTGCTTAAGGCTGGTTCACACGGCAGGATAATTAGGCCGATTTTAGCCCCGATTCACCCCTTCCGACAATCTTAAGGATGCTCCGATAATCGTAAAATAAACTGATCAGATATTCTTGCCGTGTGTGGTGTGTTTAGACTGCTCTCGTCTACTCGGAAGGACCTCGGGACCGCTCCGATCTCAAATCGGGGATATCCAACATGTTGGATTTTTTTGGCCCGATTTCTTCTCGTGTGTGGTGTCTCCTGCGGACAAACGAGCACGCAGCCTGTGGACTGTGACATGTAGCCAATCAGAAAGCGAGGTGACGAAGCAGCGAGGAAGTACCGGGAAGTCACGGGTCATATTTACTGCATCTCAATGCATCCAACTATGGACTAGACCAAGGGTAAAACAGAAATTGCGCGCAAACGCAATTTTCGGTTAAAAACAAACTGCAAACTATCGCCACTGCATCCTCTTCGTCCGCCATGATTGTTTACTCTGAAATCACGTTTGATCGCGAGAGATTTTGCGCGATTTCTCGTCTGACCTGGGACTACTCGGGAGTCAAAACGGTTCGTGTGTGATGTATTGATTTTTCACGTGGCAGCGCACCACTAACTGTACGACCAAAACTGTTAGACCCGCGATGTTTTATCGCCGTGTGTGGGGTCTCTCAGGGTTGGAAAATCGGCCGACGATTTTAAAGTCGTACCGTCTGTACCAGTCTTTACTCTGCTCAGTCCATTTCTAAATAAAACGGCTACTTTTTTAGATTCAATCAATTCACAGTGGAAAACACAAGCCACGTCCACTATATCCCTTGTGCGATATTCCGTTTCACTTGGAAATATGTTACGATAAGGAAATGAAGTCTGTCACAACTTCCTGTTCATGGGGACTTTAAATCTAGGCAGTTTCTGAAACGGAAGGCTGCATTCTTCGTAGGTCGCATATGCAGGCTGCATACATCATCAAGCCTGATTTATTTCAGTTAACCGAGCATTACATTTGCAAGTCATAAGTATATTACAACAATTGATCATTTTACAATTGTTAAAATTCTGAAATTAGACCATCTTTATGACGTATGCGGCCTACAAATGCGACCTCCTGAAGGATGCAGCCTTCCGTTTGAGAAACGGCCCTAACTTTTGCCTCTCTATATCGCCATCTCTGTTTGAAACATAACATTGCACCTACTTACCTTCACATGTATCAAAAAACAGCTGACATTTCTCATGAAATCCGACTCAACAACTTTTAAATTACTATTATTATTATTATTACTATAAGCTTACAGTAAATCGTGGTAAGGTACAGTAAGGAGTTAGTTTGTTTGTGTACAGTATTTGCTCAATAAAAGTTTTTAATTAATTTGAATAAAAAAGTTACTGCTTTAATAAATAATTGTATATAATTGTTATTCTGAATAAATGTTTTTATATCAAAAAATGAAATATATATTTTGCATAGTATCAATACAAAAATGATAGAATTTTGAACTAGTGCAAATAAATTATAGTTCTTTTAGATGTGAAACTAGGACATCATTTTAGGCTAGTACGTGTACTTATTTGCCTCCATTTGCTTTGTTTGCTATAGACAACATTCACTCAGAAATGTAATAATGTTACATTTACATTTATGCATTTGGTAGACACTTTCATCCAAACTTTTAGTTTGTTATTCCCAAACACTAAAGTTAACCCTATATGCAGTGACAGCTGTCTGTTGTCGTTTCTTCTCGGAGATAAAGTGGGTACGTGTTAGAGGAGTGTATATGTGTACACTGTATGCGTGTGTGCAGGAGATCTCCGTGGAATACCCGTGTGCAGGTATGAATTATTCCACATTGTCTGCCATGGCACAGCGTTGATTGACATAACCCCTTGTGACGTTTGTGTGGCAGAGCCGAGCTTTGTTTTGTAATGCTAGAAAGTGTAGAGCTCACATGTAAAGAGAATATCAGATTACATGCACTCTGGGCTTATTGCGATAGACAGCACAGCACGCACAGCACGCAGGCTAATACAATAAGACCATTAATTGGGCCTGGTTGGGTTGTACTGGGCCAGTTATGATCCAAGCACGCTGTAAGACTCACAGTTCACACAGTTACATGACTATAAGAAAGTAGTCTGGTCTGAAATTAAATGCATTTTTTTCTTTAGTATATACTCAGAAATCAGATCTTCCTCCATGTCTCTGGGATTCAATATGAGATCATATTTATCTCAAGCTGTGTTCAAGTGAATGGCATGCACTGGGTCAATAACCATATCGGTCCCCTAGTAGCCTCATTGCTGTTTTTTAAAGGCCTGTACTGTTTTTCATTTTTCATTGGATCTGTGCCCTGCATGGGTCACCGTGACCTGATTCCTGTTCTCTCTAAAGTGTGTCAGATCTTAGATTTGGATCCAGATGTTTACCCTTAGGCATAATGAAGGGACAGCTACTCCAAGACCATCACTTATAACACTGGCAGGACCAAGCCCGTACGACTTCAGTGGAGCCCAAAAAGGGAATTTTTAATAAACGGCCTAGCCGCTCATTCTGTGTAATTGGGGTAAATGAGGACTTGGGCTGTTAAGCCTCAAAAATGACACAAACCAAAATGAAAAGATCATAAAATGGCCCATTCAACCCGTGCACATTATTGCAAGTTTACTGAAGACATACAGACAAACTGAAGTCATTATTTACAGATAATCTTTGAAGTAGGCAGATATAGATCTAGTAAAAACTAGATCAGTCCAATTCCATTCAGTGCCATTCAAGTTGGTTATGTGCCCAAGAAAAAGCT
Source organism: Misgurnus anguillicaudatus (assembly GCF_027580225.2). Taxonomy (NCBI): domain Eukaryota; kingdom Metazoa; phylum Chordata; class Actinopteri; order Cypriniformes; family Cobitidae; genus Misgurnus; species Misgurnus anguillicaudatus. The sequence continues at coordinate 11,733,076 of NC_073356.2, forward strand.
AGAATGTAAAGACGGTTTCAGCCGCAACAACAAACAAATGCAACTTCAGGTAGACTTCCACATAGAATCAATTACAACTGAGTCATTTTACAGTAGTTTATTTCTGACAACAAGGGAAATAAATGACAAGTAAATTACCTTCGTTCATATATCATATCTGATCGCGTATCAGCTACAGGGCCATAGCTAGAGAATTCTGGGCCCCCTGAAAAAATATACGTGGGCCCACCACCACCCTCAACCCATATTATAGACTGTATAAGAAATAAGCATGTAGGCTATGTATAAATATTACATCAAAACAGTGCCATTGAGCCATAGCCTGTAACTTAAAGGACAAGTTTGGTATTTTACACTTAAAGCCCTGTTTTCAGATTGTTTATGATGAAATAGAACGGTTTTGACTGAAATTTGGACATATGATGCTGCCCCGAGAATTTTCAGGTGTTTGATCTATCACCTCCCACCTCTACAATGGTGGCATAGGTGCACTGGAACAATCCTTCATAAAATGCATTAAACTTTCGATTACAAAGACGTGAAACTCACCGAGTGGTCAGGGGTGTTCACTGATATGCTCACACAAAAATCGCTGCAAAAGATGCTTTCCAACAGGTTTTATCATAGTTTTTGTCCAACTCCATTGACTTGTATTAGATGTGCTGTGAGGTACGGTATTACTCCGCGCCGGGAACGTTGTTTGTATTCTCGCAATTGGCAAAGGAGGATTATCGCCACCAACTGGGCTGGAGTGTCTATTATTCAAGCTCTCAACGGAAGAATATACGGGTGTGAGGCGTTTGGAAAAATTGGTCCACAAGTTTATAACGAAAGGTAAAACACCTGTTGGAAAGCATCTTTTGCAGCGATTTTTGTGTGAGCATATCTGTAAACACCCCTGACCACTCGGTGAGTTTCACGAAAGTTTAATGCATTTTAGGAAGGATTGTTTCAGTGCACCTATGCAGCCATTGTAGAGGTGGAGGGTGATACAACAAAAACCGAAAATTCTCGGGCCAGCATGATATGTCCAAATTTCAGTCAAAACTGTTCTATTTCATCATAAACAATCTGAAAACAGGGCTTTAAGTGTAAAATACCGAACTTGTCCTTTAAGAAAAAAAGCCTAAATCACAATGCAACTAATACAGTAATAACAAAATATAAGAAATTGTCACATAATAATAAATACAATTTTAGTGACCAGCAATATAATAGCTTTTCCAGTTTTTCCAATAGTTTTATCAATCTGTTATCAAAGACTTGAAGTAAAAATTCAGAAATGAAAAAGGATGCAGTCAAATGTACAAATCAAACTTAAATTACTCAGTGTCCTTATTTTGGATTTAGATATTATGGCACTGTATTAGTATTTACTTTAGTGTAATAAATCACATACATTTTAGGCAGGACATGACATAAATATAATGCTCATGACATGTGTTGTGTCCCTTTATCCGGTGTATTATTCAAAACACAACAGCACAAAAAGACGCGTTTCACACAGTAGTGTAAGTATTTTGTGCAGCATTTGGTCCAAATATTTTCATCTTTAGCGGATGGGCGCACGCATCTTCGCGACGGGGGCTAAACGTCCGCCGGTACAGTAACGGAAAATGACATGAGAAACAACAGTCTCCTGCTATGGCGGGGGTCAGGTGACCAACAGGAAGATCGCACACATCTCAATTCCCACAAGTGCGTTCTGTGTTCTCGCGACCTTCTGAGTTCGTTCTTCCGAGGTCGCCTGGCAAGACCAGTCTCCACAAGAACGCAAGTCCGTTCTTTGCGTTCTTGGAATTGAGAAACAGCCAAAGTTTAGCGGCAGCCTCACGCTGATTGGTTATGTTTACATGCTGAAGGTGGGACTTACATTATCATTGGCTACCTCTGATGTTTGTCACTGACTGAATAATTAAAAAATTTGGGACAGAATGAGATTTTTGGAAAACTTTTTTCACAAAATCGCTTTTATATGTGGTTTTTATTAAAATCCTAGCCATTTAACTAATATATACTACATATTATTAAAAGAAAGGGGGTCAGTATAATTATAATTTCAGGATTTTGTGGGGCCCTATAATTGTCGCCCCCTTTTACCCCAGTTGCGACGGCCCTGATCAGCTATTACATTGAGCTAATGTTACTGGGTAAAATTAATGTATAGAGGGTATGTAATGACGTCACCTTTTCACGTGACCACGCTGGAGCTCGCCCTGTTGAGTGGCAAAACATTCAACAAAATGGCTGGTTTTCATAGTGGCTGCTGCGAAAATGCCAGTAAAATTTAATATTATCAGCTTAAATTGAATTTAGTTGGACTTAACAGTGACCCTAACAACTTGCCAAACAACCAGTAGTTCGTAGACATTGGCATATGACAAGACATTGCTTTTCCTGACATATGTTTTTCTTGCCTAACACTAAACCATCCCACCTTTGTAGAACACAAGGCTCATCATAATGTATGTTTTTTAATGAAGACTTACTGACAAAACTTTGCAATTACACAGAATAAGAGTATTTATTGGTGTATTTTTTTATCCCAAAATTTTACATACCTGACATATGGCTATTGCTACTGATTTACTTCACCTTTTAGTGTTTTTTGCAGTCTGGATAAAGACTGCTCCAAATTTTTGTTGAATCCGTTAGCACAGTCGACCACACAACTACTTTTCCCATTTTAGACACGTTTTTCACGCTATGCTAATGCTGTCACTCAGACTTTTTGTCACTCAGTGGGCGTAACCGCAGGAACTTTCACAGAAGGTGACATCACGTGCATACACTCTCCAATGTTAGATACAGGTCCTTGAATTCATACCTGGCTGACAAACATCTCCACACAGTTGTGATCCATACCTTTATTTTTAGCAAACCAAAACATTTTATTTTCGACAAAGTATTTGTTTCAAAGATCAGTTAGCTACTAGCCAGACCAAAAATAAATAGGCTACAGACCGGAAGTTCACTTCGGTTCGGGCACATAACCGCGACAAAATGCATGCGTCGATGAAACCATCTATATATTAAGATTTTTATTTAGTGATGACTTAAATTTTCATCTGTTTCTCACACAGCGTTGTTTTACATTTTTCTTAAAATATCTCCTTTGTGTTCCACACATACAAAGGTCTTGACATTTGAAGGTCATGACAGTGAGTAAACGGTCACAGAGTATCATATTTTTGGCGAACTGCTCCTTTAACTCCAGCTGTGTATACGTTATGGTGGCTTATTTTTAAAAGGATATCCGTCCCTCATGTAAACCCCCTATGCCCCCCATCTGCCCCATCTCGTCTCAGGGCCAGCATTCATTACCCCCTGCCTCTCTTCTTGCTCTTCCTGACCACTGAGAAGACCAATCCTGAAGGTCTTCCTGTCTCTACGCTAACCAGAGGCGACATTCCCAAATCAGCATGTGTTAGAAATGGTCTCCAGGTCTTTTCCAGTTTGGGTGCATACAGGCCTCAGTGGGATGGAAATGGAGCGGGGACAATTCTCTATCGCTCTTGAGCTGGAGAGAGGGCAGTTGGGCTTCTGGGGTTGTTGACTTCACAGATGTGGGTCATGAGAGAATTTGCCAGAGATGGGAGGGGGTTAATATGGTTGTTGTGATGGAGTTCATGGTGCATCAGTAATGCTTGGAGGCTTTATAGCAAGCTTATGGATATTTAGTTTACAACTATTACATTTACACGATTGGCAGACGCTTTTATCCAAACCGACTTGTGGTGCATTCAAGCTATACATTTCATCAATATGTGTGTTCCTTGGGAATCGAACCCATGACCTTTAGGCTGCTAATGCAATACTATATTTTTCTCTCAAAAGTGATTTTAGCCTCTGACCGTACTTTGAAAAGTTGCATAGCGTCAGCCAATCAGATTAGACCTTCTGTTTTAAGCCAGTCTGTGGGCGTGTCCATCTCTTGGTGAGGCTATTGGAGACAGACTGAGTGCCTTAACTTCCTTCATTTAGACAATGATATTTTTAAGTCCATGACCTTTTGGTGGCCTTAGACTATTTAAGTCCTTTTTGGTGATGCATTATGTCTGTGGGGGTAATGACAGGAAAATGTTTACAGGGTCATTTCGGGACAACTCAAGCAGCGTTAATAGTTGTTCACTATGTAAGGGTTTTATTATGAGCCGTTACAAGCTTGCAAATCACAAGTGAGAATAAACTGACGGTTAGAGACGCTAAAATTATGTGCCAATCATCCTCAACAGAACTGTCACCTAACAAATGCCACTTTACCTTCTTCATCTCTCTCTCTCTCTCTCTCTCTCTCTCTTGCTTTCTTTCTATCTCACTCGCTCATTTCAATGCTGACTCATACTCACAGTGGATTCATGCCTCAGAAAACGTGCCTGAACTGAAGTAAACTCTTGTCTTTCTTCGTGCTTCACCATCTCTCTCTCTCTCTCTCTCTCTCTCTCTCTTTCTCACACACTCCAAACCATACAGCTGACGAGTTTCCAAAACAGTGGCTGTGATGGAAGTCACCACGAGTCAGATAAGGATACGAAGGAAAAAGAGATAATATGTCCATACATACATTTGAACCTGTGGAAAGAACTGGAAAGGGTACTGCCCAAGTGACTGCTACTATTTTTCTGACAATGTACAAAAATGATACAAGCAAGTGTTTAGCTTAGCTCAAAGGAACTAAAACATTTCTCTACCGATTGTCTTAGCTATGATATCAATATTACTTTATTGCTATATACAGGACTGGACATGGCAGCAATGCACTGCGGGACTCTATTTCTTTTTTTTTGGGGGGGGTCATATTAGATGACTTTTTATATTGGTTTAGAATAACTAATAACAATATTTTTTATTTCCCCCCTCTTAAGCAAGCTTGAGCATTTACAGTAAGTCACAAACGTTTAACAATAAATTTGTCCTCAGGTTAAAAACAAATTGTGTAAAAATTTGAATATTTAGTAAATGGATATTTTAAATAAGAGAAAAAACTGAAATGAAGTCGATACATCAGTCATAAAGTGCCACCACTTTGACTGTGAAGTGTCTTGTGACAAGCTTGGTTATGCATTATAAAATAATAATTGCAATAAAAAAAACTAATAATGGGGAGTAATTTAAAAAAAAACTATTGGAGGGATAGTTCACCCAAAAATGAAAACAATGTCATTAATGACCCACCCTCATCGTTATAAACTCGTAAGACCTCCGTTCATCTTCAGAACACAGTTTAAGATGTTTCATATTTAGTCCGAGAGCTTGTTGACCCGTCATTGAAAATCTACGTGCGGTATACTGTCCATTAGGGGTGGAACGGTACACAGAAGTCCCGGTTCGGTTTGTACCTCGGTTCAGGTGCCACGGTTCGATTCACTTTCGGTACAATGGAGGGAAAAGCAAAACAAAAATGAAGAAGGCATTTTTTTAGTACTTAAGCTAATCTTAAAAACATAGGTGTCCTTATCAGTGTTATTTTCAGATGTCATGAATATGAACTGAAATGCATTTAACATACTATCTCGTATTTCAAAAATGTATACCTCTTTAACTCTTTCCCCGCCATTGACGAGATATCTCGTCTATTAAGAGAAAACGCTTCCCCGCCAATGACGAGATTTTCCGTCTTTCCGCAATACCGCTATTATCCACCAGGTGGCGCCCTTCCGCAACTTTTTAAACCCGGAAGTATTGCCCTCTGGCAAGCTGCTGCATGTCCGTGTCTGTTTAAAAGATCGCTCTGAATGGGATCGCTATGAAAAGTCCGTCACAAACATGGAATTATCTCTGCTTTTTGCTCAAAATGTGGTGTTTTTGCAGAAACCTACCCATATTCAAAAGCTGATTACCAAAGAACTACTCAAGGTAGGATGAAACGTTTTTTTTTTTGTTTGAAAGCAGAGGGTCCGTTCGTTCATTTGGTATATTGTATGTTTATATATCTGAAGAAGAACATTTTCTGGAAGGCATTAAACTTTGGTGAAAATCATGAAAAACGCTGGCGCTGGCTGGCAACTTTTTTAAAAAATGCTGGCGGTGAAAGAGTTAAGTAATCTTGTACTCATCTTTCATACAAATATGGGTTCAAATGTATTACAAGTGTTACCTAAATACATTTTAAAATTACATTGTGGCCTTATTTCATATTAATGTACTAAAGAACAAAAAAATAGGCTTGTAGGATGAATTAATAGGTGTGTACGACTTCACGAGGCGCTGCAAGAAACGACAAGTGGATGACGTCAGAGTAACACGAGAGCGATTTGAAATCAGCCTCCTCCGCAAGATTTCTCGCGGTACTCTGACGCTGATGGCGCTGCGTAAAGTTGAGCACGCTTAAAAAACTGAAAGCAGCTGAACTCGACAGAACTGCCCTGCGTATGCCTGTTGTATATAGCAGGACAATTTATCTCCTACTTCTCAGCGTGAGAAATACAAAGTGTGGCGTTTGAACTGACTGAAATGCGTGTGTGTCAAGGTGAATGCGTGAGACTTGAGAGCCCTGATTAGATGTATTTCCACTCACATACCTAACAACGCCGAGGCAAAGTCCTCGTCTTTCCCACCACTCTCTCGCCTGTACTACTGTAACTGACTGGAAAACTGAAGTTTTGCCAAACTTGCGATCTTAAAGAGGCTGGCGGAGCGTCTAACTCTTGTGGAACACCACCACTTGCCATACTCGCTGTCAGCTGCTCATTCACTGACTGGACCGGCGTCAATGTGACAAAACAATGCAGAGTGCCAGAGAATGTAGACGGGCTCTGATAGAGCGCATACATAGGCGGAGCTCGGCTGCATCGGCGCCAATCAGAGCTTCAGAGCTAAAGCGGGGCAACAGATTAGCTGTCCATAAAGAACCCGCCTATCTAACAGTAGTTCCGCATTACATTAATTATTTTGCACGCAAGTTTTTTTATTTTCATACCGTGTATTCTCAGTTTAAATTCATGCACCGAACCGTGACCCCCGTACCGATTCGGTTCGAAACAAATACATGTATTGTTCCACCCCTACTGTCCATGTCCCGAAAGGTATTAAAAACATCATGAAAGTAGTCCATGTGACATCAGTGGGTCAGTTAAAATGTGTTGAAGCATCGAAAATACATTTTGGTCCAAAAATAACAACGGAGGTCTTACGAGTTTGGAACAACATGAGGGTGAGTCATTAATTACATTATTTTCATTTTTGGGTGAACTATCCCTTTAAGTAAATATAATTTCTTTTAAATTCCACCATTTCAAAAATTTGAACCAGTTCCAACTCCGTTCTCTGTCAAAATTCAATCCCCCAACTCCATCCCCCAATTTTACCCATTTCCAGCACTGTCTATATACTTAAACTGTGTTTTAACAATTTTATATCCACTAAGACATTTAAAAAGAAATGCATAAAAGTTGATACATAAATGAAACATAATAAGAATGCTATTAAATCTACTGAGCTTAAATAACAACACATTTATTTATAAGTTATTCTGAAAACCGAAACATGTCTATTCCTGTAGTTCCTGTAGCTTAATGTGTTAGCAATGCAAAGGTCCCAGGTAGCACATACTGATAAAACACATGTATTGATTTAATGCACTATAAAACACTTTGGATAAGAGCCTCTGCCAAATGCATAAATGTAATGTATCAGTTATATAATTGACACTTAAATGAGGTCGTTCAGAATAAAGCCAAATATAATGGATAAAACAAGATTGAGCACTCCTATTATTATCATCAATAGGGTGCGATGCAATTCTCAATATGGCCAATCTGGTGACAGAAGTCCCGCCTTTCATTTAAAAGAACCAATCAATAAAGTCTAATGATTGTCTTTTTGGAAGGGGCTCTGTACAGAGTCAAGTGAGGTGCTGGCCAACTTGTGTATATGCACAGTAGCCGAAACCATAGATACCGGTATGTATAAAGGCTAGATGCGTTACGGGGGAGTTTCTAAACGTCTTACCACAGGCAGCTCGCTCACTCGTAGCATTGAGTTTTAATGGTGCAGGTACTTTTAAATGACCATAACTGCTCAATTTTCTACCAATTTTCAAACGGTTATTGTTTCAATTAATTTTTTTGTTTTTTGTATAAGTATGCAGTGTCATAGGTACATCTTTCATGTTTATGACAAACCAAACCGTTTGAAAATTGGTAGAAACATAAAGCGAGTTATGGTCATTTAAAATACCTGCACCATTAAAACTCAATGCTACGAGTGAGCAAGCTGCCTGTGGTAAGATGGCTAACAAATGCGGATGTTCCACTCAACTGGCCAGCAGCGCGAGCAAGAAATCTAGCCTTTATACATATCTATGGCTGAAACAACCACGAATAAAGGTGTTTTAGCAAAATTGAGATTAAGAAACAAAAGTTATGGTACAATTGATGTCAAGTTTAATTGTTGATCAGAAATATGTTGTTTAATTGTGACGTTAGTTCTCGATTTTAGAAATATTTGTCTTTCTCCATTCAGGTACATAGGACAGTCTTGCATGACTGACATAACTGCCCGGAGACGTTGCAAACATGGCCGCCTACTGGCAAGACTTTCTTAAAGGGGCTTTGATGAAGCATAACTGTGACCTAATTTACAAAAAAATCTTTTAAATAGCTTTTTTGGAAAAGACAGGTGCAGTATGATATAATACTTAATGCATTAAGGTGAAGTTTAATTGTAGAAGAAGTTTGGTGTTTCGGATACTGCTGTCGTGCCTGTCAAACCTGTATCAGGTTGCTGAAGAGTATTCAAAAAGTGAATCATCTGGACTTTCTGTTCCACAGAATGTTCCCCAATGCTGATCAGGTGAGCGACATGTGTTGTTCCTCTCACAGCCTCACAAAGCTCCCCCAGGTCGGTTATCAGCGGGATCAGACCCTCTGCCATTTGAGAGGGTGAGTCAGCTCCCTGCAGTCTGGATCAGTTTCCGAGTCCTACTGTCTCTACCGCTGCTGTTGCCAGTACCCGTGTTTCTTTTTTGTCTTTTCCCTCACCCTGCTAATGGACAGTTGACACCAGAGATGACCCACCCATTCCGGGAAAAACAAAGCATTTATAACCATTAGGGAACATTATTTACAGTAACAACACTGTCTACTCATAGGTGACTATTGTGAAGATTCTTATCAGTTTTGTGCTTTCTTGACTTTTTTATATGGGATAGACTGATGTGTTTGTCGTCGGTCTGCACACTGTGATTCTTGGACATTTTAAAACCAGGGTCTCTGGTTTAAAAATTAGTCAGTATTTCTTTTTAACTTTAAAGGAACACCCCAACTTTTGGGACTTTAGCTTATTCACGGTATTCCCCAGAGTAAGATAAGTCTGTACATTCCTTTTTTATCTCTATGTGTACGGTAACTCTGTCTGACGCACCCAACGCTAGCTTAGCTTAGCACAAAGGCTGAAAGTTAATGGCTCCAGCTAGCATACTGCTCCCAATATGTGACAAAATAATGCCAAAATTTTCCTATGTATATGTTGTGATTTGTATAGAGGTACTGTACGCTTAGTAAAGGGGGTCGCACACCCGCCGCGCAGCTCAGCGTCGCACCACGTCTAGGACAACTTTGAGGTATCGTAAACCGGAAGTGCACATTAAATAGCGCCAGCTTCGTCAGATAGCGTCTACTTCAAAATGCAAAATGTACGTTAGCAGCCATGTTAACGATAATGTTAATAGCTGTGTGGCACGACAGGGATTTAAGCAACTTCTTGAGTCAAAGCTGGGCGGCGCGAACAGGCGCCACCTGGCGGCGCCGGTGTGCGTATACTCCTAGAAAATAATGTGTTCGATTTTTTAGAACGGTGCAGCGCGGCGCTGAGCTGCGTGTCCGGTGTGCAATCCCATTTTAACCTTTATTAGTTGCTTCAGGTTTGTCTGATTAGGGTGGGAGCTAAACTCTGCAGGACACCGGCCCTGGGTACCCCTGATTTACATATTTGGCTATGATGAGTTATTATTACTTATAAAATTATACAATCTCAACTTGTTTTTATAAGATGAATTAACATCACATGCTTTTACTGTATGTATTATATACTTATAACTTACTGTGAAGAAAAAAACCTCTGGTGACCACACTAAGCAGCTTTTTTCAGCATTGAATTATAGGTCTCGTGAGGCTGTTGTGTTATAACAGCTGCCATCCAGTGTGTTCGCTTTTTACGCCTTTGACTATCCTAACCTGTCCATTGTGTGCTAGGTTGAGTCATTATACACAAAGTTCATGACTGAGGTTTGGCATTGTGTTGAGCTCACCTGTCTTTCACAGTTGTGTCGGTTGTGTACAAACGGCCCAGTGAGCAGCTGGGTTAGCACGTACAAAGCGCATTGAAAGTAACCAAACACCGACTTTTCTTAGCAGTAAATGGTCAACGCTGACTCTGAAAACCCCAGATGTTATTCTGATAAGGATGAAATATGGGAGTGAGTTCTGAAGTTGCTCAGCTTGGAGGTCATAAAAGCATTCCACGTCTTTGATGGGACATAAGGGCATTGTGTTAAATCTGTAGTACAAACACTGGCCTATAAACGAAAGTAAAGAATAAACATAGCTCACAAAAAAGAAAAGGCTGAGTATCTAGACCCTTATTTCTCTGTTTTCACCTTGTTGACTTTCTTCTCATACTCCATTGATCCTTTTTAAGTGCTTACTCACTTGAACCGCAGACTTTATAGGAGTTTAAAGACCTATTCTTGTTTTCTCTTGTTTTGTTTTGCTCAGACGAAGAACTCACCCGCCATTTCAACTTATTCAAATGCAAATATATATCCCTTCCTGCTGCAGGCTCCACACACTTTACAATCCCAGAATTTCTTGCAAAAGAGCAATCATACACGATTGGGAGAAGTCTTCCTATTTCAGGTGTGATGCTCGAGTCTGTCCGAAAACACGACAAAGGTGCTCCCTCGTGGACTCGTGTCAAGGGTCCCTAAGGTCTGCACTACATGATGTCATCAAAGTCTGTCATCATGATGTCAACAAAGTCTGGAGTGTGCCATTTGGGACAGAGCCAAAACGCATCGAAGGGAGGGGTGAACTGTGGACTGAGCCGTTGGTTATAATTCACAGTCTCACCACTAGATGCTGCTAAAAGTCCCAAATTGCACCTTTAAGTAAATTATTTACATGATCATTGTAAGTACGTCAAAAGTAAAAAAAGTCATATGACGATAAACATGGTAAATGTAGTAGTATGCAGGGCTTGACATTAACTTTTTGCTCACCAGCCAAAGTGGGTAGTTGTTTTCTAAAGTTACTAGCCACTCAGCATTTTCACTGGCCACAATTTTGTTGTTGGTAAAAAAACATTTTATATGATTAAACTTGACTTTGGCATCCTAAAATGACTTTAGCTTGAGTAATTTTACTCGATTTAGCTAGATTATTATTATTATTATAAAAAATAAAACGTATTATTAGATTAGATGCAGATTGACTTTCAAATACTAACCACCCCAAATTAAGACTGCATTTATTAGCAGGTATATCAGTATAGATCATATCATACATTTAGGTGCATGAAAAACATGCTAGTAAGGCACGAATATGTTAACTTCTAATGAATATATTAAAAGTGGAGCAGGGGTGTAGAAGGCTAACTGAAAAGATAAACATAAAAACCCTAGACAAACACTTTAAATATTTATTAACAACAGCAGTAAATTGTATATGCTTGATTGTGGTTTCTGTTAAAAGTTATTTAAGATTTTTAATGGCAAATGTCGAGAGGGCATTATTGTTGCACAGAGTAGCCTACATTAACACGATGCGCGTACCTCTCCACACGTCCCGTGCATTTGCAAATCCATTAGCTCTCGCGCTCTCTCTGATAGGCTAAAAAGGTGGCGCTTTGGTCCACAACGCGAGCCTCTGCTGATCGCGCGCAAATGGTTTTAGTACGCTGCGCTGGGTGCAGAGAGTGCTCATGGGAGTTGTAGTTTCCCAGTGTTTCATTGCGCATTGTTTATAATTTCGCATAACTTTTAAGAAAACTACAATAAAAAATATATTCAACCTGCCAAAGTGGCTAGTGGGATTGGCTGTCTTACACAGCCGAAATCTACCCGCATTTGGTGGGTTGGCAGGTGTTAATGTCAAGCCCTGGTAGGATGTCCTGAATGTATTCACACGACACCCACACACACTGTATAGACGGTTTCAGCAGTAACAACATAAGCAAACGGCTTTCGTGGACCAAACGTAACTTCCAGTAAACTTCCACATAAATCAATAACAATCCTTTTAAGAAGGTTTATTTCTGATAACAAGCAAAATAAACAAACATTAGATGACCTTAGTTAAAATCATAGCTAACACGTATCAAAAACTTCACTGAGGTAATGTTACGTTACTGCGCAAAATTAATGTATATAATGTAAACTACAGATCGGCTGCCAAAACATTTGTAATTTCAAAAAGGTATTTGTTCCAGAGCTCAGTTTAGCCACTAGCCAGACCATTAAACAGAGACCGGAAGTAAACTCTTTACCCGCCATTGCAGGTTTTATCGTCAATTAAGTAGGGCTGTCAAAATTGACGCGTTAATAACGCGTTAACGCAAATTCATTTTAACGCCACTAATTTTATTAACGGCGATTAACGCAACGCGCAATTTCTGTTTGACCCTTGGTCCAGCCCATAGTTGAATGAACAGAGACGAAGACAAATGTGAACCTGTCTAAATGAGTCGAAGGTTTTCATAGAAATAAGAACATTAACCAAATTGTCTAGCAAATCCAATGCTCTATTGGGTAACAATATCTGATGTGTAACATTATATTAGATCACTTAGATTTTAAGCAGTCTGTCTCAATGTCAATCAAACAAAAGAAAAAAAGTTTAACATATATTATATTTTGCTTTGTGTGTGCTAAATCTTATAGTTTTACCAGTGATTTTAAGGTATTGATGTGGTAATTTAATGTATGGATGTGGTAATTTTTCTGGTAATGTAACTTTGCTGACTCTTCCAACTTCAAACACGTGTAGTTCTGTCATATTTTGTTATATTCCACCAAATCATGCATTGTTCTATGTTTTAATAGAGAATGTCAAAATATGAACAACAGTTTTTTTAAATTAGCTAATTCCGACTCAACTTGCCAGCACATGTCACAAATGATGCACCATTAAACAAAAATGGAGAAAGAAAATTCTTCTGAAAGGAAAATTCATATACAAAACAATAGCTTGATGGTTCTGTTAAAAATGTAAACAGGCTGTTGTTAACATACATTTGCATAAAGCATCTACAACATCGATGAAAGTATCATGTTGTGTCGAGCCTTCTTAGTGTTGTAAAAATAGCGATTTTGATGCTCACAACATATTGAAGACATAGCTTCTCTTTTGTGACCACTTCAGGTACTCAAAATGGCAGAAGACAAGTTTGAGATGCGAGTGACGTCAGCTGATATTCATGAATAGAAGTAGGTACATCATTTGACTTGCAGGTACACGATTTCGGATGCAAGGACTAAATTTATTTCTAGCCCCAATCTAATAAGTCTTTGAGTGATGTTTTGTTTCACGGGACGTCTCCACTGAAAAATGTCTTGCAGTCACGGTTTCTTTGACAGCTGACATCTTCTCGGTTGTTTTTGTTTTTTACACACTGTCGATGTTCAAATTAGCCGCTAAAGATTGATGCTTAATAACAGACGAGCAGGATTAGCACGAATCGCCCAAGTGGATGTCATTGCAGTTTTACATGATTTAAAGGACAGAGGTACAGAGTTTTGTTGAAGACATAAATATAAATATGTGACACCTGAAACCACTGATGTATTTTGGTAACACATTTAAATCTAATCTGACCAAAGTCCTCCTCCATAGTTGGCTTTACTTGAAGTCAATATATAAAAGTTGTCTAACGCTTACCCGACTCCCTGAAAGCATCTTTTTCTTGGCTTTGAAACGTCTTGAGTCAGCAGTGTTTGTTGATCCGTATGATGTGACCCTACATCAGTTTTCTGCACTTTTGTGTGCAAGTCCACTTAAAAAGCAAGTCCTCCTGTGAGACCAAACCGACCACTATACATCAACAAGCTACGCTCTATTAAAAGCTACGATGTGGTATAACTGCCTGTATAACAGTACAAGATTGTAATTTATCGGTGACAGCACATACTACAAATAAAAATGATACTACATTCGCCAAAAATATCTTTTATTACTTATTCACTCCTGACACAGTCCCAAGACTTGAATTTTCCCGGTGGAACACTACAGGAATATTTTTGATTATATATTTTTGATAGTTTTTCCATTCTGTAAGGAAACGTTAATACAAAGCTGTAGTTATTCGAATTTCACATTTTTGCATTAAAGATTCAATATTAGGTGTTCAGATGTTCCAGATTGATTCGAAAATCTTTTTTTTTTTGCCCAGCCCCATTCAATATGCAGAGACACTAATGCGTATCTTACAAAACTCTCGTAAAAGTTTAACAGAGGAAATATGGAGTACATGGGCCTTTTTTAACTTCTTTTAGGTTTTTGCTTGCATTCTTGAGGCTTTTCTTTTATGTAATCTTTAAAACTTCATCATGCATTTCAAAACTTAAAAACAAATAGAAAGTAAATCTCATGGGAAGTGAGTGAATAAATGACAGAATTTTTATTACAAACTGAACTATTCCTGAACATGTCCTGAGTTAAATCTTCTGATGTATTTGTGTGGTTACGTGGACTTCATCTGACCTGACCGGATGACAGCATCTCCCCCAAAACACACATACAGAACTCAAACTAATGACTTTTCTGTCCTCACTCCTTCACAGTATGATAAGACCGAACAGGCAACCCCAGAACCAGGTTCACCTGAGGCCACTCATTGTGTTCGACTCCTTTAATCACTCTTTTTTCTTATTTTTCTTCTCATAACGTCTCCTCTTTTCTCTTTTGGCTGCAACTAATGGCATTGTTTTATCAGATGGAGCACGTCTCAGATGTTGCGCTTAAGATTAGTGTGCGTGTCTCATAAGGACCGACTAACAATCGGGCCTCCTGAAAGAGCTGGAGACCACGGGAGATAAGACCTAGATGGATTCTGTGCAGCTGTGCTTATTTAATGCAACTGATGTAATCCGCATCACGGCAGACGGGGCCAGAAATAGACATTAGTCTGTCTCTCTCCCGCTCTCTGTTCATGCTAGATCATCTCCTTCCAGTGTTTTTGAGGACTTGGGGACTTCCATCTGTTGTTTATAAATACCAGCAAGGTCAAAAACTTTCTGAATTTTTTAAGTAAACAGGACATGCGGTGAATAAAGTCTGCATGTGCGTCACTTTTTAATAATACTTTCGTTTAAAAGGTTTCTGGTTTTGTAGACTCCCTGAAAAACCAGTGGGTCTTCTTTGAGGTCATGTGTTGAACAATTAAAGATAAGCACTTAAATTAGGTTGCTACTAGACCTGCACTGACATCAGCAATGTTGCCCAATAACCCTGCAGGGTAGATTAAACTACGGAAGCCGAGAGAGGACATGCACTATTATTATTTTTGCTTGCTTGTTTTCTCGTGATCACGACTTAATTTCTCGTGATCTCGAGATAACAAAAGTTGTTTTCTCGTGATCTCGAGATAACAAAAGTTGTTTTCTCGTGATCTCGAGATAACAAAAGTTGTTTTCTCGTGATCACGACTTAATTTTCTCGTTATCCTGACATGATAATCCAAATGTCATAATGTAATTTCCTGTCCATAATATGTAGTGTATTTTGAAGTGGACTGCTAATGCATATGAGTTGGGGTCTAATTCGCCCATGTCGCTATGTGTAGCCGATAGACAATAAATAAATAAATAAATAAATAAATAAAGTTGGACATTCATGTTCTAAAATTTAGGGACCATCTCTAAAGTACTACTGTACACGTTTGTATCTTCAATAGTATTTAACAGTTTATTTAAATAAATATCAAAAATCTAAAAAGTGTGCATTATAGCTGACAACCACATAAACACGTTGGTTTTGTGACTCTTTGTTGAGTTCAAGTCATTCCATTTAAATGCTGTTAAAAGTATAAACGTGTATATTATTGAGTAACTTAAAGACGGCCCCTAAATTCACCAGTGTAAAATTGTAAATATTGACAAATCTATTTCAGCTTGAGCGAATCTCTGATCCAAGTCAAATCTCATTTGTTCATCCATGCAAAATGTGCTTTTGCTGTTTACAAACAAAACAACACGTTCTATCGAGTACACGTAAGCTTTAATCACATCTCAAGAATACGACTTTTGTTATGCCGAGATCACGAGAAAACAACTTTTGCTATCTCGAGATAACGAGAAATTAAGTCGTGATCATGAGAAAACAAGCAAGCAAAAATAATAATAGTGCATGGCCTCTCTCGGCTTCCGTATTAAACAGACCAGACTTCCATAATGTCTCTTTCTGTGTGTGACATAAGCATACGTTCAACAAAAGTTGCACCTTTTTGTCACTGGGACAGTACCTTTATAAAAGGTCCTAATATGGACCATTTTGGTACAGATATGTGGGCTACCTTTTAGGTACCAATATGTACTATAAGGTACCAGCGTGTATCTTATGGAGCTTTTCCATTGCATGGTACCCCACAGGTCAGGTCATTTACTTTGGTTAGTTTTTCCATTGAGTTTAGTACCACTTCAGAGTGTGAGGTATTAGAGGCGTGTCCTTATATTTGCACTGCCTACTGCTGTGACACCATACAAGTGGGAGCGAGCACAGAATGCAATGTCTCCCATACATTCAATTATTTCTCAGTCTGCCACAAAGTCAAGATTTACCACCACAAATAAATGTTTGCAAATCACGTTTATCACCACCTCTGTCTCACATGACAGTTTCTGTACAAACACCTGTGGTGTCAGTCAACGCACTTCACTGAGCCATGCATACATGCGGACGTGCGCGTCACAGATGTGCCGCCACAAACTGCAAGCATGGAAAACACTGTTATGGTGTTCCTGATTCTCAGCCTGTGGATGTTTTTCATCGCTAATAGGGAGTTTTGGGAACTTACAACAAAGCACAGATGACAACAGGTTTGCTTGAGAAAGCGCACGCACAAAGGTAAAGCTAATCTTGCATAGTGAAGATGCTGGTAGTGACGATTCTCTCAGACCAATCAGTGATCTATAATGATTTCACATCACATTTTAGTATCAGCTCAGCTTGCTTGGAACCTCAACAGAGGTGGTACTAAAAAAAATTATTGAGTACTACATACGGTACCCAGTGGAAAAGCTACCAAATGGGAGTTGACCCAACTGAGTGAGGGTAATATGCAATAATAAAAAAACGCCATTAGTGGTACCAATATGTACCTTTGAGATACAAAAGTGTACTTTTTAAAAAGGTACCGTCCCAGTGACAACTTTTGTACTATTTGTATTAATCCAGTCCAGGATTTGCAGTTTTGGTAATGTGCACTTAAAATGCTGATTTTACTCTGCCACCATGTTTAAATCAAAAGCGACGCTCCGGTGGGAAGGGAAGGGGGTAAAAGACAATCCCTTGGACTACCCATTTGAGCTTCTAATGTGATTTATGATCTAAGATGTGGATGAATTTGCTAAGGTGGGATATTGGCCACTTTGTATATTGTCAAATATTTCTGACAGTTATAGTGTACCATTACATATTAGTAATTTCTTTCTTCTGTTTAGCACAAATAAGATTTTTTGATAAATGATGGTAGGCACACAGTTGATAGCAGAGCTTGACATTAACTTTTTTGCTCACCATCCAAAGTGGCTAGTTGTTTTCCAATTGTTTTCCACAATTTTGTTGCTGGTAAAATACACTTTATATGATTAAACTTGACTTTGGCATCCTAAAATGGCTTTAATTCGAGCAAATTTACTTGGTTTAGCAGGCTAAATTAGATGCAGATTGAATTTCAAATGACCACACAAATTAAGACAACATTTATTAGCTGGTATATCAGTATAGATCATATCAAATATTTAGGTGCATGAAAAAACATGCTAGTAAGGCATATATAGATTAACTTTGAATGAATATATTAAAAGTGCAGCAGGGATTAACTGAAAAGATAAACACAAAACCCCTTGACAACCACTTTAAATATTTATTAACAACAGCCGTAAATACTGTCAAGATATGTACATGAATTTTACTGTCAGCTTGTTTATGCAGATTGTATTTTGTAAACTTGATCATGGTTTCCGTTAAAAGTGATTTAAGACTTTTAATGACAAATGTCGAAAGTAGCCTACATTAAAATGATGCGCGAACCTCTCAGCTGACGGGTTTCCTTTTATTTCGTGTGCATTCAGGTATGCGCTGAATTTCTCTTCGCTCTTGCCCTGAGAGTGTGCACGCAATTTATATCTCTTCAATCACTTCGATGCAAATCCATCAGCTCTAGCGCGCTCTCTGGAAGGTGGCGCTTTGGTCCGCAACGCTCCGCTGATCGCGCGCGCGTCTCAACAAACGGTCTCTGTGCGTTTCGCTGGGTGCAGAGTGCTCATGGGAGTTGTAGTTTCTCAATGTCGAATTGCGCATTGTTTATCATTTCGCATAACTTTTAAGAAAACTACAATTAAAAAATTAAATTCAACCTGCCAAAGTGGCTAGTGGTCTTACCCGCCACAGCCGAAATCTACCCGAATTTGGCTGGTGTTAATGTCAAGCCCTGGTTGATAGTACCCATTGACTTTGATAGTATTAGTTTTTCCTACTATGGAAGTCAATGGGCCTCAACTGTGTGCTTACAATTATTTATCAAAATATCTTATTTTGTGTTCAACCAAATAAATAAACTCATACAGGTTTAAAGGGACACTCCACTTTTTTTGAAAATACTCATTTATCAGCTCCCCTATAGATAAAAATTAGATTTTTACCATTTTGTAATCCATTCAGCTGATCTCCGAGTCTGGCTGTACCACTTTTAGCATAGCTTAGCATAATCCATTGAATCTGATTAGACCATTAACATCGCACTCAAAAATAACCAAAGAGTTTAGATATTTTTCCTACCTAAAACTTGAATAATCAAGGACTTTGCTGCCGTAACACGGCTGCAGGATCGGCACAAGGATATTAGGCACTGCCCGAAAATAGTCCCCTTGGTAAGTTTCAATAGCTGGGGACTATTTTAGGGCACTCCGTAATATCATTGCGCCTCTGCAGTCATGTTACATCAGCAAAGTCCTTGATTATTACACCAGAATGAGAGTATAGTTCTTAGCCATATCTGCCTAGAAAATCACAACTTTTAGTTTTCTGTCGGTCTTAGTACACGATGTAACTACAGAAGAGTCAAGTTTTAAATAGGAAAAATATCTAAACTCTTTGGTTATTTTTGAGTGCGATACTAATGGTCATATCAGATTCAATGGATTATGCTAAGCTATGCTAAAAGTGCTAGCGCCAGACCCGGATATCAGCTGAATGGATTCCAAAACAATAAAAATCAAATGTTTAACTCTAGAGGACCTGGAAAATTAGCATATTTTCAAAAAAGTAGAGTGTCCCTTTAAAACAATATAAGGGTGAGTAAATGATGACAGAATTTTGGGTGACTATCCCTTTAAAAAGGTCCTAATATGTTCCACTTATGTAAATATTTGTATACATTTGGTACCAATATGTACCATTGAGGTACTATTTTAACGTATTTTGTACTCTTTGAAAGGGTACTCCGCCAGTGACAGCTATTTTTTCTGACAGTATATGTATTTACAATAAAGCTGCTTTGCAACAATACAAAATAGTAACATAAGGAAAAGGGCATCAGAAATAAAATAAAAAATTTTTTAACTTTATAAGTGTTCCTTGATTTGTAAAAAAAAAAAACACAAAAAGTTTGAATAAGTTTATTTCAGATTGAATTAAAATGACCAAAAATAATGCTTTTGTGACTTTTCAGAAATGTAGTAGAGAAATAAAAGACATTCTGTAATAAATCCTGAAAGGGTGTACAAATTTGGTTCTGAAGACAAATAACAATGGATATTGCTCTATAAAGTGATTCACCCGGAAAGTACACACTCAGTTTGATACACATCCACAAAGTTAAACACACCTTCACAATTTCACCTGTCAGCCGTACAGATTCCCGAACGCTTTGCTGTCACAACAACACAGACTTGTCAGATTGACATGTTGTCAAACAGAGGCACTAAGAGATTAGCACGCTCTTATCTACATAGCTGAGCTGCTGAATCAGCACCGTGGACTGCTAGACTGAGCATGCTCACGAGACTGACGCCTGGTTCAGGGTGACAGTTGTTTATCTGTGCAGGATGTCAGTCACGGCCCCCGGGAGCAGGGTTATGGAACAGGCATGTCTACAAATGCTTCTAGAGGAGTCCAGGGTGTCATAACACTGACTCATGACCCAGTCCTGCAAGGGGACATGGCATCACGCATACATCCTTGTTGACTCGAAAGCTCAGCCTGGAGAGACGAGTTCATGAAATAACAATCACAGTATGAAACATAAAAGACATCGGATTCTTGCCTTTCCCGAGACTGTTGTCATGATGTAAAATCACAGCACTAGTGCCAAGCAGCTGTTAAGGTCAAAGAAAAAATCAATAGTAGTAGCTTCCAACATAAAAAAGATCTCTAGAAAAATGACTGCTTTAGTTCAATTTGATTGTAATTATGTTAACATTTTCTGACAGATTTGATGAATTATGAGATAATACACAAGGAATTACACTTGCCATATGACGATGTAGTGAGGGTGTTATGGAAAATGACCATTTATCTTTTGTTTTTAGGACTACTTTTTACCTGATTTGTGTTTATTTCGCTTAAATTTGCGCTTTACCAGCTTGTAGCCAATAACAAATGAGTAACAAATCCTGAGCAGCAACGTCACTACACGCATTCTGGGCCAAGAACGGTTTGTAATCGTGTCTCCAGTGGAAAAATATCTATAACGGTGCAAAAGCGCTATTAGTGTGATCTTCTACCTTTAACCAGCAACCTTAATCAGCTTTATTAAATGACCAAACCAATGACCAACATAAACCAAGTCTTGCCGGCCAGGACCTTTATTCTGTGTGAGCCACCGATCTGTTTCTCATTAACACTGTGTAGTTTCTCCATATCTCTCCTTATATCCTCAAGGCCTCGGCACTCTCGACTGATAATAAGGGTCTCTCTTTTTCACGCTTGACCTTTTTACATGACCCTGAATATAAGCTACTAAGCGCTAATTTCATTATCGGGTGAAAGGTCTTGATACCTGCGCACTCCGGGCTTGGCTCTAATCAGCCACTGTGTTATAGTGAGTGTCCAGTTACAGCTCCTGTCTCTGATGCTAATGGCTGCTCTAGAGGTCACAAGGCAAAGGTTAAGGGTCAGGTCAAAGGGCTGGGAACTCGGGGGACATGATCTACAGAGGAAAGCAGGTCAACGCAGATGGTGAGAAGATCTGGTGGTTATGAAACACAAGAAAAATTTGATTAGGTAAACAGTGTGGCCATTAAAGGGCACCTATTTTGTTGCTAAAAACAACGTTATTTTGTGTATTTGGTATACATTGTGTTCACGTGGTTTATGGTTAAAAAACACATTATATTCCACATACCATAAATTTTTTCACTCTCTTCCTGAAACGCGCAGATTTGAAAAGTGCTGTGTCCCTGATTGGCCAGCTAATCTGTACGTTGTGATTGGTCTGAATACCTCTGACGTCAGCCGGAAATGTGACGCTCCTTACCATGTTTGAATGATTCGCTCACAAAGAGTCTGAAGCGGGAGGATATATAATAATGGCGGTCTTGTCTACATCACCAATCCCAGGAAGTAAACTGTTGCCTGCAATCCGTGTGTTTGTTGTTGTCCAAAAAAAGAGACTTACGTTGGAGACGATAACTCGTGTCATTGTTTACTTTGGGGTTTGTACCTTTTGCATATTGTTAACATGTACTAACACACACACCAAAGGAAATGTAAAATTGTGAATCGGACCATAGGGGCTCTTTAAGCCTTAATTTGAATTGCTGTGTTTAACAGTTTAGCTTCCGGCCTAAAGAAGTAATCTTTTAGGTAAATGTAGCACATTTCTTACCGTTTTTTTTTTTTTTTTTTGGTGTGTGTGTTATTGCAAAGAAAGCAATGTGTCTGAGCTGTTGTTTAGGCAATTTTACGTAAGATGTTTACTTTTAACTAATGTGTAAAAACTGAAACAACAACGATATTCACAACATGTCTATAGAGGAGTAAATGTCTTCAGGACACTTAAAATGTCTGACACAAGTCAAGTGGAGTTATTTATTTCACACTTTGGGGTCCTTGTGAAGCTTGAAGGGTTTT
The DNA here is from genome assembly GCF_027580225.2 of Misgurnus anguillicaudatus. Lineage (NCBI taxonomy): Eukaryota > Metazoa > Chordata > Actinopteri > Cypriniformes > Cobitidae > Misgurnus > Misgurnus anguillicaudatus. The sequence continues at coordinate 11,755,362 of NC_073356.2, forward strand.
CTGGTTACTATAGGAGTTACTCCAGAAAACCCAAACAACATTTTTAAAGGGGTCATGTGATGTGACCTCATATATTCCTTTTTCTTCAGAGTGTTAAAAGCTGCGCATACACTCTTAGAAAGGATATGTTAATTTTTTGTGTTAAGCTTTTAACACATTATGTATCATTTTATGTTGATTGTGTGTTAAAATAAAACACAAGTTTTGTTAAAAGTAACACAAAATGTGTTGTTTTAATAATAACACAAAGATGGGTTGATTCTGGAACAACGTATTTAGTGTGTTGTCCCACATTTAACACATCCGTTCTAAGAGTGTATAGAAAATCCTTAAAGGGACACTTCAGCCATTTGCATTTATCTTTGTATAGTTAGAACCCCAGTCATGTTTTTGAATGGTCGTGCATCATTTCCTCAGTTGCCGCTGAGACAGGAGAAATACAGATTTCAGTGTTGCACTTCCTTCTTTCAATGATGTAAAAATCATCATTTTGCATCATTGAAAGCAGGAAGTCCAATATCTTTGTTGAGAGGGTGAGACTACAAACACCCCTTTTCTCGGTCAAATATGCACCAAATTCGAAATGTATGTTACATTTCGACTACAAATATGACGCACTTTCAATAAAGATGAATGTTTCTACGGGTAAAATGCTCCTTTAAAGTCACACAGATTAAAGTCTTAAACCCGAAGAGATATTCTTTCTAAAAGTAAAGGCTCATCCACACCTTCCTAAAACGCCTCATTCAAACACGCCCCTGAATAGCTACATCAGTGTGATTAGATTTGCATAACACCGCCCAAATGTACATGTAAAGAAAGGAGTATCTTAGGGCGTTTTCACATTAGCACTTTTGGTGCGCACCCGGGTTCGATTGACATCAGAGCTCGGTACATTTGGATGATGCGAACGCTGTCTTCCGAACTCGGGTGCGCACCCGCGAAACGTACTCGAGTCCGCTTAAAAGGGTGGTTTGGGGTCCGGTTCATGTGAACTCCAGATCGGTTCGCTGCTAATGTGAGCGCAATTGTACCAAATCGCGTAAGTGAACCGCTGTTAATTACGTATTATATAGAATGTCCCACCAAAACAGACGTGTGTGTTTGTGTGTGTGCACTTACCTTGACAACAAAATGCACAGAAATCTTGCTTGACTTTTGTTCTTATTTTTTTAAACCTTTGGTTTTGTTTTCAAAGAAATAATACAGAAACGCACTTGCGTCTGTCTGTCGCAAACATACTAAAGTCGTTTCGATTACAACGGGCTGTCCGCCGACGTCAATTTTTGCGGAGGCATTCAGAAATCATCTCTGTGCTTGTAGTTCGTCAATCACGCTTGTCGTCTTCTCGTTTACAGCGGTTGCCAAGCAACATGAGAACGCACCGGCTGCAGCTTGATGATGCAAGCGTACCGCGGTTCGGATGCAAAAATAATATGTGAAAACAGTCCATTGGGGGCATGGGGAGGGGGGAGCAATCGAACTCGGGTTCGGACCAGGCAATCGCACCAAATGTGAAACCGCCCTTATTCTCACTGCAGTATTGTTGCAGCCGCCGCCATGTCGTGGAGAAGCTGTGCTTTGGGAGCTCATATTCCAAATATGGTAAAAGGCGTAACATTTCCTTCACACGCTAGAGGTATTCTGCCAATCACAATGCACTGGATAGCTGGCCAATCACAGCACACCGCACTTTTCAGAACAATGAGCTTTGTAAGAATCTATGTGTTTCAAAAAGGCGGGGCATAGAGGAGCAACAATAATGTACGGTACAAAAAACACATTGCATTACTCCAACTAATATTCTTCATAGCAAAGTCATATGACCCCTTTAAATAATCTGCATTTGCGTTCTGAAGAACTTTGGGAGTTCAAACGACATAAGGGTGAGTAAATAATGATAAAGTTTACATTTTTGTGTAAATTATCCTTTTAACAGGCTAATAACACACCAAGGTATACACATTTACAGTATGTACAGGTTGTATATGATTGACAGGACATGGTCATTCTTCCCAGAACCACAACAGGTGTATACATCTCAATCTTTTCACAAAAACCTTCGGGTTCTTAAGGTCTGGGTTCTGGCTCAGTCACGATCCCTCCTCATGTTAAAGGACAAGTTGGGTATTTTACACTTAAAGCCCTGTTTTCAGATTGTTTATGATGAAATAGAACGGTTTTGACTGAAATTTCGACATATGCGGCTGCCTCGAGAATTTCGGGTGTTTGTTGTTTCACCTCCCACCTCTACAATGTGTGTAGGTGCACTGGAACAATCCTTCATAAAATGCATTAATTACATATATGAAACTCACCGCTTGGTCAGGGGTGTTCACTGACACGCTCACACAAAAACCGCCGCAAAAGATGCCCTCCAACAGGTGTTTTAGCATTCGATGTTAACCTGTGGACCTATTTTTCCAAACGCCTAACACCTGTACATTCTTCCGTAGAGAGCTTGAATAATAGACACTCCAGCCCAGTTGGTGGCGCTAATCCGCCTTTGCCAATAGCAAGAATTACAAACAACGTTCCCGGCGCGGAGTAATACCGTAACTCACAGCACAACTAATACAAGTCAATGGAGTTGGACAAAAACTACGATAAAACCTGTTGGAATGCGTATTTTGCAGCGATTTTTGTGTGAGCATATCAGTGAACACCCCTGACCACTCGGTGAGTTTCACGTCTTTGTAAACGAAAGTTTAATGCATTTTAGGAAGGATTGTTCCAGTGCACCTATGCCACCATTGTAGAGGTGGGAGGTGAAACACCAACACCTGAAAATTCTCGGGGCAGCCGCATATGTCGAAATTTCAGTCAAAACCGTTCTATTTCATCATAAACAATCTGAAAACAGGGCTTTAAGTGTAAAATACCGAACTTGTCCTTTAATGACTTGCTGACACGATTGCTCTTGTTGACACGGTGCGCTGCGGGCTGTGCTCAGGATCGATGATGTGGTGGGATCCTGTGACTGCTGTTTAGGGGTCTTTTGGACTTATGAGTGATGGTAAGAGAGCTGCAGTTTAAACAGAGCATTTCTCTAACTCACCAGCCTTAACCTACTGCTCCAGTCAATGTTAAACAACATTAAATCATGCAATGCTTAGTGCCACACCAGAGCAAAGATGCAGTCCTTTCTCAGCTATCCATGGGGCAAGCAAAACTAGTTTTCAAATTGAAGGGATTTTAATGGTTTTAAGTATTGACAGAGTGAACATTTATTGTAAATATCACCAGTGCAAGAAAAAGTGCCACATTACAGTATGTTTTACATTATCTCTGGATATCATTTTGGGAGCACTTACCATTAATAAGTACATAAATTATATATATATTTTTTCAGATCTTGTTCATTTAAAGACAAAAAAAATATAAAGAGTTCAGTGCATCTGACATGTTTTCTTGTAAATAAGTATACTGTAGGTTATTAAAACATTAAATGAAAAGCCTTATTTTCACAAATGTCACTTTCATTCATGTCAAATTATTTCATTGGTATTAATAAAACTGACTGCCATTTGAGATGGTTGAATGCACAAACAAACCGAACAATGAACAGAACCTCAAATTTTAATTTTAGTGTAATCAACCTGTCAGATAGCTTACTAACTAAGTATTCGTAACATAATATAGCTAAGATGAAAGAAAATAAGGTGAAGTTACATGAGAGGGATAGCTGTTACGTTTCTGTTTGTCTTAATGAGATCCAGGTTGAATAATTAAAATGCAGACTTTATTACCTTTCATAACATCCAGTCACAACTTCATATCATTTCCACACAGTTGCACTTAAACACTTCTAACCAAAACAAGCTACAGTAATTAAGATAAAAGGGATGGCCACAAGCCAATTAATTGCCATTGAAGTTTGTTCAGTTGAAGTTATCCATTGACACGTTGAACTTCCCTTTTATGTTGTTTCCAGCTAAGGAAACCAGTAATGCAACTGATCTGATGTCTGTAAAGGTGATGCTAAAGTTAAAGCGATAGTTCAAAGTCAATAAAGCTTAGTTTGAAAACCTTGTCTTGTGCACAAGAAGGAGCTGAACATAAAGAACCTAAACCTTAAAGTGACAGTTCACCCAAAAATGAAAATTATGTAATCATTTATTCATATTCTCTCAATACAATTGACTTCCATAGTATTTGTTTTTCTAATATGGAAGTCAATAGGTACAGTGCGTGCTTACCATCATTTATCAAAATATCTTCTTTTGTGTTTAAACAGAATTTAAAATCTGCACTATCACCTTAAGGTTTAGGTTCTTTATGTTTATCTCCTTCTTGTGCATATAGTATTTAAGCTATACTTTATTGACTGTGATCATGAATGAATGCATCCAACAAACGTGCATATATGCTCCAAGATCTAACATGTACATTATTTGTACTCTTACGATACATCATATGCTGGAAATGAAGGTTCGTTAGTGGGAGCAGTTATTTTTAACTTGATTTCTTACAAAATCGCATTGATTGTCCCCAGAAGGCCTTTATTAACCCCCTGAAGCTGTGTGGATAATTTCTGTGAAGGATGGATTTTTTGGGCTTCATATCTGAAGCACCATTTACTACTATTATAAAGCTTAAAACAACCAGGATATTTCCTAATAAGAAAAGATAATCATACATCAAGGATGACTTGGAAAATCATGGGATAATTTTCATTGTTGGGTGAACTATCCCTTTAACACATTTTACTTTGAAGGAAACGCTGTGCACCCCTGCAGAAGCCCTTAAATATTTATTACTTTACCTGTATAGTGGGATGTTCTCGGTAAATATTTCATGTATTGTATATGTCCTGTGAGTTGGTAGTGTGTTATTTTTTGTGCATTCCAGAAGGTGGAGGTTAGTCAAAAATTCCAAATATTATCGTAATTTACCTGGGATGTAAATTAGTGTACTCCAAACCAGCTGTTCTCTGTAGTCCTTAAAGGTGCAGTGTGTAATTTTTAGAAGGATCTCTTGAAAGAAATGCAAAATAATACACAAAACGTCTCGGTTACATATGTAACCCTCGTTCCCTGAAGGAAGGGAACGGAGACGTCACGTCGTGACCGACGAATTGGGAACCGCTTCGCGGGTGACCTATCTGCTTCGAGAAACCTTTAAAACGCCAATGAACTTGGCATGCAGATAATTGCATCTGCCGGCGCCGCCCCGCCGCATAGCTATTTAATGAGCGGCAGGTGCAGTTATCAAATCAGCTATTTTTTGCTGAGAAAGCTGGACAGAAGGAAAGGGTCCGGCCAATATCAGCAGTGGAACAGCAAACTGTGGCGACGGGACGTGACGTCTCCGTTCCCTTCCTTCAGGGAACGAGGGTTACATATGTAACCGAGACGTTCCCTTTCAGTCGGTCACTACGACGTCACGTCGTGACCGACGAATTGGGAATCCCTACCAAAGCGCCACTGAAGCTGACCCTTCCAGTGCCTGCATAAACCCTCCAACTCTCCTCTTTAAGGGAACGGAAATGGGGTTGAAGCAGAGGCCGGTCACTACTTGTTCCTTAACCCACGATAGTGACTAGGCGAACTGGGAAGCGAACTCGTCAGGCGGAACTAAGATCGCTGCGGAAGAAAAACCCTCTAGGGGTCTACCACTAAGGTGATGGATAAAAAGACACGAGGTCTATAAAAATACACTCTTAGCAACACTAGAGAGGCGCGGAACGAACTCCGCTAAGGGAAACGTGGTAAATCATAAACTTTCCACGGAAATACTCACAAAGAAACCACTAGGGGGCGCAATGTGGGCGCTAGCCTCACCCAGATAGTCAAGAATACATCTAGTGAGAGGCTGGCAGCCGATGCTCCGCAACATCGGTCACCAAGCGGTGGAAAAGACAAAAAACATTTTTTTTAACGTTTTTGCCTTAATGGCCTTCCATAATGGTGCGGTTTCTGCGCAGCCAAAAAGAAAGGCTCCAAGCCGACACAGGAGCCGTTCCTCGATGTTCTCACTGATCTGACGAGAGAACTCGAGAGGATACCGGCTCAACACGAACACTGTAGAATCTAGTGAACGTATTAGGTGTCACCCAGCCAGCAGCTCTACAAATATCTGAAAGCGAGGAACCACGAGCCAAAGCCCAAGATGAAGCCACGCTTCTGGTTGAATGGGCTCTCAAACAAAAAGGGCAAGGAATGCCCTGTTTCTCATATTTCAGGGCGATTGTGTCTACAATCCAATGAGACATCCTCTGTTTAGTGACAGCTTTCCCTTTCTGCTGACCACCGTAACAGACAAAGAGCTGCTCTGAGGTCCGAAAGCTTTGAGTGCGATTCACATACACACGTAGTGCACGTACAGGACATAACAAAGCCATAGCTGGGTCTGCCTCTTCCAAAGGCAGTGCTTGTAAGTTCACCACTTGATCCCTAAAGGGAGTGGTGGGAACTTTAGGCACGTAGCCCGGCCGGGGTCTCAGTTTAACGCTGGATTCAGCCGGCCCGAACTGAAGGCACGAATCGTTGACCGAAAATGCATAAAAATCCCCTATCCTTTTAATAGAAGCCAATGCGAGGAGCGTCAAAGTTTTCATAGTGAGAAACTTGACGCTCACCGTCAGCAGAGGCTCGAAAGGGCAGTGCTGAACTTTCAGCACCATGGACAAGTCCCAAGGATGAATAGAGGGAGGCGCGAAGGATTCAGCCTCCGTGCCCCTGTTAAAAACCTAATGACCAGATCGTGCTGACCCACAGATCTACCGTCTATAGGTGCGTGATGCGCGGATATTGCCGCGATATCTACTTTAATAGTAGATGGTGACAGCCTCTTCTCCAAGCGGTGCTGGAGATATGAAAGCACAATACTGATCAAGCATTCTCGGGGGTCCTCTCGCTGAGAGGTACACCAAACAACAAACAGGTTCCATTTCAGCGTATACGCCTGTCTCATAGACGGTGCTCGCGCTGCAGCGATGGTGTTAGATACCGCCTGGGGTAACCCACCTAAAACCTCCGCGCCCCGTCCAAAGACCACACATGGGGGTTCCACAGATCGGGGCGAGGGTGCCATAATGTGCCAAGGAGTCAGCCAGGGAGGGACTGTCGCGAGGAGAGTGAACTCTGTAAAACCAATTCCTAGTTGTCCGGTACGGCGCAACTAATAGAATGCGCTTCTCGTCCTCCCTGACTTTGCACAGTGTCTGCGCAATAAAGCTTACTGGGGAAAACCCCGCGGCCAGCTGTGTGCCAGTGCATCCACGCCGAGTGTTCCTTCGGATAATGAATAAAACAGGCGACAATGGGTTGTCTCTGAAGAAGCAAACAGATCTAACTGCGCTATGCCGAAACATTTCCAAATCAGCTGAACCGACCGGGGGTGGAGTCGCCACTCGCCGGAGCGTGCTGCTCGTGAGAGCGCGACTGCCGCTGTGTTCAGCGACCCCGACATGTGAATGGCACGAAGAGACCTCAGATACTTCTGACTCCAGAGGAGGAGAGACGGGCGAGATGCGACAGGTGACGAGAGCGCAAATCGCCTTGGCGATAGATATGCGCTACAGCCGCAGTGTTGTCGGTGCGCACTACATCTTAAGCATCAAATCACGTAGACGAAACGGACGAGCGCAAGATATACAGTGCACAGCTCGAGGCAATTTATGCTAATGTCGCTGGAATGTCGACCAGACCCCCGAAGCGACGAGCCCGCCGTACGTGGCTGCCCACCCCGTGGTAGAGGCATCTTTGCCAACAATAGCATGCCTGGAGACCTCTCAGTGGCACCCGCACCCTGAGAAACGCTGGGTCTGACCACGGGGTGAAAGTGTGACGGCATCTCGATGTAATTATAATACTGTGAAAGCCGGTGAGCCACGCTCTCCTCGGGACTCGGTCATAAAGCCAACACTGAAGCGGTCTCATATGGAGCAGCCCGAGCGGTGTCACGGCCGCGGCTGCTGTCATATGCCCCAGAAGTTTCTAAAATTATTTCAGTGGAACCGCAACCCTGCCTTTAAATGTTGAGGCAAGCCAGAATTGACTGAACACGCGCTTCTATGAGACGTGTTGCTAAAACGACCAAATCCCGTTACTTTCCGAGAAAAGAGATTCTCTGCACGGGGCAAAGTTTACTCTTTCCCCAGTTGGCCTGAAGACCGAGACGAGCGAGGTGTTTAAGTACACGATCTATGTGTGTGCACAGCATCTGACGAAACTGAGCTATTATGAGCCAATACGCCAAAACGCAAACACCACTCTCTCTCTCAGGGGCTGCAGTGCGCCATCCGCAACTTTCATGAAGACACAGGAAAAGAGAGAGAGAGAGAAAGCCCGAACGGTGAGACTTTGTACTGATATGCCCTCCCCTCGAACACAAACCAGAGAAACGGCCTGTGTTGGGGGAGTATGGAGACATGAAAGTACGCGTCATTCAGGTTGAAGGCTGCGAACCAATCCTATTGGCGGATGCATTAAAATATGCTCCTCTGCGTAAACATTTTGAACAGCATTCTGTGAATGTGAATTCTGTGAATTCTCGATTCAGTACGCGCAGATATAGGATCGGACGCAACTCGCCACTCTTCTTGGGTACAATGAAGGGCTGTAAAGCCCCGAATTTATCTCGGCTGGAGGGACCGGCTGGATCGCGTCCTTTCGCCAATAGGACAGCAATCTCCGCACGCAGTACGTGCGCATCGACAGCCTTCACCGTGGTGAAGCGAATGCCTGAATATTTGTAAGGTAGCCGGGCAAATTGAATGCGTAACCGAGACGGATCGTGCGTAAAAGCCAACGCGACGGGCTGGGAAGCTCTTCCCAGGCCCCCAGATACCGAGCGAGAGGAAATTACCGGCACGATGTGTGTACCCGTGGCGAGCGGAGACGGGGAGCTCAACGACGCGTGCTCTTTGGCCGCATTGTGAGATGTTGTGTGTAATGAAACACTCACCCGAAACCGCTGATGGATGCTGAGCAAAGGCTCCTTTGTAGATGTCCCGCTCGATACATCCGCTGGCGAAAGAGGAAGAGGAGAACTCAGGGTTTTGAGCCCGTCCGAAACTCCTATATGCCTCCGGTGATCTGGAGAAAGAAGAGGAATTCGCTCTTTGAGGTTAGTGGGTGCCGATTGAAGTCGGCGGAACACAAAACGAAACCAAGGATTCCCCACCCGGCCCTCCTCTGGGGTGGGGGGGAGAATGATGCTTTCACCATCTCATGAAGAGCGATCCTCTCAATCTTCAGATCGCCCGACTCAGAGCCGCTAAGTTTCATTTTCCACCTCTGTAGTGGGCTGAGTGGGCGGGTGTACTGCTTACGACAGGTTCCTCAGAGCTGCCGGGATGAAGGAACAAAAAAAGCCGTAGCAGGACGCCCTCGGCGAAAAGCAGACCAATATACTGACGTAACGGAGGGGGCAGCTAGGCTCCGACGTGGCATGATGCCTCAGTCTGCTCTAAAGCGGCCGATCATTGTTGGACACTCTCAGCCGCGTCGCCGAAATGGCTGGTCTAAAATTGAACATTTAGGACGATTATTAACGACCTACTTAATGCCCGCAAGACACAACCAGAGATGGCGTTCCTGGACCACCGGGGGTGGGCATAGCACGTCCGGCGGCCTGTGGGGTGAACCCAGTCGCACGTAGCGCCAGGTCAGAGCCACACAGGATTTTTTAGTTGCCGGACCGTGACCTCACATGTGCAGATCCTTCAGTGCCTTAGCCTGGCGGACCTGCATCACGCCATGGCGCTCACGTCAGAGGCCGCCTCTCACAACAAGCCCGTTGGTCTGTTATGGGAGGGAGGCTGGTCTCTTGGAGCAGCAACCTTAGCGGCCCCGCCGTCAGGAGAGGTGAGAGGTGATGGCTGAACGATCGGTTCCGGGAGGAAAACGAGTTTTCCACGACCGTGTCAACCAACATTCACCCCGGAAAGAAAGGCACAGAAGGTCGGGGCTGTTCTTGCAGTCCTGAAGTGCCAATCATCTAGGCGGGACGGTGCAGTGGGGGAGGAGCTCTCCGCTCCACGCAGACCGTCTCCGCGCTCCCGAGCGTACATGGCCGCCACTCGGGGTCGAGCACGGAAGCCCCTACCCAACCCGAAGGCGGGAGTGGGTCCGAGTCGGCGACCGAATAGACGACCCCCTCTCCGATGCTGTGACAGACATAGAATCCTCGTGAGGACTGAAAGAGGACGAGAGCGCGTAGAACACGCGCCACCCGTCTCTTACGGCACCTCTGGCTGTGGATGGGGGTGCTGAGAGTCACTGGACGAACCAGCTAACCGATTCAGCACCGTTTATACGGAGATAAGATTTCCGGAGTTTTGCCACCGCACCTTTAACGGGGCTCCGCAACGGAAAAACAGGGGTAACGTTCCCGGAGGTACGAAACCCGTCTCCGCCATCCAAGAGGTTCATGCTCTCTTAGGAGTATGAACCCTCCACGATCGCAGCCTCAGCATGCACTCTTGCGCACGAGAGAAAATGATCGTGGCCACCCGGGGACCCATACATTTGCCGCATCCAGAAACACGGACGGAAATGCTGTCTTTAAAAAGACGCAGAACACCGCAATACTCTTTTAGAGGAAATACTCTTTTAATGTGCTGATGTTGATGAAGCACACAGGGGAACGGCTACGCACACACTCAACTAAGAGTGAGAAAAAAGTCAAAAAATTAAAAAGAGAGGTGGAACACCCGCGAGCCTCCGCTGAAATGCCTTTGCCCAACCAAATCGAACACGCAGAGTTCTCCAAAGAGCAGAGAGTAGCTTCTCGTGAGCAGTCAGTCTGCCAGCTTTCGAAGCTAAAAAGCTGATTTGATAACTGCACCTGCCGCTCATTAAATAGCTATGCGGCGGGGCGGCGCCGGCAGATGCAATTATCTGCATGCCAAGTTCATTGGCGTTTTAAAGGTTTCTCGAAGCAGATAGGTCACCCGCGAAGCGGTTCCCAATTCGTCGGTCACGACGTGACGTCGTAGTGACCGACTGAAAGGGAACTATATTATCAGGGGTGTATAAAGACCTTTCATAATGAACCGTTATGAGACATTATCTACATACACAGAGGGTACCCTTACATGGAAGTCACCATTTTGTGCCGCCATGTTTCTACAGAAGCCCTTAATGGACAAACTTTTTTATTAAGTTGTCTCCAACGATGACATGTTTGTCCGGTGATGGCTACCGTAGCTTCTCTATGTGTTTTAAAATCAAGGGGTGAGCTGTGAACTGAGCTGTTGGCTGCAATTTGCAACCTCACCACTAGATGCTGCTAAAATTTACACACTGCACCTTTAAAAAGCTGATTCTGTTAAAGAAAATATATCGCTTGGCATTGAACTTTGAGCTTTATAATTTTGCAGGTATTATTTATGCACTAACAGCAACATTACACACAAACTAGGGTTTGAAAAATGGAATCACGAAAAACGACACCTTTAAATAGTCATAAAGATAGACAAAAATTTTTTATATTATTATAAGATTATATATTACACAATAATATTACTTTCCATGTTAAAGTGCTATTTCAAAAAGTTAATTATTATTTATCTTTTATCAATTATATTATGAAGTATATTGCATGTCACAATAAATGATACAACCAGATTTTTATCATTTATATATTGTAAGTATATGAATTACATACTTGTTTTGTAGGTTTAAAACAATGTAGCTTTTGGCTTCTAGCTTTAAATAACTAATGGTATTCTGCCTTTACAAAAATAATTAAATAAAATCCTACAAATTTCAGGCTCAAAAGACATTGTTTCTTGAGAATGCCCTATTTAGTTTATGCATGTAGATGTTTGTCTGGTTTTAGTAACAAGTCATTCCTTTAAAAAAATAAAAAAACTGTGCCATAATTTAGTTTGACTTTGAACATAGATGTTTTTGTTATGTCTGTAATGCAAAGTAAATGAAAGCCCCTTTTAAGGATTGTACAGTACATGTGTTGAGACTGTCTGGGTGTTAAAAAGGCCCTTGAGGACTCTCCTTTTCTCCTACGCCTTCCCCGCTTCGCCCTCCCTCCTTCCATCCTATTACAGGCTGAGAGCATCCCACCCAAACTGCATCTGTTACTATAGCAACAGACCCCCTCTGGGGGACGGGTACCATCCTTAGGTTGCCTCTGCTCCTATCAGTGTGTGGCTGAGACTCTTCAACCTAAATCTGGGCTCCCTCCTCCCCGAACGCCAGCTCCATCTTGTGTCACGCCCTTCCTCTGCACACCCCTCTTTTTAAATGCATTAACGTGTGTGTGTGTGTGTATTATCCAGACGTTTCTTATCGCTCAGCTGGTGAGAAATTGTCTTGGTCGTTCCACATGTTATTTTTTGCTGATACTGAATGACAGTATTTTGTCACAATGAGGCAGGTGGGAGGAAAGAGTATTTTGAGATGTGTTAAAACGACACCGCGTTGTTTGCTTTGGGCTCTTAGGGTTAAACGCGCGCCATCTGTTGACCGGAGAGGCCTATGGTTGTGGAATATGTGAATATCAATTAGTTGCACGTTTTTTATGAGCCTCGGCTATAACAAGATGCTTCTTATTCACACGCAGCTCCAGGATGTGGAAGGAGGTGTATGTGTATGTGTGTGCATTCTTAATTAAACCTAATTGATATGCATGAAAAAGGGCTGATATCTGTGTGCGAATCTGACTGTTATTGTGAGCATATGGTGTCTCGGGGAGATGGTCCCTTTTTTCCCATCTTGATGACGGGCCTCTATGCCGGGATTCGACTGTGAGATGAGGGTGGGGCAGTGGTAGTGGTTTTACCCTTTTTAACCCATCGCTTGCTTTCTAACACTGCCTTTTCCTTTCCACTCTATCTAACCTTTATTTCCATTTTCTGTCGGTCTATCTTTTTTCTAACCTATTCTCGCTTTCTCTCTTTCTCATTAGGACAGATGGAGGATGAGTCTTTTTTTGTCTGCTGGGTCAATGTGAAGTTATTAACCTGCACAGATTGCATTCTTTCCCTTAGTCTTCTTTTTCTCCTCACGTCAGTTTTCTCCTTCACTCTTTCATTCTTTGTGTCAGTATCATTCAGACTTGGCAGTGAGAAAAGGCAGATTTTTTTTCTTCTGCACTGCATAACATTATTTGAAAAGTTTACATAACACACACTGTTTCTGCTTATTTTATGTTAGTCTTGACTGCTTAGAGTAGTATTGCATCATTTATATCTCCAAATAGTCTTTAGTTTATCAGATTTATTAAAGACAGATCCTGGAGGCGTACCACGGGCGGAGCGAGTCACGAGCAAGCAACACAAAACATTATCCCACTATCTCTGGATAACTTATGATTCATTACATGTTCATGTCGCTTACATTATATGCACTTACGCACCGAATGCCATCAAAACACAGACATTTGATGCAGTTTTTCTTACTCATGATGCTGGATTCGGAAGCTGAACAAGCTTAAATTTCCCTCACAACCCATAGTGCCCATATAAGGACTTCCACTGTACTTCCTGCACTGAAATTCCCAGTATAAGAAATAAAGCAAGATTTTTACATATGAATCTTTTATGTTAAAAAAAATTTCCGAACCTGTACAAATCCTGGAGAAGTGCATTCGGCAAAGAAGTTCTGCTTTTTTGACACTTTGCCTATGTTTAGCACAAGGAATCCAACTCTAAAACTTTGTTAAAGGGACACTCCACTTTTTTTGAAAATTTGCTCATTTTCCAGCTTCACTAGAGTTAAACATTTGATTCTTATCCCCCCGTCACATTAGCTACAAGCGACAGAGACAGAGCGACAGGCTACCATTCATTTTCAATGGAAGTGGCCGTTTGCCAGCGACAAGCGACGAGCTCGCCGCTGCGCGAGCAAGGCGGGGCCAAAATAGACAAGCAGGCTATTTTATGCAAATGCTGAGCGATGAGACAAAGCGACTGCCAATCGGAGTGAAGGAGCAGCGTGACGTAGGTCTGTGGTCGAGTCTGAGAAAATAATTCAAGATGGTGGAAAATGCGTATTTATGTATATATCTGATAAGTTTGGCACTTTATCTCATATATTTTGTTACTTTTATCGAGAAATAAATACTTTTAAATCCAAAAACACCGTTCTCGTAACTTAACAATACCTCTAAAGTGACTTTTGATACCACTTTTAGAAACTAGCCAAGGAACGCCCATCAAGCGAGTGCGTGTCGCTCGGTGTCGTTCACTTTTGTAGCTAGGGTTGCCAACCGTTCCGTATAATACGGAATCGTCCCGTATTTGATACATAAAATTCTTGTTCCGCATTGAACTGATACGGAACGCAGTTTGTTCCGTATTTTATGAAAATTAATTCAGTGCAAATACATGACAGACACATAGCTTATAATATGTCAGCCATGAACGAAGACCGCGTCATTTGTATAAGAAAACCCTGACGGTGCGGTCATTTCTCCCTCTGTTTGTCTATGATCAGCGTAGCGTATTTAACAACTTCCAGCCCCATCAGGGAATGTCCTTTTAATTGGTCGTTTCAGTCATTGTGATGTCACGTATCATAGCAACGATGACGACAAGTGACAACAGCGGGAAATGTAAAAATGACTGCATCCGAGCAGTCGGCGAAAAAGAAACGAGCACAAAAATATAGAATTGAATGGGAAAATATTTACCTGTGGCTGGAATGCGTGAGGGGCAATAAATACAAGGCCAATTGTACCATATGCCGTCGCGTTTTTTCTGTTTGTCACGGCGGAGTGTGTGATATTAAGCAGCACGCATGAGGAGATAATCACAAGAGGAGCGAGAGGCTGCGGGCACAGGATGGTGCAATGTCAATGTTCATTGTCCGTCAGTCGTCTCCAGAGGCTCATATGGTATGTAATTATGTGGATTTTAAAAACTCAAATATAGTTGATAAGAAAGTGATAGGCTAAACCTCTACTATCTCTCCAGTGCTCCCCCTCGTCTCATAATGTGTCAGTCATTTCTGATGGGTTTCTTATTAAATAATTATGGATTTAGATAGCTCAAGGTTTAAAAAGGGGTGGGGTCTTTGAAGAGGGCGTATTATAAACTTAACAAAACCATGGTTCATTGTTGGCAAAATGATCGTGATAGCCTTTATATTTCACATCTATGTGGTTCAGTCTTGTATACTTATTAGGCATACTTTGCTATTCATTAAATATTTAGGCCTAAGAAGTTGTATGAAATATGTATCTAAATTTATTAATAGTTTCCACTATTTTCACCAGAAGTCTTCATTTAAGGGGTTATTTTTTTCATGAATTCCAAAACGGTAAGAATCAAATGTTTAACTCTAGGGGAGTTGGAAAATTAGCATATTTACAAAAGTGGAGTGTCCCTTTAATAAGTCAGAATGCATGAAATAGCTGTAGACCCCCCCCCTTTAATCTTTTCTTTGTCTGTGTTATGTTGTTTTCCAATATAAATACTTAAACAAAAATAGTATAACATTAAAACAATATACATTTAATTGAGACAACCCTGTAAAAAAATTATGTCTACCAAATGCAAACATTAAATATTCTCTTAATGGTGCTTATTGTAAACATCACATAATAATCATTCTTGAAGTGTCTTCTAGAGCAAGCGTTCAAGACAACACAGAAGGAACTGCTTCATTACCGCTGCTCTTTTCCTCTGAGCTTTGCCATCTTCTTTATTAAACATTCTAATGTTCCTCTGTTATTGTGCGTATGTGTGCCTCGGGCCTTTCACATCTCTGTGTTGTGAAACCTGTAAGTGAAAGTGCAGTAGTCAGCAATGTGCGAGATACCGAGTCCCTAGTGCTTAGTAAACAACACTCTCCTGCGGGCCGAAAGCGTTTGTAAGGGCAATCGAGGAACAGAGGAGAGAAAGAGATGAAGGAAGAGACGAATGGACAGAACATTATAGAGAATATTAACAGCACCTGAGATGTGTAGTTTGGGTATTCTCACAGCCATTAGAGATGTTTTTATGTCTTGCATTTGCCTGTTTATATGCTAGCATTTTCTAATGGCTAAGGCAATGTTTCTCACTCTCCTACAATACTAGATTTTTTTCCAAAACAGCGAGTGACTACGTGCCCTGGAAAAAGTAAACATTAGACACTTAGGAAATTTTAATACCGGGAGGTTGTTTTTTTTCCGATCAAAGGAGTCAGAGGATTTAATCATAACTAAATGATGTTGCATTTATGTATCATTGTTTCTCAAATGCTGAGCCTCTAGTGACCCTGTAAAGTACAAGCGGGTTCGGGCAACAGATGGATGTTTCTAAAATAGTTCTCCAAAAACTCCTCATTCATTAAGGGTTGCCAGCATAACTTAGATAATTTCAAAGTATTTCAAAGTTCAAAGAAAAATGAAATTCACCATATTCTTTTTTTCTACAATGAAAGTCAATGGTGCCCAAGAAAATTGAAAAATTTGTCATCATTTACTTACCCTCGATCTGTAAAAATGTCTTTGTCGTGCTCAATACAAATGAAGATATTTTGATGCGTAGCAAAACAAATCTGAGGCACCATTCAATTCCAAAGTAATCTTTTTCTACAATGAAAGTCAATGGTGCCCCAGAAAAGTAAAAATTTTGTCATCATTCACTTACCCTCAATCTGTAAAAATGTCTTTGTTGTGCTCAATACAAATGAAGATATTTTGAAATGTAGCAAAACAAATCTGAGGCACCATTCACTTCCAAAGTAATCTTTTTCTACAATGAAAGTCAATGGTGCCCCAGAAAAATGAATTTTCTGTCATCATTTACTTACCCTCAACCTTTAAAAATGTATTTGTTCTGCTAAATACAAATAAAGATATTTTGAAATGTAGCAAAACACATCTGGAGCACCATTCACTTCCATAGTATTCTTTTTTTCTACAATGAAAGTCAATGGTGCTCCAGAAAAATGAACATTCTGTCATCATTTACTTACCTTCAACCTTTAAAAATGTCTTTGTTTTGCTAAATACAAATGAAGATATTTTGAAATGTAGCAAAACACATCTGGGGCACCATTCACTTGCATAGTATTCTTTTTTCTACAATGAAAGTCAATAGTGCCCCAGAATAATGAATTTTCTGTCATCATTCACTTATCCTCAACCTTTAAAAATGTCTTTGTTCTGCTAAATACTAGTGCTGGTCTAATTATTATGTATAAATATATACACACACATTCATGTATGTATTTAAGAAACATTTACATGTTTATATATATTTATTTATATTTTTATATAATCTATATTAAATATAAAAAAATTATATATAAATAAAACAATTCTGAAATGAATATATGAATGTGTGTGTGGTTAAATATACATAATAATTAGACACAGTACACGCACATATATTATGCAAAAAAAATCACTTTTATTTTGTATGCGATTAATCGCGATTAATCTTTGCCCAGCACTACTAAATACAAATTAAGATATTTTGAAACGTAGCAAAACAAATCTGGGGCACCATTCCCTTCCATAGTATTCTTATTCTACAATTAAAGTCAATGGTGCCCCAGAAAAATGAAAATTCTGCCATCATTTACTTACCCTCAACCTGTAAAAATGTCTTTGTCAGTGGCGGCTCGTGAATGCTCTTCTGAGGGGCGCAAATTCAAAATATGGGTCCGGAGTGTCATGTGTGTTGCCAGTGTTTTCAAAATATGTGTTTGTTGCATCATGTGAACCATGTGCATCACGTGTTTGTCAAAATAAGTTCCTGCTGCAGACGCGTCAAAACCGTTCATGATAAAAGAGACGCTCACATTCACAAAATACACGCAAGACACTCACTTGACACTAAACTCTGATTACGCATGAGATTATGCGAGTATCCAGTAAACGCGAGCGTCTCTTTTATCATAAACACTTTAGACGCATCTGCAGCAGGCTCTTATTTTGACAAGACACGTGATGCACATAGGTTCACTCAACGCGCAGAACACATATTTTGAAATTACGAACCACATACATGACGGGCTACATACATGTTGTGACGAACTTCGCACTCAAAAAAAGAAGTCACTGGCTGCCACTGGTCTTTGTTCTGCTCAATACAAATTAACATATTTTGAAATGTAACAAACAAATCTGGGGCACCATTCACTTCCATAGTATTCTTTTTTTTCTACAGTGAAAGTCAATGGTGCCCCAAATCTGCTTGATTACAAACATTCTTCAAAATATCTTCATTTGCATTTAGCAGAACAAAGAAATGTATAAGGTTAAATAAATAATGACAGAATTTCCATGAACTATCCCTTTAAGTATTTCTTTCGTCTAGTGATGACTTACAACAATCTATCAGATCAAACACGTGTACACTGACAGTATGGGACATCCTTCCTGCAGGATCATAATTTCAATTATCTGGCCACCAGCTGACAAACTACAAACCAGTACTTGATCCTTTAAAACCTCAATATTCCAACTCCAATAGTTTTCTCTTGCCTCGCAGCTTTCACATCAGCTTCCCAAGATCCTCTGGTCACATCCATTACCGTCCACCCTTGTTTCTGTCGTCCTATTGAGGTCGAGTGTACAGAGCTGAGTGGTAGTCGATAATGAGGAACAAAGAGGACAAACCCGATCCTGAATATGGCTGATTGTAATTGTGTGGCGGGGATGAAGCACTTCCCCGGGATTGATTGTAGGTGGTGGGTGGAAAGACTCTGATTTCATTTGATTCTCAGCAGAGAGCTCCTTCTCCATATCAACCTCCATCCACTCTTTACATACGCGTGTGTGTGTGCGTGAGACCACAGCCCTGAAATAGCTCAATGCGTGCAGTATCATTCGAGCTAAAGTCAATGTGTTTCTGAGATGGACTGTAAGCGTAAGCTGAAATATTGAAAAATGTCATACACCTCCAGGTTAAATTTATTCATTTGTTCATTCATAAATGAATATGTGACCCAGCCTGTAAGATCCAGGCTAAAGTCTCATAATCTAATGATGAGATTAGGTGCATTAAAGTTTGATTTTATTCACTGACATGACCTTATTCAATCAATAGTAAATATATCAAGGTTATATTTTCACTCACGTTCTTTACATTATGTAGGATGATTTTATCCAGAAAACAGTCGATGACAAAAAATGACTTAGCTGGGTTTCACAGACAGGGTCACATATTTAGACTTGTGGTTGACTCATGGGTTCACCAATTTAATGCAGAAGTACAGTTTGAAAGAGCAACCCAAGGATGTTAATCTAAAAATTGTATATAATCTAAAACATAAAATAATCTCATATACTGTATATATTATAGATATATAAATAAAGGCAAGTGTAGTAATATAGCATATAATTGAGAGTTAAATAAAAACGCTAAAGTGAAAATGAAATGTTTTATTTACATAAAGTTTGACTGCTATAGATGTACATACATATTTCACAGCTGTAATCCAAAAAAAAATTGTAGTGTCAAGTGTTTATTTACTGTCTCAACACCAAACTACCTAGAGGATTAGATTGCATTAAAGACTTAATATTTCTCTCTCTCTCTCTCTCTCTCTCTCTCTCTCTCTCTCTCTCTCTCTCTCTCTCTCTCTCAGTATCTCTCTCTCTCTCTCTCTCTCTCTCTCAGCTCCTCCACTTACTCTTGAGAGGATGGAAACATTACACGGCGAGTTCTCTCCATGATGGCACTCTGGTGAGAAAGAGTCGATGCAAAGGCCTTTTGAGGATAGAGAGAGTTATTATTGAGAAATGAGAATGTTTCTCCTCTTGCAAACACAAACTTCCCTTATGTTGATCTCAAATCAGTCGGCCCACCTTTCCTTGCCTCTTTCTTTCCTTCGGTTCTTTTATCACGCTTTCGGTTCCCTTTCCTATTCATTTTGTTGATCTCTTAACTGTTTATTTGTTACAGTAGCTATGTTCATACTGTAAAGGCAGAAGTATAGTCAAATTTGTACGTGCACGCGAGGGTCATCAGCACCGCTGGATTTTGAAAAATATTATCATAGTTTTACATAGAGCAATACTACAACCAAACTCCATATTTTAATTATTATAAACAGAACTACATCTTAAAGAAAATATAAAAATATTGAAAGCTATGCTGCATGGGACATAACCCATGGTGAGTCTATGAGAGGATAAGGGGCTATTTTGATTATAAATATAATGTTTACTTTAATTACGTTTTGTGTATTAATGCGTTAAATCTTCAGAGTTTTATTCTAAAGATGCGTTTTTTAAAGTTACCGCTGTACAGTGCTGTTTCTGTGACTTAAATACTGCTGAGGAGAGCCCGCAATACTTGTATAATAAAGTGACTGAATACACGTAATATAGAGCAGTTAGGGAAGCTCTATGGAAATCAAAACTTACAGATCATAAAAATGGCAATATATAAGCAAATCGGCCTAGCAACACCGACAATACAGATTATGACTCAGCAAATGCATCACGAGTGTGCACGCAAAAATGCTCGGAGTGCTTTATATGCTCACTTGTGATTGGCTGAATGTTAGTTCACTCAAATCTAAGTAACAAAAAAGTGGGCTGGAACGTGTTCTCAAGTCCCCTGCCCTGTGGCATACCTGTCAACATTGGGATTTAAAAATAAGGGAAATTTCTCGAATCCTAACACCGCAACCCCCCTCCCTCCCCCTCACTAGGCAAGGGAATGGATGAGTACACTGCAAAACATGACTTTTTGTATTTTTGTCTTGTTCTCAGAACATATATCTTAAAAAAATTAAATCAATATGTATTTTCTTGATGAGCAAAATGAGCTAAGAGAAGAAGTCTAGTGTTTAAACCAAAAATATCAAATTTTTGTGAATTTGTGCTTAATAAAAAAAACTGCCAATGGGATCATAAAAAAATAAGTTGAAATAAGTTACATTTTTCATTAAACACTTAATTCAAGAAAAATGAATGTAACATTTTCATACCCCATTGGCAGATTGTTTTGGTTGTTTTAATCACAAATTGTCTAAACAGTAAACTTATTTTCTTATGTCATTTTGCTTATCAAACAAGAACAAGATACTAAGTAAGAAAGTCATTTTTTCCAAATAAGTTTGTGTATACGTTGGAGAGTGGGCGGACGTGCACGCTAATGTGCGTGGCGGTAGTAGCTTTGCGCACAGCTCGTCATCCTCCAATCATCTTTGGCTTTTCTTCTTCTTGTTTAATTGTCGGGTGTCGTTTGTAACAGATATACTGCCGCCTGCTTTACTGGAAGTGAATGAAGCAAACATCAAATACAGCCAGTCGGATTTTTTATAGAAAGACTAAAAATATGGGGGAAATCTGGGAAGTTTTTTAACAGGATGATGGCGGGAAAGAATGGTAAAATACGGAAGAATCCCGGTAAAAACGTGAGGGTTGACAGCAGGCTTGTGCACACTTCAGAATTTCAGAATTGGCCTCCATTCAATTCATGAATTTGAATTTGAATTGAATTGACTCCGCCATGGAAGTTGAATTTGAATTGGAATGACAGGAAGTGGAATTAAATTCATGGCAATTCAAAGAAACATAAAGAATCACTCAACATAAAGAATCTCACATACATTCAGTGTTAGGAAAGTTACTTTGGAAAATTGTTTGGCAACCATTTTAAATACTTGATTAAAGTAAAACATTCTGGGAAATGAAGTCATGTTCCATCGTGTTCCACAAAATTACAATTACAAAAAATCAAACTTAATTATTTGTTATGTGACTAGAGTTTTGAACATTAATTGCTGGGGGAAAACATTTTCTGTTAATTTTATCTGTACAAGTAATTCAAACTACTATAATTTTTAGAATATGTAATGCAATCATATCTGACATATACTGAAAGCTTCATTTTTAACACTTTACTTACTGTTTAATATGTATATTAATTTCTTAGAATTTCTATTGAATTGCAATTCTGCTTCCTTTAATTCAAATTCAAATTGTAATTCTAGATCCTGTTTTTGACATCAATTCAAATTCAATTCAAATTCAAGAATTGAATTGGAATTTAGGAGTCATTCTCAATTCAATTCTGAATTGTGCACCAGCCTGGTTGACAGGTGTGCCCTGTGGTTGCTACACACATAGTTAGAGACAATTTTTAACGCTTAAAGGGATAGTTCACCCAAAAATGAAAATAATGTCATTAATGACTCTAATGTTGTTCCAAACACGTAAGACCTCCGTTCATCTTAGGAACACAGTTTAGGATGTTTTGGATTTGGTCCGAGAGCTTGCTGACCCTTCATTGAAGGTCTACGTACGTTGTACGGTATGCTGTCCATGTCCAGAAAAGTAACAAAAACATCATCAAAGTAGTCCATGTGACATCAGTGGGTCAGTTAGAATGTGTTAAAGCATTGAAAATACATTTTGGTCCAAAAATAAAAAAATTACGACTCTATTCAGCATTGTCTTCTCTTTCACGTCTGTTGTGAAGTGATGCGTGAGACTAAAGTCACGTGACCTCAGTGACGCAGATGACATACAATGCGGCTGACGTGTTATCTGGCGCCCCAGCTGTTAATTTAAAGTCTGATTTTAAAAATAAAACATCTTAAACTGTGTTCTGAAGATGAACGTAGGTCTTATGCTAAGTACACACCAAATGGGGGGCATCATGTTACTCGCCCTAGACCACTCGCAGGATTTAACTTCATGTCATGCAAATTTTTCGCTCGGGTTCAATATTTTCAACTTGGGCGAAGACGCGTTTGAGGTGAATAGCACGTGTTTTCGCGGTAAACGCACCGCCCAAATTGCGTCATTCGCATCGCTTCACGTGAGGACGCATCTGATCGCTTCTTTGCATTGACTTTGTATGTAATCTACTTGCGCAAATCGTTGAACTCGCATCTGGTGTAAACCCACAGTTAGAAGTTTGGAACGACATGAGGGTGAGTCATTAATGACATTATTTTCATTTTTGCATAAACTATCCCTTTAATAATATATAGTTTTGCCTTGATTTTCGGTGTAAGCTTGCTAACGCCGCCCAAGAACACCTGAAAGTCCCCCTTTCAAAAATCTTGCTTCCAGCACCCCCTTAATACCTTCTGAATGCCTCCTGGGGGCAAGAGTTAAAGTAAAGTCACAGTAAAGTCCCAAAGTGTTATCTTTACATAGAAACAGTTACCTCAATACAAGAAGATATTGCTAAAAATGAAAAAGTATATGACAACTAGTCATGAGACATGCAAGAACCAATAAGATTTAATGTTATAAGTGTGCGGCCACATTGTGAAAAGTGAAAGTTGGATCAACTTAAAAAATACTTAAATTGGTAAAACCTAAAACATTTTCTCAACCTAAATTTTCTCACTTTTATTGAAAAATTTAAGTGGAAAAGCTTTCTTAGGTGTTACCAATTGAAGTATTTTTGTTTTGTTTTTTCACCTTAAATTTTTCAATTAAAGTAAGAAAATTTAAGTTGATGAAACTAAAATATTTTAAGTGTTACCAATTGAAGTATTTTTGTTTTGTTTTTTCACCTTAAATTTTTCAATTAAAGTAAGAAAATTTAAGTTGATGAAACTACAATATTTTAAGTGTTACCAATTGAAGTATTTTTGTTTTGTTTTTTCACCCTAAATTTTTCAATTAAAGTAAGAAAATTTAAGTTGATGAAACTAAAAGATTTTAAGTGTTACCAATTGAAGTATTTTTGTTTTGTTTTTTCACCTTAAATTTTTCAATTAAAGTAAGAAAATTTAAGTTGATGAAACTAAAATATTTTAAGTGTCACAAATTGAAGTGATTTTTCTTTTAAAATTAATCCAACGTTCACTTTTTACAGTGCATATTTGAATGTACAGTAGGTTTTCGTGGATAAGCATATAGTTTCACATTATAAGACATTAAATTAATATAAAATTAATATTGAATCCACTGGAATCATTTAAAGGGGCAATGTCACAAGACTTTTTTAAGATGTCAAATAAATCTTTGGTGTCCCCAGAGCACATATGTGAAGTTTTAGCTCAAAATACCATATAAATAATTTATTACAGCATGTTAAAATTGCTTACTTTGTAGGTGTGTGCAAAAATGTGCCGTTTTGCATGTGTCATTTAAAATGCAAATGAGCTGATGAAATTCGAACACTGATCACAATGATGGTGCAATTAAAACTCAATTGTGCTTTTCTCTGCACTAAATGGCAGTGCTGTGGTTGGATATTGCAGATTAAGGGGTGGTGGTATTATTATAATAAGAGCTCCTTATGACATCATAAGGGGAGCCAAATTTCAACGACCTATTTTTTCATGTGCTTGTAGAGAATGGTTTACCAAAACTAAGTTACTGGGTTGATCTTTTTCACATTTTCTACGTTGAGACCCAATCATAGCACTTAAACATGAAAAAAGTCAGATTTTCATGCCATGGCCCCTTTAAATTACTTTAATGATGGATGTTTGTGCTTTATGGTGCTTTGCTTTGTTGTCTCCCATATAAGAAGAAAACATGATGGCATTTTAATATAAAACTTCTTTTTAGTAAATGATTAAATAAATCATATGATTTTTTTATTGCTACACATTGTACACACTATAACAGTGTGAGTTTCGTTTTGTACAACTTTAATTTTTGGTGAATTCCATTTTGAGTACTCTTGGGTCCATTTAGTTTTAAAATATGGCGAGCATTGTATGTTCTCTTTGGAGGGCTCATGGGAACCGGGTGATGGGATCGATAGGTCAGAGGTTATCTCCGGGGAACACAAGGCCTAATGGGATTCTAATGACACATCTCAACCTCATTGGTCAATAACCACAAAGCACACTCAGACAGACGCAGCTCGCAGTCAATAGTGCTTCAAAATGTAAAATCAAGCACCGGCATGCACAAACCCCATAAACTCTCTTAAGGTGAACAAAGGGTGCATGAATCATTCTCTGTAACAGTGATAAAGTCAATTTGATTTTTGACCACAAGGCCCTCCTTTCACAGACATTGAGGAGATTGAGCTGAGGAAGCCCAGTCTCTTAGTGACTGCAGGTCTATAGAGGTGTATTGATGAGGATTGAAGTATTAAGAACTTCACTTTAGAAGCCAGCTGAGCTCATCCCTGGTGCCAGCGCGATTGAAGGACGCAAATGTGCTCGATAAATCTCCCTGACAAAATGTGCAGCTACGCTTATAATGAAGAGTCATGCTCAGGAGCCAATTAGATTCAGGTCTGCACCTACAGATTGTTACAGGCCGAGCTGGAGGCGGCTTTCATTCAGAAGATCCAGACACATGCTCGGTCTGTTCAGCGCACTTACACGCACATCGTAAGTCATCAAGGATTTTATTTCGATTATGAGACTTTAGCCTGGATTTCACAGTGAAATTAGATAATGATGGCCAGATTTCAGTGTGTGTATGTGTTTGAAAGCCATGCATGTTGCATCTGCACATCGGCCTCAACATCTGCACAGCACATGCAGATAAATCTAACAAATTGGACTCGAATGGCGAACGTTGCTGTTAAGAGTGCGTTTGTGTGAAAAGATCTGTGTTTTCACTTTATTTGCATATTAATTCATTATGTGTGGAGTGCGATTACGTCCCTTGCCCACATCCCAACAAAAACAACTCTTATTTGGAGTTATTTTACCTTTCGCAGGTGAATCAAATACTCTCGTATCACAACTTGTATGAATAAAACATTGAATTTACATAAAGAGGCACAAACCATTTATTTTGTTCCCATTATGTCAAAATATCCTTATGTAATATCATAGGGTTTTAAAAATTTGCTTTGCTTCATGCTTTATTAATATCTGGGTGATTCTCACGAAAACTTGGTTTTAAATGATTCTGCACATGCATTTAAAATCAAAGTATTATGCTTCTATTAATTAAATTCACATTTAATAAGCATCTGTTGCGGTAATGATAATCAAAATGTCATGTAAGCATTCTGACAAGACAATATTTCAAATTAACTGTAAAAAAATGATCTTACCTGGTAGCCATCTTGAAGTAACTGGTCCATGTGCTTGGTCACTCAAAATCAAACTTTATTACAATTCTGTATGTGTGCTTAAACTGTTCTCAAAAAGTGTTGCGGAGGATGAGAACATCAGGCATGGACACATCATTTTCCTAATTTTTCTTCATTATTATTATACATGAATATTCAGTAAATATTTTTTCTGTCATCTAAAGTAGTCTAGCAAAACATCCATTTATTTTTTTCTTACTATTTTTGTGTTAATTGGATTAAATTACAACATTACGCATGTTCAAACACAGCCGGACACATTGCGGTAATGAGAATTTCAGCAGAAAATGAGATAAAATTTACAATTATAAATTCTTATGTTGAAATCACACATTGTGCAAGGTAGAACACAGTATTGTGTTAATTCTGATGCTTTTTAATATTACTATATTACACATTTTAAAGCTAAAATCATTAGTGCCGTGGTGTTTCAATGGTTTCGTGAGAATCACCCATCTACTTTTCTGCCCTGGCTTAAACGTGCATTAAAGGTGCAGTGTGTACATTTTTGTGCCATCTAGTGGCGAGGTTGTGCATTGCAACCAATGGCTTAGTCCACTGCTCACCCCTCACTTTTGAAATGTGTAGAGAAGCTACGTTAGCCGCCACAGGACAAACATGTCATCGTCGGAGACAACTTAGTAAAAAAAGTTTGTCTGTTAAGGGCTTCTGTAGAAACATGGCTGCACAAAATGGCGACTCCCATGTAAGGGGACCCTTTGTGTATGTAGATAAAAACATCTCATTCTAAGGTAATAAAAACATAACGGTTCCTTATAAAAAGGTCTTTATACACACCCTGATCATATAGTTTTGTATAATATTTTGCATTTCTGTCAGGAGATCCTTCTTAAAATTACACACTGCACCTTTAAGGCCAACCAAGAATTAGTCTCCTTTATTCTGCGCAAGGAACCTTTTATGTAGTTTTTGTTTCATTTTCATCTATCGGAGCAACTACAACGGTAGTTTTAAAGTTGGCTGCTGTTCCCAACTGGGGGGCTTCAAAAAGCATTTCTAGACGCTTTGGTTTTGTACACGGTGCATAACAGTCAATTCAGAAGGACCCTGCCGATGGTGAAGATTTGATTTCCATCGCTGCCGCTGTTTTGAGCGAGAAAAAGCGAGACATATCTGAGGTGGAGACAATGTTTTTCTGTCTTTGTTGTTGAGGAACAGGAAGATGTTAGACAGCTGTAAACATGCAAATGTTTTAGAAGGTGTTAAAGTGTGGGACGACTGGGGAAATATTCACACACTGGTACGCATATTTTCCTGTCAAGAGCTTTTCATCATTTCTACTTTACACACAGAAATACTTACTGTACTACAAGAGTCAGCAGTGTGAGGAACAGGCGCCGTATCCCATGAGGCCTTGCGTGAACGCTGTTTCTCACTATCAGGAGGACATGAACGCATTTACAAACGCTACCTCTCAAACTCTTTAAGTGCATGTTTGACAAAGGTTATAACACTTTTACCTCCACATGACTTGGATTATATCGCACTGTTTTAAATAATGCATCTGCCTGTTTAAGTGAGACCTATCATTGCCGGATTTTACCCTTGGGAGATAAAAGAGCAGTGTGTTTGTGTGTGTGCTGGGGTGGTGGATGTTGGTCTTTCTAATAATCTCTTGAGACCGCCACCTTTATACAGAGCATAGAAAAACCTGCTATCTTTAGGATTCAGGGGTTTGTTTGTGTATATGCCAATAAATGCTATATATTTATATGTGACCCTGACTAAGCAATCCAGGCTAAGGTCTCATAATCTAGTGGACTCTATGCACGGCGGCACATGACGTATTTCCTGTGAAATCTTAGGATGCTCGACTACTTTCGCTAGTCGTAGAAAGCGATGATATTCAGGAATGTTGGTTACCAAAACAGGCAAAAAAAAAAAAACATTGATTAATCTTCACGCATCATAGATTATAACTTTGGGTAAATCCAGCAAACAACAAATTAACTAGCGATTCTGCCGTCACTCCACTTTAAATCTCGCATACCAGAAACTGAGGAGCAGACTTGAGTCAAATGCAGAAGTTAAGCGTGCATTGTCCATTATGTGATTATGAGCTGATTTTTATCATTGATTTCTAATCAGCCAATCCCTTGACAGCAACTCATGCATTAAGCCCATATGGCAAAAATATATTTTAAATATATGCTAAATACATTTTGTAAAAAGTAATGCTCAATTGAATATATTTTGAATTTGGAAATATATTTAGTTTTAACCTTCATATAGATTATAGACGGTTTCAGCAGTAACAACATAAACAAGCGGCTGCCGCGGTCCGCACGTAACTTCCGGTAAACTCCGCTAATAATAAATAACAACAAAGTAGTTTATTTAAAATACAAGCAAAAAAAAACACATAGATTACCCAGGAAACCAAAACATTTGTTCTTTTTGACGAGGTATTTGTTCAAGAGCTCAGTTTCAGCAACTAGTCAGACTATTAAACAAACAGAAACCGGAAGTAAAGTTCTGACCAGATGCGTAATCGCGTCACCGCACGTGCGTTTGATGAAACCGTCTATATTAACATATATTTCAAAATGTATTTCAAAGGCAAGCAAATACATTTCAAATTTTACATCCCATATGGAAAAAGTTTTTTTTTTTTTGCTTTAATATATTTTAAATGTATTTAGCATATAAGTTAATTTTATAAGTATAGATAAAAATATAAAAAATACATGTAATACTCTGAATGCACAACACGACAAACCTTGAAGCAGATGGGCTACAGCAGAAGAAGACCACACTGGGTGCCACTCCTGTTTTTGTGAACAGAAAACTGAGGCTACAATTCGCACAGGCTCACCAAAATTGAATAATAGAAGATTGGAGAAACATTAATTGGTCTAATGAGTCTCGATTACAACTGCGACATTCAGAACATGGAAGTATGAATCCATCTTGTCTTGCATTAACAGTTCAGACTGGTGGTTGTGGTCTATTTCCTTGGCCCCTTAGTACCAATTAAGCATCGTTTAAATGCCACGGCCTATCTGAGTATTGTTGCTGACCATGTCCATCCCTTTATGACCACAGTGTACCCATCTTCTGATGGCTACTTCCAGCATGTCACAAAGCTCAAATCATTTCAAATCAGTGCAGATGGGTGTGGAAATATCTGCAGATGATTAGGCGCATGTTAAAGAACACAGGCGAAAAAAACATTTTCATGATGACCAACATAATTTAAGACAGGCCTTTTTTTGACAACGAGTTCAATGTAGATCACTGAGTTCACAAAATCAGGGCGACTTTGGTCAATCAGTTTCACCCAACATAATTTCATGGCAAATAATTGTATACATTTCATAGACAGTCTCTCATTCTTACGTCTAAGTGCATCTGGGTTCATCCCAGTCATGTTAGGTTTAGGGGTGTAGTTAGGGGAGGAGCTTTATTCTCTGTGTTTTTCTTTGTACGATTCATATAGTACTAATTTATGCACATGCTTTCCTGTAAGATTTGGGTTGGTTTCACCACAAATACCATACTGGGTGACCAACGTCAGTATCCATTAACTTTAATAGTATAATTTTAACGATAACTGTACCAGAGCAATTCTACAGAATAATCAAAAATACGTAACTTTTTTCCTTTTTTCTCTTAAATGGGGTAAAAAAGATTTTATTCACGATTGATGATCCACAATCATGAATACTTTCTTTTACTGATTTTGTGCATTGAAATCAACAAAGGGGGAATTATGAACGGCTGTTCTGAAATGTTTATTTGTACACTCTTAAAATTGATGTGTTAAAATTTTACACAAAATATGTGTAAAAGGATTCCAACACATTTTTGTGTTAGACCTGACACATAATGTGTAAATATTATGCTTAACTGCTTACACAATGAATGTGTAAAACACGTTTACCAGTACACCATAAAATAAAATGCATAATTATTGTAATTTAATGACGATTTATATTTAAACGAAGTAACAAAATAAAATATATCTACTGTTAACCAAAATATATCTACTGTTAACCATTACTACCACATAACAGCCAGCTGGGATTTTCAGAAGGACTTGCCGAGATCAAGCTGCGTTGGGCGGGGTACATAAGCGCTGAGTCTCCGGTGGTTGTTTGGATCAGAACTCCGAAAGAGTCGGAGCAGATTTTTTAATAAACGCTATCTTTATTAACCGACCGCACATTTGATCTTTTTATACATACATTCTCGCCTAAATAGCTTTTGAATATACATTTTGTGACACAATAAGAGTAATATTTCAAACATTATGCAGGCGTTCTCTTCCATTGGTGGCTGTCGTAAGTTCACACGAGTCAGCTGATGACGTTTCACATGGACAGATAACTACGCATTGTTGTATATTTTATTTTTTTGCGTGTGTTATTATTATGTTATTATTATGAAATTCATGAACATTATTATTGAGCCTTGGCAGTCCATTTTGTATTTGTTTTATTGAGGAGAAAAACAGACTAACGCATATTGTTGCGCCTGCGCTGTGACGTTCTTTATTCAACCGCATTTCCAGTCAAGAGGTCAAGAATGTTCCTGTCTGCATCAGGTAAGAATTTAAATTAAAAATTACAGTTATAATATAATATCTATTTATCATATAGTGTAAGAAACGTTCGCATTAATTGTGCAGGAGACTGTTAATTTAAACTTTTTTGTGGTAACGTTAAATGCTCGCTCTTTTTGCAAAGTTACGTTTGGAGATTCATGTTAACAGTCATTGTTTAATGAAAGGCACATTGGACTACGGGTTATTAGTATGTGTGACACTTGCAGCACTTTAACGTAAATCTTAAACACCGTGTCCTAAATAGACGTGACATGCGGTAACGGGTTTCTTTTCAGTTTATGTCCTGACGTTAAGGACGGGATATTATAAATTATATTATAAATTATGCCTTTCGATTATCACGACGCCTCGTCGCGTTTGGTTAAGCACATGGTGGAACAGTATGAACGTCACTTTACCTAACGTACTGTACACCTGTAAGCGGCATGACGAGACAAAAGACGGTAAAACTCATTATTAATCGATGATGCTGTACATGCATCGCCACATTTTATAATAATGTTTTTTTTTTATTTTCGTGTCGCGCCCCTCGCGTTCAATATAAAGTTAGACATTACGCAATTACTGGGAGAGTAACTGTTATAGTGGTCTAATGGTAAGGAGTCAAACTTCACGAACCTTTCACTGCTTGCAGTAAGGCTGAAGTGCTACGTAGTGAATAAAATGGGTGTAGTTTTGTGCTAACTTACTAGATGTAAAGTGTTTTTTTTTTTGCACTATTGAGTTATAAATACTGCCCAGTAATACTTAACTAGATGTAAATCACAATTCTTGTGTCAATGTTTGTTTGTAATCTTTTTCAGCTATCCACTGCCACTCGCAAAGGAGATTGTGTGGTTGGATTATGGTATCATTTGGTCAAAATGAGTGACATGTACTGTAAGGATGCTTTTACATACTTCATTTATGTGTATGAAATTACTTACTTGACAATGTGTATAACTGTACTTGACTCTAACTAAGTGCTATTTTTGCATTGATCATGATAGGAGGATTTTTCTTTTTTTCATTTTTTTTGATGGGCCATCACACAGTGGATTTATAAAAATGAGATTACAGAACATCAGACGGAAGCTTCAACACGTGAGAGGACATCATCAATAAAGAATGCCATTGACCAAACCTTCAGTCATCAAAGGAGATGGATACAGGTAATGACAAAGTCACCAACTGTTGGTGAAATCTTTAAGGAATATCCCCAATGTCTGGACATGCCAGTCTTT
Source organism: Misgurnus anguillicaudatus (assembly GCF_027580225.2). NCBI lineage: Eukaryota > Metazoa > Chordata > Actinopteri > Cypriniformes > Cobitidae > Misgurnus > Misgurnus anguillicaudatus. The sequence goes on from NC_073356.2 coordinate 11,787,067, forward strand.
GTAATATACTTAACTGCAGATAACTTTACACAAAGTGTTTCATCATTTCAATATTAATATTTCTTATTAAATTTACTGAAGGTGGACATTGAGTTTTCCAGACTTACCGATAGGAAAGAAGACATGTTTATCAGGAAATGGGAGGTGACAACTATTGAGAAACTCAGGGAAATAGCATCTTTAGAGAAGAAAATGGACATCAGACATTCATTGACGAAAGCTGACAGTCAACATAATGGTATGATTTCCTGTCTCTGTTCCAAATTTTTTATTTGGAAAATGACATTTAAAATGTAACATTTAATGTAAGATATAAAAGCAATCATTTTTAAAGAATTTTTTCTCATAATTTATATTTTGCATGTGACCTGCATGTTTACCACACCCAGATGAGCTGTGTTATACTCGTTCATCTTCTGCTGTGTGAATTCTGCTGTCTCAGACCTGTGGGGCTTGGTGGCGGTAAACTTTGTGACTAAAAACTTTATATAAAATAAGTAATTTTCATGCAACAACATTTTCTAATGATGTATATTGTTTCATTTCTGTAGGCTGGTACCAGCGTGACCTCTGCCGATGAAAAGTTGTCTAAAATCAGCTCAGCCACAGTTGGTTTCCAGCGGTTCTTCAGGACATAGAGGCCACGTAATTGTCGCAATGAACAATTCTCTTGCCTTTCCACCTGATGTTGACAATCTGACCTGTGCGGTAGACAGACTTTTCAAATTTACTAGCTAAGTAACCTTAAGTATCCCTGCCAACTGTCTTCAGTTTTTTTTTTGTATGAATATGATCTACCCTTGTCCCAGTCCTCTTGCAAACGATCCAAGGCAATGGAGTTTCAAAATGGACCGCAAAATTGCAGTCTGTTTTAAACAATGCATGCACTGTGTGGCGGTTTCCCGGACAGGGATTAGACTAGTCCTAGATCAAAACATTTTTAAGAGCTGTCCGAACTGAAAACAACTTGCACTGCATATCTTAAAATACATCAGTGCCCTTTGTTTTGCCTCAAAGTGCACACAGGTAATGTTTTTAGTAAGACATGTTTGTTAAAACCAGATATATTTCCTAATTAATCTAAGGCCTAGTCCTGGATTAAGATATCCCTGTCCGGGAAACCACCCTAAATATATTTTGTGATGGAAATTTCTTTGAATACACTTGTCAAGTTCATTTTAAGTATTTTTCTTAATGTAAAATAACGTGTCAATGTTTCAGGACAAGGTAAGAATTTTGGATAACTTGCATGTTGAAAACGATTTCAGACATTGTTTCAACATGTTTAACACATGTGCTTTTAAATTCAATGAATTATTTTATAAATGGTGTTTTAAAATGTATGAATGTAATGTATGTTTGAAGTGATTATACTTGCACTTACATTTATTTAAATTAGCATACATCTAGCAACATACAGTACTAGCATATTTTCATGCTAGCATTAATTGTCAAATATTTGTTCTTTTACAAATAAATCGTTTGTGAACAATATTTAATAGTTGTCTGCTTGATTTCATTATTTAAAGTTTATAAATCGTATGTTTTTTTTTTCTTTTACATTAAAACTAAACAATTACTGGGTAACACACAGTTGTGTTAAATTAATAGAAAGTTACACATTAATGTGTTTACTGAAGCAACACATTTTTTGTGTTGCATTTTATAACACATATTCTGTGTTAAATTTAACTCAAAATGTGTTGTCCCTGCGCACACTCAGAACATGTGTAAAAAATAACACATGTTGTGTTGTTTTTAACACATTTGTTTTAAGAGTGTAGCTTTGACTTGCAATGCATCCTTCCTTTTGGTCCAGTGCACAGTGATGAGTACAAACCAGTTTGTGAAACATGGAAAGAACAGATGAGAGAAAAAATAGATGTTGCTGTGGCTTCATGTCACTGTCAGCTATAATGAAACACGGTTATGAATCAAACACACACTCGCATGCACACATCTGCCCTGCCTTCATTAGGCCGTACATATTTTCCCATGTAAAGAAGATTTGAATATGAAATTGAAAGAGTGTGCCCACTGAGGCATGTGTGTACACAAGGCATCCGCGTCCTAGAACTCATCTGTGTGTTCAGTCAGGTAGAGAGATGTTTTTTCTTTTTTAAATTGCCACTTCTGCTGTTTTCCCATGGTAATGACGAAGAGAGAATCGGCAGAGAGGGATGGACCCGGAGCGAGACTTTGGATATATAAAGAAATATGGAGATGCGCTTCCATCCGGCATGAGTTCTAAATCTTACAAACTCATTAAAGTCCCATTCACGCTTAGATTCCTTGACAGTTTGCCTGGCAGATGTTGGAAATCGTGTTTGTTGCATGTTAGCGCTAGATTTCTTTTTAGGGTGAGAGTGAAAGATATGCTGGATATTTCTGGATGATTTCTTACAGCGTAAAATTCCCCCGTGCCGCATGTCAGGTTTCTCGAACGTCGTCTGGTGGCAGGACCCAGACGCTCGAAAGTGAGAATGCCGCGAAAATAATGAACAGGATGGCGGGAGGAGGCGACAAAGGTAAACTCTTAGCCGAAAGAGAGGAGTAAGTGTGATACAAAATGGATAGAAAAGAATAGCAGAAAGAAAGAGAGTCAGACGGGGTGTAAAATGCAGAGATTTATGCAAATCATTATGCAAATGCGGGGCACCGCTGAGGTAAAATTGCCCTCTTTCCAATCAGAGAATCAAATCCATCACTAACCTGCTGCTAGAGAGGAACGGGGACTTAGAGCGATGGAGGAATGGTTGAAGGGAAGCTAAATGACTGCCCCATACCCAGAGATAGTGGCTCCCTGCTGGGGGGATAACTGCAGGCTGAGGCCCATCTCTCCTGGAGCTCTTTGTCTCGGAGACTCCCAATCAGCCAGGATTCAGTCTGCCACTGCCTCAGGAGGACATTAATGACACCTGCTACACACACACCCTCGATGGCATGCAAATCCTTCTTTTAGGTTCGTTCCTCCCCACTAAGTCTGTTTAAATTGAAAACAGTAATAGCACTGTGAGTTGGCTAGACTGATCATGTATTTTTTTTGTATTTCTGGAAGTGCCTGCTAAGAAAAGAATCAGCAGTAATTTTGCTTTGAATTACTTTGTGGTTTTTATGGGTTAGAGTATGTTTGAAGTATTAAACTTATGTAACTCATCTTGTGTCATTTGTGCTACAAGGCTTGTTTTGTTGAGAAGAAATTAACTTTTTTTTACTGGGGGACAAGAAAGCGAATGAAAAAGCTAAAAGACTGATATCATCTGAGAGCTGTTTGTAAATATGTTACTTGGGTGAGTACACTATTTCCTTGAATACCTTACAATGCCATGACAACCTCCTCACAACACATCAGTAAATGCATAACACACCAGCAACCACTCAGTACACCTGAGCAACTGTAGTCTCGCGTAGCCAGACCTTCAATACTGAAGGTTTGGTGTTTTTCGCTGCTTTTTCTGGACAAAGCCCACCCACAAGCTGTTTGACCGACATGTCAAACAACCAATCACAGTTTGTTTCGTCTAGCGTCATGTTTCGGACTCCCCACAATAACGAGCCGGCTGGCAACAAGTCAGTTATTGAAATAACAAGCCGCAAGCGAATAGCATCTAAATAAACAACATTACTCACCATAGAACAACGTTGTGCACTTCATCAACAGCCACACCAATGAGACGCTCCCGTTAAACGTCTGTTTGAAGCATATCTCTACACTTTTTAACACATACAAGCAATTCAGGAGAACCAAACTTTTTGACTCCACTAACTGCCTCAAGCAAAACTCTTGGACGTCTTTTAGAGAGTCTATGCTGCGAACTTTGCATATTTTTGAGAATTCAATGTTTAGCTGATCATGATAACTGATCATTATTATCCACGTGAACACGACTAATTCTCTTCCTCAATGGAACGTCAGAGCTTTGTTTTCCAGGGACTAAAACTAATCGCGACACTCGCGTCTCCTTTGACATTCTCACAGGGTTTCCAGAAAAGTGTACGAAAAACATCAGACGTTCAGCCAACAGTCTGTGAGCGTGACGTCTGAGGCTGACACTAGAGCAACTGCAACGCAACACCATAACAACCACCAACAACACTTTTACAACTGCATAACACACCAACAACCTTGCAAAATACCTAAGCAATTGAATAGCAACACCATAGCAACAACACTCCTACAACTGCCTAACAACACACCAATAACCTCTCAAAACACCTAAGCAACTGTAAAGCCGCGTCGTAGCAACCACCACCAACACTCTTAAAACTGCATAACAACAAGCCAAAAACTCTTAAAATACCTGAGCAACTGCAAAGCAACACCACAGCCAACAACACTCTTTCAATTGCATAACAACACACCAACAACCTCTTAAACCATCTGAGCAACTGCATAGCAACACCGTGGCAACAACACTCTTACAATTGCATAACAGCAAACAAAAAAACTCTCAAAATACCAGGCGAACTATGTGATGGTGCCCCGGCAACCACCAACAGCACTCTTACAGCTGCATAACAACACACCAACAACCTCTCAAAATACCTGAGCAACTGCATAGCAACACCATAGCAACAACACTCATACAACTGCATAACAACACACCAACAAACTCCTAAAATATCTAAACAACTGCATAGCAACACCTTCACAACAGCACTCTTACAGCTGCATAATAACACACCAACAACCTCTCAAAATACCTGAGCAACTGCTTAGCAACACAGTAGCAACAATACTCCTACAACTGCACAACAACAAGCCAAATATTTGCAAAATACCTAAGCAACTGCAAAGCAATACCACAGCAACCACCAACAACACTCTTACAACTGCATAACAACACACCAACAACCTCTTAAAATATCTGAGCAATTCCATAGCAACACTGTAGCAACAGCACTCTTTAAACTGCATAACAACACACCAACAACCTCTTAAAATATCTGAGCAACTGCATAGCAACATCATAGCAACCACCAACAACACTCTTACAATTGCATAACAACACACCAACAACCTCTTAAAATATCTGAGCAACTGCATAGCAACATCATAGCAACCACCAACAACACTCTTACAATTGCATAACAGCAAACAAACTCTCAAAATACCTGGCGAACAATGTGATGGTGCCACGGCAACCACCAATAGTACTCTTACAGCTGCATAACATCACACCAACAACCTCTCAAAACACCTAAGCAACTGTATAGCCACATCATAGCAACCACCACCAACACTCTTAAAACTGCATAACAACAAGCCAAAAACTCTCAAAATACCTGAGCAACTGCAAAGCAACACCACAGCAACCACCAACAACACTCTTACAATTGCATAACAACACACCAACAACCTCTTAAACCATCTGAGCAACTGCATAGCAACACAGTGGCAACAACACTCTTACAATTGCATAACAGCAAACAAACAAACTCTCCAAATACCTGGCAAACTATGTGATGGTGCCACGGCAACCACCAACAGCACTCTTACAGCTGCATAACAACACACCAACAACCTCTCAAAATACCTGAGCAACTGCATAGCAACACCATAGCAACAACACTCCTACAACTGCATAACAACACACCAACAAACTCCTAAAATATCTAAACAACTGCATAGCAACACCTTCACAACAGCACTCTTACAGCTGCATAACAACACACCAACAACCTCTCAAAATACCTGAGCAACTGCATAGCAACCCCATAGCAACAACACTCCTACAACTGCATAACAACACACCAACAAACTCCTAAAATATCTAAACAGCTGCATAGCAACATCATAGCAACCACCAACAACACTCTTACAATTGCATAACAGCAAACAAACTCTCAAAATACCTGGCGAACAATGTGATGGTGCCACGGCAACCACCAATAGTACTCTTACAGCTGCATAACATCACACCAACAACCTCTCAAAACACCTAAGCAACTGCATAGCAACACAGTAGCAACCACCAACAACACTCTTACAACTGCATAACAACACACAAACAACCTCTTAAAATATCTGAGCAATTCCATAGCAACACTGTAGCAACAACACTCTTACAATTGCATAACAACACACCAACAACCTCTTAAAATATCTGAGCAACTGCATAGCAACATCATAGCAACCACCAACAACACTCTTGCAATTGCATAAGAACACACCAACAACCTTTTAAAATATCTGAGCAACTGCATAGCAACATCATAGCAACCACCAACAACACTCTTACAATTGCATAACAGCAAACAAACTCTCCAAATACCTGGCGAACTATGTGATGGTGCCCCGGCAACCACCAACAGCACTCTTACAGCTGCATAACATCACATCAGCAACCTCTCAAAGTACCTGAGCAACTGCATAGCAACACCATAGCAACAACACTCTTACAACTGCATAACAACACACCGACAACCTCTTAAAATATCTGAGCAATTCCATAGCAACACTGTAGCAACAACACTCTTACAATTGCATAACAACACACCAACAACCTCTTAAAATATCTGAGCAACTGCATAGCAACATCATAGCAACCACCAACAACACTCTTACAATTGCATAACAACACACCAACAACCTCTTAAAATATCTGAGCAACTGCATAGCAACATCATAGCAACCAACAACAACACTCTTACAATTGCATAACAGCAAACAAACTCTCAAAATACCTGGCGAACTATGTGATGGTGCCCCGGCAACCACCAACAGCACTCTTACAGCTGCATAACATCACACCAACAACCTCTCAAAATACCTGAGCAACTGCATAGCAACACCATAGCAACAACACTCCTACAACTGCATAACAACACACCAACAAACTCTCAAAATACCTGAGGAACTACATGGCAACACCCTAGCAACCAGAAGCTGCATACAAAACCCTAAGGGTCTGGAGGACGGCGAATGCCAGCTGTTTTTTTTTAGCTGAGTGCCAGCTTTCTTCAGCCGAGCGCTTTGGTAGCTGTGAGCCGTTTGGTTGCTGTAGTAATGTCCCGCCCCTCCTCCACTGTGATTGGACAGCCGTGTGAGAACTGACATTGTTGAGCGGAGCTTTTCACCCAAAGTTGAATATTTTTCAACTCTCGTAGCTCAGCGCTGAGCACAGAAAAACCGAGGAGCATCAGTTTTCAGCGTGGAAGAAAATCACTAGCTGCTGGCTTATTTGAAAAACGCACAGTTTCCATTGGAAACAATTAAAAACATGTGCCGGCCGTATTTGATTATTTCTATTTTTACCATAAAAACAATTTAGGACTTTATACTTATGCCTATCCTTGACTAGACGTAAGATTTAGTCTCAGAAGTGCGCTAAGCCTAGATAGTGCAACAGGTGTAAATTCTACATCAGATGTAAAGCGCATTTTACATCTAGTCTTTATGACCCGGTTTACGCCCAGCTGGTGCAACCGGCCCTAAGGCCCTATGTCCACCAAAGCATGTAAAACGGCAAATGCGGCTAAAACGGCAGGTGAATTCTGACACTTGACGTTCAGCATTTCGTCAGCTGAGTGTTTTATGCTTTATTAGTTAATATGATACTTTGGTTTTGTTTTCAGTCATTGTATGATGCACTGGTTGATTGGTGTGGTATTTGTCCCACACCTCCTCCACTGTGATTGGATGAGTGAGTGACATTGATGAGCTAAGTGTTTCACCCAAAGCTGACCCTTTTCAACTAAATTTGGATAAGACCCTGAGGACTGGCTGCTGGCCTTTTTTTAAAACAGGAAAAAAATGCTCGGGTGAACACGGGGCCTCACACCCAACTATTCAGAAAGCACCACGTCTAAAAAACTGAAATATTTATATTTTAATATGGTGCATTTGATGTTAATTGGCTCACATATCTATTCATATTTTTAAACTATTAATAACCAATTACTATTACTTGCTCTTACTTGTTTACATTGCTTTTAATGTGCAAAGTGCTTGGATGCATGTAAATTAAGTTACGTCTAATTAGCTTACAACCACGTCCTTCTACTCTTTCAGATCACACAGCAGTCAGTCTAAACATCAAGATGAAATGAAAATTCATCCCATCCCTCAAGATCAAAGGTACACCTTGCTAATCAAAAGAAATGAAATTTCGCACTATGTAATAGGCATGTGTGGAAGTTTAAATTGGTATTTAGTTTGAGACCGCGCATACCTGTTAGGTTTGTTAAGACTAAGGGCTAATGTGCCAGGTGGCTATAATGCTCTTTGCATTCGCAGATACACCCGAAACTCCGAAGTGGAATATTCACCAGCCCTTCTGAAGAAATCCCCCAGGACTCCAGGCCAAACCGCACACGCTTCTACTTTTTCCAAACTTGTTTACCTGCTACCGATTCGCCACTGGAGAGGAAGAGGGCTCGGCGTGCCCTGCTCTCCCTCCGTGCCTGTGTCCCCAGCCAAGTAATTTATTTGTCCATTTACTTACTGCTTGCCAACACGTCTCTCAGAAACCAAGAATGACATTGGGGGGACAAGTAAGGGGAGGTCTTTGGGGGTTCTCGATGAAAAGCTGAACCAAAACGGCGTGTCTGAAAGAGCAAAAGCTGCAAAAGTTGATTGTGAAACTGGAACATTGAACATGGTCATTTGAAAGGAGGCTGGTCCTTTTTTCCGAGTGAATGAAGGAGCCGTTTTAAAAAGACAGAGAGGAAGAGAGCAAGTGATTTTTGGATGGGTGAGTGCGGGTTTGGCATCGCTGCCCTTCATCCAGCTGCTTCCCGTCCCGAACTATGCCATGCGCCTATCCAGTGGCTCACGTTGTTGAAAGTTGGACAGATGGTCAGTGAGAGGCAGGACAATCATAGCCAGCAATCTAACAAACACCATCACTGTGATAAGGTCTTTCTTCAAAAGCAGCATATAGAAATTTGGCTTACTATTGGGCGTGGTAGCAAAATACTCCCACCCATACACTACATCCAATCATTTTTTAATATAAAGAAAGCTGTGAATGATTGATTCTATACCACGGCTGGTAGAGCATTATGTTAGCAGCGCATAAGGTTATGAAGTCGATCCCAGGGAACACACATGCCAATAAAATGTTTAGCTTGTAATGCACTGGAAGTTGTTTTGGATAAAAGCATCCGCCAAATGTTAATGATTGTGTTTACAGAAACCTCTCATCCAGATATAAAACATGTTTGTTACACTAAAAAGCAATCCAATCCAGATTACAGTTGCATTCACAATGCATATCGCACATTGACAAGCCTTAAATTCAGATATATGTTTGTCTGATGCTTGCCCTGAGATAGTGACTGTGATATCAGGTTAGGTTAGATACATTGGCTTTTACTGTTACTTCCACTCCATTTAAAGGGCTTTAAAGCTTTCTTAACACACGCTGTTTCTGCATATCTGATCTTGAGTACCTATAGGGGTGGTTTTCCGGGCAAGGGCCTTAGTTTAATTATGATATAGAACTAGTTTTAACAACATTACTGGTGTGCATTTTGATGCAAAACAAAGGGTATTGATGTATTTTAAGATATGTTAGTGCAAGATGTTTTCAGTTTGGACAGCTCTTACATTTATTTTAATCTAAGACTAGTCTAATCCCTCTCCGAGCAACCCAGTATCACGAAATTGCGTGACTGTTTCGCGCGTGGACCGGCGTGGCGATGTCGCGCTTTGCCGCGTTTGGGCGTGGGCATGTCGCGCTTTCTGTTTGTGTCGCTGTCACGTGTTGGTTGCTCGGCTTTTTTGTCCTAGTTTCTTACCATTGTCGCTTCGGTTTAGGGTTAGATTTACATAAAATGACACCCTTACCTAAACAAACTCTAACCCCAACGTCAGGTGACAATTGGTTAAAGTTTAGAAAATATAAAAGAATAAGTATTGTATCTTTTTATTTTATAAACCAATACTTAAAGTGACAAATACTTAAAGTGACATATAACACAAGCACCAAATCTAACCCTAAACCGAAGCGACAATGGTTTGAAAATAGGACAAAAAAGTTGAGTAACCAATACGTGACAGCGACACAAACAGAAAAGCGTGACATGCTCACGCTCAAACGCGGCAAAGCGTGGCATTGTCGCGCTGGTCCGTGCGTGGAGTGGTCGCGCAGTTTCGTGATATAGGGTTGCTCCGAGAAACCACACCATAGAGTAGTACTACATCCCCATTAATATCTCCAAAGTCTTTAGTTTTCTCAGATTTATAAAAGGCAGATCAGCTCTAGCAATTTTTTTCAGAATAACGCACAGAAACATTCGGAAGGAGGAGTCACGAGCTGTGAGAGGAGCGAGTCACGAGTCATCCAACACTGTATCCAACACTGGATAACTTATGATTAGTAAGTAAGTCTTACTTACCGCATGCAACTCATGACCCGGTTGGGACTTTGCAACGAAATCCAGCATTAAACAAACAAACACGCTAAACTCAGCTGCTATTTCCATTGTTTCCATAATGTTCTCCTTACATCCAAAAACACACTTGTGCCATTGTTGAGTCTTGATATAAAACAAAGCTTTCGCGTAAATTGGTGCCTGTGAGTTCTAGCTTCCTCGGTTCTGGCTCCCCCACTAATTGATGTGTGGGCATGCTTTTCCATGGAAAGTGCCCATAAAAAGAACTTAAACATAAGCTGTACCCGTGTTCGAAAAAAAACTTTCTGAAACTTGTACGAACCCTGCCGAAGTGCATTTGGCACTCTGTCCAACTGCTTTTTTGACACTTTGCCTATGTTTAGCATGAGGAAACCAACTCTTAAACCGTGTTAATAAGTCAGAATGCATGAAATACCGTTCTCAGTGATTTTGAAGGTTTCCGGTACTGGCACAAACAGAAGTGTCTCTTTTATAGCTATAGTCCCCAGTTTTACTTTTAAAAGTTACTTTTAAAAGTAATGCATTACAATATTAAGTTACTCCCAAAAAAGTAACTAATTGCGTTACTTAGTTACTTTCCATGGAAAGTAATTCTTGCGTTACTTTTAAGTTACTTTTGCGTTACTTTTTCTTACTTGGCTGAGGCTTGATCTCTTTCAGGCTGAAATCTCTTTCAGACAAAAATGTCAAGCTCTGGGCTGCCATCTCCGTTTCTGACTCAAACTGTTCCCGCTCAGGCGCACAGAGTGCGTAATTCTACATTAATATGTTCAGTTTAATTAAAGGTGTAGCGGAGGATTTTCTCGAATTTTAGAAAAGAACCGCCTTCTCCACTTTAAAAAAAAAATGCAATTGCACAACACTCCTGATTGACAACTAGGAGGACCAAACGTCTTGATGATCCACCTGGAAAAAGAAAATCCTCCGCAATACCTTTAAGTACATTAATTTTTTTTTAATTTTAATTAATTAAACTGAAAAGTAACTCGCATTACTTTTTTAAAAAAGTAACTCAAATATTAATGTGTACATTTATGCGTTACTTTACTCATTACTTCAGAAAAGTAATATTATTACATAATGTGCGTTACTTGTAATGTGTTACCCCCAACACTAATAGTCACACCCTGCTTTGATTTATTTTAATTTTTTCCTCCTTTTCTCTTGTTTCTTAAGCTCAAAGTATAGTCGATGTTTTTGCATGACACAATTTTCATCTGAGAAGGAGTGCGTGTGTACTGTACGTGCACTGTCAGATTTTTTTAAACTGAGCATACATTGTACACATTGGTCGCGTTTACAGGAGAATGTAGGATGTAGCCCAGGAGATGCATTGCATTTCATCGCAATGCGCATGCGTCGAACGTCTGAGTGCACGTATGAATCAAATAAACTATACTTTGCAAGGCTGTGCGATCGAACGTGCGCGTAACGTAAAAAAAGCTGACTATACTCCGGGCTTTACTTTATTTATAGTTTTTACTATTTAAAAATGTTGTTAGTGACTCCACACAAACAATTAAATGAGTTTGCCTGTTCTTGGGCCTGATTTATACATATGTATTGGACCTACTACATAAGCTACACATTTATGCCTGTGTCGACAAGCAAACAGGCAAAAATGAAGAAGCAGCAGATTTTTGTGTACATTGTTGGATGATCATCAACAGTGATGCGGGAAAATTGACAGTGACTTTCATTACAGTCTAAATATCACAGTTTGGTCCACCTTTGTTCTTACCATCGCAAGCGAAAATGCGTATGAGGAAATGTGACGCTAAATATATGCCATCTTTTTTACTTGGGGGAGGAGTTCTGGAAAACCAATCACAGTGCTTGCAGTCCACATAGAATTGGCACGTTGTTACATTTTTTTGGGGAGGTGCACATCAGGGTACAGCGTATGGTTTTAGTCTGATTCACATGAAATAACAAATATAAAGCAAATGTTAAATAGACCTTTTGGTAAAAAAACTGTTGTCATCAGCATTTTGACATCTGTGACACAAATTCTTTTCTATTTCCAGAGTTTGCTCACATGTCTCTCTTTGAAATCATCATTTAAAGAGACATTTGCCTGTAAACAACAGAATTAGATGCGGCTCTCATAAGTGATAATGGAAAAGCTAATGACAGCTGAACATATGTTCACACATCATCTCTCTCTCTCTCTCTCTCTCTCTCTCTCTATTTCTCACTGTGGCTCGCCACATATTTAATTCCCAAAATGAGAGCTTTTTCCTAGTATTCAACTGGCGCTGTTAATTAGAAAATTATTTTCTTCAGGTCCTCTGTTTGCATCTGTAAGCTTTTAAAAGAGATCGCTACGTTGGAAAATTAAGCAGATGGACTTGACAGCAAAATAATGTTTTGTCCTCATGCATTTAAACACAAAGACCTTTCACACTGGCGGAGACATTCATCAGCACAATGTTGCGAGAGCTTGTTAGTCCGGTCCTAAATGAATGTCGCTAATATAGACAATTTGTGTTCGGTTATTTGTCCTTATGAGGCCCGAGCTATTGGAGCTTTCAAAGTCTTCACAATTATGCCATGCTTATTTCTGCATGCACACAAACACATTAAACGCTCAGGATGTGGGATGTTTCTATTGATAGAAATATGAGGCTTTGTTTCTTAAAGAGACAGTTCACCAATAAATGCAAATTATGTCGTTTTGATAACATTGTTCTGTGCAGTTGAATGGCACAAAGCACAGTAAATGACACGTAATATACAGTACTGTATACCACTTAAAATGCAGATGTTATAGTAGATAACATTTTGTGAAGTAAAAATGTAACATTGAATTGCCCGAACTGTAGGTTAAAGCCAAACGAAGCAACTTTGTTAAGTTTAAGTTAAGTTTATCTATTTGGCCTTGTAATATAAACATTAAGAGCTATGCAAATCCATATGTTGCAGTATTTCAGGGTCAGACTTTGACTGTGTAGCCCTTTCCGGGTCAGTTGGTTAAATAGAGACACTAGGGGTTAATACCTAATGGCTTCATCACTACAATGTCACAGAACTGAACCTTGGTAAATAGCAGTTGGATGTTATTGAGTTAATTGGGAAACATGGGAAATATTGTATATTGGTAGGGTGAGAGGGTAAAGATGCCATATTGTTGAGTCGTGCGTTCAGGGGGTCGGCTCACATTCCCCCTCTCTCTCTGTTGGGAACGTGATGGATGTGGCCCATCCGTACCCAGATGGAGCAGGGCAAACCCCATCCATCACTCAGAGGGGGCAAGCAGAGATTTTACCCCACTGGCATCATCACGCAGCACACCCTGTCCTGGATGTACATTAACCATTAGTATGGTGATACCATTCACTATTCAGCTCTATTTGAACTGGGCACGTGGGACTAACATGCTTTTTAAAGATCGCCTTAGTTTATAGCATTCACACTAGACTGCCTTCATGAATAATGCAAAATTATGCGAATAAACTGCAACCCAGTTTAATCACCTAAGCTTTAAACAAGATTATTTATTTATTTTAACTATTTGCATATAGCTTTGAATGTTTATAATACAGTGCCAAATAAATATAAATACATTTTGATAAAGGTGCTTTGTTTACCAAGTGACAGTACTGTACAGGCTACAGTTAAGTACTGATTACTGATAAAATTGTTAAAATTGTTAAAATCTAATATAAAATCTACTGACTGGCTGTGTTTTTACAGAATAGTTAACAGAAAAAGTAAATCGCACACTTTATTCGCCCACATCTATATTGCTATATCGTGTATCGCATACAGTCGTATACTGTTTACTACTTTTATGACAATGTCACGGTTTATTGGGTTCATTGTGTTAAATTCTCCAAAGTACATGATTCTCGAAATCTTAATTTTTTATATCACATCTTATTTTTTTCTTAGTTTTATTTTAAAAAAAAAATCTTTATAGGCCATACCAAACAATTTACTACGTGTCATACAATGTATGGTTGTGAGCTATAAAACTTAAATTTCATTTATATATATATAGATAAAAGATAAAAGCAAATGCATTAATGTAATTATTTACACTAGCAGTCAATGGTTTCACAAACCTAGTCTTTATTTTTATTTTATTTTATTATATATATATATATATATATATGTATTATTAATAATAATTTACATTTTCTAGTGGATGGGTTGACTCAGATGTAAAGATATCAACTGGTATATGCATGGCAGCCACATACATTACAAATGTTTAAATGCATCTGGATACTTTATGGAGGTTTAGAAGATGTCAAAAAGGTCCGAAAATATGCAAAACTATGGCTGTCGAAAGATTATTCGCGATTAATCGCATACAAAATAAAAGTTTGTGTTTGCATAATATATTTGTGTGTGTATTGTGGGTAATTATCATGTGTATATATAGACCGTTTCATCGGACGCACGTGATACACGTGTGTATCCGAACCTTACTTCCGGTTTTGTTTTTTTTTAAGGTCTGACTAGTTGCTAAACTGATCTCTTGAACAAATGCCTCATCGAAAATAACAAATGTATTGGTTTCCTAGGTAATCTATGTGTTGTTTTTTTGCTTGTTATATAAATAATCTACGTTTAAAGAACTTTGTTGTTATTTATTCTTAGCGGAGTTTACCGGAACTTACGTGCAGCCGCTTGTTTATGTTGTTATTGCTGAAACGGTCTATAAATACACACATGTATAAATGTAATATTTTTTTTAAATTTATGTATATATTTTTTATTTATATATATATATAAACAAATATATATATATATATATATATATATATATATATATATATATATATATATATATATATATATATATATATATATACATGTAAGTGTTTCTTAAATACATACATGCATGTGTGTGCATTTATATATGCAAAAAAATTACACACAGTGCACACACAAATATATTATGCAAACACAAACTTTTATTTTGTATGCGATTAATCACGATTAATCTTTTGGCAGCCCTATGCAAACCATAAGAGAGTTTTGATTTGTTGATATTATTTAGTTATCCATAACATTAAGGTGACCATTTGTCGGCGTTCCCTTGGACAGTCCCGTTTTTTGGTGTCCTGTCCTCCACAAACTCACAACAATAAGAAGACGAAAACATTCAAAATGGTTTTGTCCCTTTTTTTTTAATCATAGATAATAACAAATAAGATTTCAATGATATTTTGACCATTGAACTAGGAAATGTCCCCACCTTTGATTATAAAAAATCTTTAGTCACCTTACTATACATCAAATTGTGTTTTATTGTGTAGCTTTGATGACTGTTAGTCTTAAATGTGCACTTTCAGAAAAAAGGTACAAAAGCTCACTGGGAAGGTACCCTTTCAGAAAGGTCCTATTACTGTATGTAAGGTCCTAATTTGGTACAAATATGTACCTTTGATGTACTAATACGCACTCTGTTCTGAAAGGGCACCGCCCCACCGTGTACCTTTATTTCTGACAAATAAAATAAAATAAAATAAAATAAAATAAAATAAAATAAAGACTAGGTTTGTGAAACCATTGACTGCTAGTGTAAATAATTACATTTATGCATTTGCTTTTATCTTTTATCTGTCAATATGCATGTCCCCATTTATACAGTAGGCTACTTATATACTGTACACAGTGTCAGACTGTAGACCAGCACAGGAAAAAAGCTCACACTCGCACCTGCACTGTGCCTGGATACAAAACAGATCGATAACAAGTCACAGGAAATCATTTGAAGTCAGTCTGGGTCTTCTGAAATTCAATGACTCGATGGATTGGAGAAATAAGGGCTGAAAATGGGTAGTAGGAAAAAGAGGAAAATAAAGAGAGAGAGAAAGAGAGAGAGAGAGAGTTCCTGCTGCCAAGCTCACATCTGCTCATTAGCGAGAAGTAATTTCCATATTCTCAATAACTCTGTCAAATGTGATCTGGTCTCTGCTGTAGTGTAGAAAATGTTTGGGATTGTAATGGGGCAGCATACAACACAATCTCCACTACAGGGTTACATTTGATTTATTTAATCATCACTAAATCTAAACAAGGACCAATATAACTGCCGTGCTGAAAACTTCAGTTGTAATAATAGTAAGCTTAGCAATGGCATTAACTAATGAAGTGTAACATAAATAATTACACTAAATGTATTTAATCTATTGGCATTAAAGACACACCATGCAGTTATTTTACCTTAATATAACAGCTTCAAAGTCATTTCGATGGTAAACGACGTCATAGTATGGCGAATCATCCCCCTGTTGAAGCTCGGGAAGGACGGCGCTACCAGAACCAGCAATGCAAGCTTGAGAGAACCGCCCCTGACAAATCTCGCGAGAATCACGACTTGCTTTACGGCAACGACGTCACACACGTTAGGCTTGTTCGGCTTCGTGCCGCGCTGCAGGAGCCGGCAGTCGGCTGACGGAAAAGTACCGCGAGAATGATCCGAGACGGCGCTTTGGCGTCATCCGGCTGTCGGTTCCTGCGGCGCTGCATGAAGTCAAACAAGCCTGTAACAACAACTGCACGCGCGCATTTGAGACGTGATGCTCGATGAGGGAAACAGCTAAGAAAACCCGTTCGGAAGAGAGTAGAAAGCGAAAAAGAGAATCTGACCGAGTTAGGAACCGGACAAGAGTCCCACTCGGTCAGGTTTTTACTCGTTGGCGTGAGCTAATAGACAGCCCTGGATGCAAAAGGGATGCTGATCTGGCGATCTTGTTGATGGACAAGTAAGTAAATCTCTAATTTGTAAATTTGTTTGAGGTCTATGTTGTATGTGGTTGCGCTTGCTTGTAGTGTGTATTTTTTTACTATGCTGTTCATTCATCCAGTGTTGATAATTAGACCAGTAAAATAACTTCAACAAGGGTCTAGCTAGCTTACGATCATAAGAGCATTTAGCAGACCTGCTAACAAACACTCGTTTCTCTTACATGTTTTTTTTTTTTGGCCATCTAAACTCAAGTGTTGTGTTGTGATGTGTACGTAGTCATTTGTCTAATTTCGATTTCTTATGGCCAACGAATAACGGCCAATGTTATGAAATAATGCAACGTATACAATTAACTTTGTCAATGCATTTTGTAATGTTTACATTACAATTAAAAAACAAATGAAATTATACAGTAGACATAACGTTAGACTATAGACTGTTTACTTGTGATTAAGCTGCAATATTGTAGAAACGTAATAAGCCAGCAAACGCGGTAGGCTACTTTATTATTATATGCCTACTCTACACTTGGCATAAACTTCTTATTATCCTATTACCATCATCTGTAGTTTAGTAGACATGCAGTAGCCTAATATTTGTATGAAATTGTGAAACATTCCCTGGTCATTATCTTCGGAGTCCATCTCACGCCCAACACTATCCTTGCAGGTACGTACAGAGTGGGCGTGCGAAATTACGACAGTTGCAAGTTTTCCCCAGTGACTCTAGGGGTCGCTGTTTGACAAAAACGTCAAACTGCATGGAATGCCTTTAATTATTTAAGTTTAAGTTAGCTCATTGGCTAGGTTAAAGCGCAGTGAGAAAATTCATCTATTATTGATATTATTGGTATTAAAGTTGAAAGTTGCTAAAGGAAAATATATAATTTATAAAGAAAACAGGTAGTGCCATAAATAGACATGATTATCATCTAATTTAAATAAGTGCAAAGTATCATATACGGGACGTCCAACACAAACTCACAGCAGGTAACTATTTCACGAGTTGGCTAATACAAATTGAATTTGTAAAATGTAATTTATGCATTTGGGTACGATCTGCTTTTGCCCCGGTGATGTTGGATTTAGGGGTGGTGGTTCATAAATTTTTTCCTTATAACCTTCATTTTTGGTTAATTCATGTCATATGAATTCAAAAAGATTTACTTCCTTGTAAATAAGACTCAACCAGACAAAATTGCTAATAAAATTGCTATAAAATGTTTTGAAATAAAACTTTCCACCTGTTTGCTGCTTGTTTATTTGAAACTTACTTACACTGTCGAGTTATCAAGATTGCTTTCAATCAGACGATGCAATTAAGGCACCCATTGTTTTATCAACAGGCTCGTGAAGATCCTGCTTATGTTATCTCACAACAATGCCAGGCTGTTGCTTTTGTCCCCCTCCATGATTAACTATTAACAAATAATAATTAATGCGATATTTACAATGGCGGCAACGACAAGCTCCCTGCATTTATTTTGAATTAGAGCCATTAAGCATCATTTATTGTGTTTGGTTTCTTTTAATTAGCGGGTTTTTTCGAGACAGAGGGAAAGAGCAGCCACCACTGTTGTTATGCTAAAACTGGAGCATCGCCAGGCTTTTGTTTGGGCGACCATATTGCCTTTACGATTGGGTGATGAAATAACAACTCAGACGTTGCATGCGTGTTTTTGCCGCTTTTTCTTGAGAGAAAAAGTAGCACATTCATCCATCACAGAGCGGCATTGTGTTTCCATGGATGATGACGGGCCCGAAGATAACACGAGGGGAACAAAGACATTGGTGCTTCCTGATTGGCTCGTTTAATCTCTGTCACTGTCTGTAATTGTCGCAGGGTAACCGTGAACTGATTTATGTGCCGAATCAATGACGCAACCTCACCTCCAGCCCTTCGAAATTACCTCGTCCTCTCAAATATGAATCTTCACATTTGAATAAATTGCTGTGTAAAAAGTTTATTTTCAATAAAAGATAAGTGCGTTTACTTCCCTGAAGATGTTTTCTTAGCAAATCAAGCAGAGGATAGTGTAAATTAGGCCTTATGAAAAGCTTGTGAGTGACAAACTTGTACAAAGTGTGTGGGCGCACCGTTCGAATTTGATTTTAGTGAACGCTGCTTCTTTGAGAGCCAAGACAACACAGACTGAAACACAACACAGAGGCAGTTTCTACATACTGTGACTTCCTATCATGTACATGCCAAGTGCAATTAACAGCCTGATGACAGGCTGCCAAAACAGGGATGGGAAACAGGTCATTGATATGCAGTTTGTCTTGCAGAAAAAAAATCTGTAATATCTGACTACAATCTATTTCAGTTGAAATTAAATCTATACACAGATAAACATGAACAGACTGAAGTCATATACTGTGTTAGCATAAGCACACTTGAAATTATGTTCTTCCTGTTTGATAAGTAGGAGAATAGGACTGAGTACCCGAATCAATACCGATACCTTCAATTCCTGGACGATATTCGATAACAATTTTATAAAATCTGTTTTAGCAAAATTACATCACACATTACTGGAATGCATGTAACAAAAAAACTCGTTGTAAATACACTTGAAAGGATGTGTTAAAAACAACACAATCAGTGTTAGTTTAGGGACAACACACTTAAACCCTATTCACACAGACCTTTGGTCCCAGAAAATCCCTGTAAAATTGCCAGACAAGCTTCTGTGTGAACGCAAACACGTCCCGTGAATCTTCTGGGATTGTTGCCGGAAAGAGGACCTAGTAAGATTCACGGAAAACCCTCTGTGTGAACAAGAAGCCGTAATGGTCATCACAAACTTTCTCACAAACGCCCTTTAAAACGAGAGATTTCATGCAGATCAACATTCACAACGAGAAATGTCGCAAACTAGATTGAAGCAGTTCTCAGGAAATTATAAATCAGACGCATAAACAATGCTGGGCGTGTCGTAGTGAGGACGCGCGTGTCATGGCAACATGAAGTTGGTTCAACTCTTTAAAATGAGGGATGTCAGCAAACTGGACTGACGCAGGTATCAGGTAAGTTAGCTCGTCACTTACCGAGCTGAGGCGGAGATCATTTAGCAGCATAAAAGAATATCGCGTCACGCGCTCATTTGAGCTTATAATAAACAAAAATGCCCGCACGTCAGCCCAACAAGATATATCGTTCAGCTCCTCAAAACGGGGGTTTTAAATGCATATTAACAATCATGATGAGAAATGTCTGTAAACTGTATTAAAGCAGAGATCAGGGAGCTCCTCAAATATCCACTCTTAAGCTGAGATCATTCACCAGCATAGATCGGCGCGTTATGCGCTCCTTTATAGTCTTATCATAAACAAAAATGGTTTCTGGAGAGAGAAATAATAAATAATATCCAAACTTCAGACGCTGCGTAGAAGAGAATGGCAGGACTTTAAACAGTTCACGTGTCTTTCCGGGATCTTGCAGATTCCGGCAAATCATTGGCAGTGTGAATGAACAAAAAAATCAAACAATCCCGGAAAAATCCAGGGTGCATTTGCTGTGTATTTTCAGGAATGTCTGTGTGAAAAGGGCTTTAATGTGTTGTTCCAGAATTCACACATCTCTGTGTTATTATTGGAGTAAAACATTTTGTGTTACTTTTAACACATCTTGGGTTTACTTTAACACAAAATGACACATAATCTGTTAAAATGACACTTAGGGCCAGGTTTACTAACCGGGGCACATTAGCGCGAGAGTGCAATTCAAAAAAATGCGCAAATAAAAAAAAACACAGTGACAGGCACAACAGCTGATTTCCAGAATGAACAACGCAATTTACTAAGAGCAGCGCAAATTAATTCAGAACTGCAAATAAGCAGAGCTGATGAGTTGCGCAAGATCTACTAACGCGTGATGCGCTTGAGTTCAGCACCACGGACATCACAGCTAACGAAACCAAAGTACACTGAAAAGTGAAGGTTTACAAGAGATTTTGAAACACCTGGTATTGTGTGACTTCTCCTAGTGACTCCTCTACTATTTCCTTCAGCAAATAAAAAAAGGCCTTGGCAAATAATATTTTGGAATAAAATGTTCCTCTGGCATTCCAAAAGAAATGTTACATGGTAAAAATAAATGTACTTAAAATAAATACTGTATTTACAAGTAGGCATTTGGCAGACACTTTTATAAATGGATGCATTCAAGTAACATTGGATCAGAATGTATTTACATGAATTTAAAGCAACGACCTTGGTTTTGTTAGCACCAAAGATCTCAATAGAAGTTGAACATTTCTCAGCCAAATCTGACATTGAATTATGTAGTGTAATTACGTAATTATGTTGAGCAGCTATTCATGCTATTTTTCATAGCTGTAGTTGTACTCTACAGTATCTCAGCTATTGACATAATTGTGCCAATTGTTATTTCGTCTATGAAACCTTCGGAGAAACATCTAAACAAAGATTATACTTAATTACTTAATTTAAAAATACTTAAAGGTGCCATAGAATGTAAAATTGTATTTTTGAGTTCTGTACATGGTAATGACATATCGTGAGCCTCAAACACGATTTTCTCCGTTTTATGTAAACCTTGTGCATGCAAAAGACTGCTGGAAAACAGGTCAATCTCAACATAACACCGACTGTGACGTTTCACTTGAGATGTGTTTGCACCAACATTAATGTCGCGTTCCAGGCAACCTGTAACCTATGTTTTTTCAACCTTCTACCCGTGAAAGTGCACTGGAACGTCAGTCAAACCCTTGACTTCCCACCCGTGAACTCGTACTAGATCAATGTACTCCCAGTTCCGAGCTCTGATGTCACATAGTGCACGAAACCATACAAAACAACAATGGCGGCCCCCACAGATGCAGTGTTTCTGCAAGTGGTACACGGTGGGAATACACTTTAGGACAATATAATGTTGCAGTCAAATGAATAATAATATAATAATTATAGTAAAAAAAACACACGATTATATATTACAATGTTATGTGTCTAAAACAATAAGTATGTCGTGAAAGTATATCGCCGCATGGACATGTTAAGGTGATGTAAATTCCTTGCGCTCAAGTAGTTTGGCGTGACTTGCCTGGAACGCTACAAAGTCGTAAGTCGTGGTTTGAAATCGTAATTTACGGGCTCAAAAACATGCCTGGAACGCAGCATAAATTACACATTAAATTAAAATATATTGTTGTAACAATGTTAAAAACAAAGTTGTGACTGCTAAGTTAGCGCTATATGCTAATTAATGCTACACTATATATTAACAATTAGGCTGACGTTACAGTTACGTTTTGAAGGTCCATAATAAAAAAAACACAAACTTACCACTGAGAAACGTCCATTAACAATCTCCAAACAATTATTTTTCCCCAAATTCTGTATCTTTGTCTAATACAGGCCAGTGTTGTTTTTGGCAGCCCTTTTAGTTTTAGTCTTAGTCTTTTGGACGAAAATGCTATTAGTTTTAGTCACATTTTTGTCACTTATAAAATTGTTAGTTTTAGTCAAGTTTTAGTCGATAAAAACGCAAAAAGGTTTTAGTCAAGTTTAAGTCACTTTTAGTAAAAAAAGTATTTTTTTAACAAATTAATTTAGGTTAAAAAGTGTGGTGTATTTAATACTATTAAAATTTGCATTAAGGTTGTTCCTGAGGGCTTGCCGTTGTTTTAGTCGGTGTGCCTTCTGCGCATGTCATAACAAAAAGTTGAGCCTGATATACCCTCATGTTGAGTTTGTGTGTTACGCTGAGACCTCACTTATAAAGTTGAGAAACGCGTGCCTTGCCTTGTTATTTAAATACACCACAAAAAGTATTGTACATGGGCTTAGGTTTGACAAGCAGATGCAAGTAAAACCTTAAGCTTACCATGAAATGTGTCACAAGCCGAATGTCGAGTAAAATTGAATGTATATGATATGTTAACAGCGTGACTTGTAAGTTACCTTTAAAAAATATTAGCGTGATGAGCCTTCAGGTGCCGCTTAAGGTTGGTGGTATTCTTTCCACCTAGTTTGTGGCCACATTTACCGTCGTCTCCCAATATGCATTTTGTTTTTCTGTCTGATGGATTATACTGAAGGTATGTCCATAAATCATCTTGTCGTTTCCGTTTATTGGCGTCATCGCTACGGTCCTTCGAACTCGCCACAGCCGCAGGTGTGTTATTGTTGTGTGAAATCTGGTGCGCGTGCGCGGCTTGGCGGCAGCCGGGTGATGGGCGTGAGTGAGACTGTGTTGACCCAAAACAAGGATAGGAAGTGGCAGCATTGCTGATACTTTTTAGTTAAAAACAGACAGATTTCACACAAAATATGCAGAAATGTATGCATTATGAACGTCAGACATATAATCATTTTCGTTCCGTCTCGTCTCGTCAACGAAAAGTCGAAAGCGTCTCGTCATGTTTTCGTCACCTTAGAGACATTTTTAGCTAGTCATCGTCGCGTTAGCATCATAAAAAATAGGTGCGTCAACAAAATCGTTTCGTTATCGCCATCGTTGACGAAAACAACACTGATACAGGCTCAAACATAGGGTCTGTTTGCACACACACAAAGCTACTGAACTGAACTGCTCTGAGAAACAGCAAATCAAAGCAGAGCTCAACATTATTATGCATGACCCTTTCAAATCCTAGGGTTGTAAATGGACATGTAAAACCATCTCTGGACTTTTTTTGCATTTAATAAAGTTACATACCTCCTATGTAGATATCAGAGAACAATTTAACAGATTATTTTAATGCATTCTTTGGCACCTCTAATACTTAATTTAAATATAACTGAATTAAGTCTATACTAAGCTCTGAAAGAGCAACTTAAAAAAGCAATAAATAAAATCATCTTTGGTGGATTGCGAATTAGATCCCAATATCATTCAGAATCGCCCTCCCCCACCGCTTTTTAGCAATTCAAGTAACACATGAAAGCTTGTACGATAATATTTTTCTTTTACACCTTTTCCTGCACTTTTATGTGAAAAGCGTCTCTCGGCTAAGCTGTTGACATGCATCTTCAATGGAAAAGACAGCAGGAAATCGTGCGACATCCTTGCGTCTCGCTAAGCAGATTATTCAAATGACCCCACAGGTGCTTGCTATTGATGTTCTGCCGTAAGACACCTGCAACGGCGCAAGGTCAGAGCCTATTCAGAATTAACCTCTCAGATCTGGTCCGATTCACAGTAATGCTGAAGAATAACAGTAAATGAGTTGTTTGTTCAGTCAGGTCATGATTGAACACTGTTATGATGAGGTCCTCTGTCACTCACGCTGTTATCCGGCACAGTGCCAATGTTTTCCAGTGGCTTTCTGAGGTTTCGTTCATGCAGAGGCATCATGCACCTGTTTTTTGAAGGGGTAGCAGTGGCAGTCCTGGCTCACACTTGGTGCCCAAGGCCAGATAAGACATCAAACGAAAACCCATAGCTTTAGCACCCTAGTAGTTTTATTAAAACATATGTGTAAGGTGTGTCAGTGTAGTGCAATTTGTGTTTAGTCTGCATGATGGTCTGAGCAGGTGTTGACAATATTGTCATTGTAATACAAATAATCTGTGAAAGATCTTGGGATATTTCAATTTATAGATGATCTGTGCTGTATAGTGTAATACTAAGCTAGTGTAGTGTTTGTGTGTAGTGTTAGTGTAAGTGTAGTTAACAATCTTATTGTAAAGTGTTATCCAACATCTTTAACTAACATTATATATATATAAAAAAAAAAAATTACAGCATTTATAAATCAACTAGTTAAGTGTGTATATCTTTACAGCTTTTAATTATTTTAAGTTAACAACTGATAACAAATAAAACTTTATTGTTAAAGGGCACATATTATGCTATTTTTTACAAGACATAATATAAGTCTCAGATGTACATTAAATCTGTCTGTGAAGCAGGCCCGGGGTGGGTAATCGGGAGAACTGGGAGAATTCCCGGTGGGCCGCTTCACTTTTGGGCCGGTCGAGTTTTTTTTTTTTTTTTTTTTTGCATTTGTCACGTTAGTGAGTCTATCTTCTGTTAAATGACACTTCACACGTTTCGCATTGACAGCGCGCAGCCTCTGCATGGGTTGTACCATGTGAGGGAGTTTCCCCTCCCCTCTCATAGAGTTGGTTCGGTCCATAGCACGTCCCAGAAAACTTTTCTCCGGTAGGCTGGGCCGGTGTCATGAGCAATCCAGTCCCCCCGAGCAATTCGGTCTCCCCTAGGACCCCGATTGGTATCTACACTAATGCCTGCTCAAAAATGTGTCATTGCAATATCTCGTCTGCATACGCGGCTAGTAAGCTAATTATGTTGTACAAAATAGAAACATTACATTTTTAAAAAATAAAAGTTAACTAAAAAACAATATAATAAACTAATATTCATGTTGCAGAAACGTCAGTACTTTTGTGTCATCATCTGCTTTGCAAAAACAATACTTTTATTTTTTGTAAATTATTAACATACCTTACGGAATATATATATTTAATAGTAAAAGTGTAGTAATCATGGCTTATAATTATGATTTAAATGTGTGATTCAACTATGTAGTAATCATGTTTTGTATAAGTAATTAATGAGTAAGTAATTGTATGTAGACAGTCAAAAGTGGAAATGGTACAGTATAATAATCTAAATAATAAAATGACACAAGCAATGTGTAGATCAGATCTCCCACCTATAGCCTCATTTATATACTAATATATGAAACATATCATTTAAAAGACATCAATTGTAATTTTAACAACGTTCTAACTACATAAATCATAACGCGATTTTGAAGGAATTGTAATAAGGCGCTAAGAAAACTACCCACGAGGAGTTTTTTCAGCCAATGGAGTCGCGCGGGGTCCTAGGGGAGACCGAATTGCTCGGGGGGACTGAATTGCTTACGACACCGGCCCTACCGTAACAAAACGCGTCTGAGAGGAGGAGGGCGTAAAAACAGGTTGAAGAAAAAATCTATTGGAGGAGGATGCTGCCAAATGTGCCAAACTTAGATTTATTTTCAAGAGGACAAACAAAAGTGACAACAACAGGTAACTTAAAGAGAAATAAGCCTAGTAATGATTAGCATTAGCAACGTAATTATTTGGCTAATACCGTTGTCAAACTATTTAAAAGCCAACATTTATTTTTTTTGTTAAAATATTAGCCTTTTGTCTATACATGGCAATTCATAGACTTTGCAAATATTATGCAAGCAGCTTCTGAGCAGTAGATTAGCCAGTTCCCCGCTTAAAACGAGGAGGCAATGAGTAAACAATATGAATTAAAGTTATTTAACCCTCAGGTTGTGTTCAGAACCCTATAACACCTTTTGTGTTCCCAGTCAAAAATGACCAGCCGAAAAAAAGCTTATAAATCACTTTTATATATATGCTATATATTTACCCAATATTGGATTCAATATTTTTGTCAAATTGTTTTCTTTTTTAAATTAGGACTGGGTTTTATATTCTATTTGCATCTGATTAATCATAGGCCTCATAGCATTAGCAATGCTAATAATTTATCAATCTTTCCTTGTGGAATAGACTCCGAAGGGAGCTGGATTGTTTTTGACCCATGGTGGGTAAATGTTGGACGGAACACGCTGCTGGGTTAAAACTGACCCAATGTTGGGTTGTTTTGAGCCCAGCGTGTGTTCTGTCCAATGTTTGCCCATTATGGGTCAAAAATAACACAGCCTTTTTTAGAGTGTAGAGGAATATTTTTGTTAACTTCTCATCTTAAGTGAAATATTATGTAACTTTTACCTTATTTGTTTAACCATGATATTAATAAAAACTATAGTAAGAGCTGAACTGTTGCTTTATTTGTCCAATTTGAAAAAAGTGCTAATTTGGAATAACACTATGGAAAAAGTGGGCCGGTCTTGGGCCTGAAACTCACGGGCTGAAAAGTGGCCCCACTCCGGCCCTGCTGTGAAGTTTCAGCCTAAAATACCCCACAGATCATTTGTTATAGCAATTGTTCTCAAACTTTTCGACGTGTCCATCGTTGTGTGGTCCCTCAAAGAAAATTCATGACATAAAACGATCTCAAACTTAGAATTTGAATTAACCAAAACATATTAAATGATACAATATAGTGCGGTTGGTAAGTAGGCTTAAATGTGTGTATTTTATAAAATGTTATAAATCTGGCCCACCCGGCACCATCTTGCACCCCCAGTTTGAGAACCACTGTGTTTTAGCATGTCCAAAATGCCCCTATTTGGGTGGGAGCAAAAAAAGTTTTTTTTTTAATGTGTGCACTTGTGCACTCAAGTGTAAAAATGCAAATGAGTGATCACACCATGAGCATTTTTGGTTAAAAATAAATCTGATTCCTGTGAATACAGTATGAGACAATAGTATTTTAGTCGCATTAGCGCTACAATGTGCTAACAAACACCTTTAGAAAAGCTATTTGGATAAAGTCAGTCAGTGGCCATGGGCGGGGCTTTGATTGTGTGACATCACATTAACAAGAGAATCAAAACATCATGTCAAAACATCATGCAAATAATGTCTTACTTAGTGTTTTTGTCTTGTTTTCTAATATAAATATCTGAAAATTCTTAAATTGAGATACATTTACTTGATAAGCAAGTGGCTTAAGATATTTATAAAGTCTGGTTTATTGAAATAAATGATGACAATCAAGAGGTTTCTTACTTTAAACAAGTCAAAATACTTGCCAGTACAGTAAGAAAAGGGCTTTATGTTTATTGAATTATGTTGAAACTAGAATTACGTTTATTTTTCTTACTGCATTGGCAGATATTTTGATTTGTTTGAAGTAAAAATCCTCTTGATTTTCCTTATTTATTTCAATAAACAAGACTTAATATCTTAAGCCACTTACTTACCAAGTCTCAATTTAAGAATTTTCAGATATTTATATTAGAAAAAAAGACAAAAACACTAAGTAAGACATTCATTTTTTGCAGTGTAATAATGCTTTGATTTAATATGAGATATTAAATGTAGGATTGTTGTGTTCACACATTGCCAGCGCACATTTATGTCCAAACACCTAAAAAAAGTGATTTATGCATAACATGTGCCCTTTAAGTGTTACCAAATATTTTTCATCAGAAACACAACAAAATCTTTTTTGCACTTATTCATCTTAGGCTACTTACACTGCAAAAAATGACTTTCTTACTTATAATTTTTGTCTTGTTTTTAGTACAAATATTTAAAAATTCTTAAATCAATATGTATTTTCTTGATGAGGATACATCTAGGTTTTAGACAAAAATATTAAATTTAAGTGAATTTGTGCATAAAACAAGCAAAATCAGCCAATGTGGTAAGCAATTTTTCTTGAATTTTTGTTAAATTACTGTAAGAGTTTAAGAAAAAAGTTTTGCTTACCCAATTGGCAGATTTTTTATGCTTGTTTTGTGCACAAAATCGCTTAAATTTTTAAGTTTTGTCTAAAAGCTAGACCTATTTTCTCAAGTAATTTTGCTCATCAAGAAGATGGATCTTGATTTAATTTATACATATTTGCATTAAAAAAAAGACAAAAATACTAAGTAAGAAAGTCATTTTTGCAGTGTAAGTACTGTAAACTTATAAAACAAAAACAATTTCATAGCAGACTTTCTTTACAGAATTTATTCATTTTAGTTAACTATTCAACCTTATTGTAAAGCGTTACCAAACACTGTAAATAAAATAAAATAAAATAAAATAAAATAAAATAAAATAAAATAAAATAAAATAAAATAAAATAAAATAAAATAAAATAAATAAAATAAAATAAAATAAAATAAAAACTTTGTATAGCACTTGTCATATTATTGCTTCCTTGTAATAAATGGCTTTGCTATTTCCTAACTTTTGGTCGCTTTGAATAAAAGCATCCGCTACACTGCAAAAAAATGACTTTCTTAGTTAGTATTTTTGTCTTAAATTTTTAAATCAAGATAAATTTGCTTGAGGACAAGATGACCGAAGAAATTAAGTCTAATTGTTAGACAAAAAATATACAATTTAATTGAATGTGTGTTTAAAACAAACAAAAATATCTGCCAATGGAGTGAGAACATTTTTCTTGAAGTGTTCAAAATAATATTTTCTTGTTTTAAGCACAAATTCACTTAAATTGTGTTTTCTTTTTTTGTCTAAAAACTAGACTTATTTTCTTAGGACATTTTGCTCATGAATGAAAAGCATCTTAATGTAAGACTTTATTTACACTGAAAACAAGACAAAATACTAAGTAAGAAAGTCATTTTTGCAGTGTAAATACATCTAAATATATTGGTTCTATTTTATTGTACTGTAACAATCAGCCCTATCGGTTGTGTCACAAAATATATAAAAGGGGTCAGATTTAACTGTGTGAGATTAAAAGAGTTAAGATGATAAGACAAACAAGTGATAGCAACTTAAATAAGTGTATTTACAAACACAAAGAACTTAAAACAACACACTAAAACTAAAGACTGTTAAAAGAAAGGAATATAAAAACCAAACCTAAAACAACCTGAATACTCACATGACAGGCAGCCCAAACAAAATAAAAGACATAGGGGACGTTTCCCTGACAGGGATTAGCTTAATCCAGGACTAGGCCTTAGTTTAATTAGGAAATATAACTCATTTTAACAAATATGCCTTACTAAAAACATTACCTGTGTGCATTTTGAGGCAAAACAAAGGGCCATGATGTATTTTAAGATATGACAGTGCAAGTTGTTTTCAGTTTGGACAGCTCTTAACTCATTCACCACCAGCCTTTTTGAGAAAAGTTGCCAACCTGCATTTTTGTGATTTTAACAAAAGTTTCACAAAATTCCTTGCAGGAAAAATTATCTTCTATAAATATATAAACATACAAATTATATCAAATTAAAGAATACGCCATCTGCTTTCAAACAAACAAACAAACAAAATGGGGAAAAAACGTTTCATTATATATTTACTTTTTCCACTTAATTTTCACCACTGAAATATGGATATTTCTCTTAAAAAATACAACATTTTGAGCAAAAAGGTTAAAAAATTGCGTTTTTGTAAAGGAATTTATGTTAGAGATCAGACTCAGAATGACTATCAAACATAAAGGCATTTAAAATCAATCATTAAATCTTTTTAACTTTCGTTTTTGATAAATTCGGTTTGCACCATCTAGTGGATAAAAGCGGTATTACACTTTCACTTTGAAATTCGTCCAGAAAGGCATATTTATTAGTTAAATATTAACTCATAATTGACGAGATAACTCTTCAATGGCGGTGAATGAGTTAAAAATGTTTTAGTCTAGGACTAGTCTAATCCCTGTCCGGGAAACCGCCCCATAAACACATAAAATAGCAAAAGGAATAAAATGGCTAAGAAAACATGTATTTAAAACTCAAATATACATAAAATCACAATATAATGTATAAAATGAGCGGTAACATGGTTCTTGTGTGACGGTGTCAGTACTATTGTTAATTTTAAACACATTTTACCGACTTACAAAATTTTATTGTAAAGTGTTTCAAACACACTTTATAAATAAATATTTTTTTTAAAAACTGTAAATTTTTCCAGGGACACAAGCTTTACAGTGTGAATAGTCATGATGCTTCTTTGTCTTTTAAATTTTGACTGACTAAACGTGATGTTTTTGTGAATAAATCTATAGAGAAGCATTTATGTTCATTCATCTTCTGTCCTCTGTGAACTCTGTGCAACACACAGAATCACAGTCTTACACACCACTTATACACCCCACAAACAAACATATTTGTTTGTCAGACAAACACATTCACTACCCTTCCTAAACAGACTCTAAAACACTCCACTACCGTACGCACACTACACACACACACCTTTCCCACCTTCCCCGCTGTTATCGAGCCACATGCCGAAGCAGAGCGGCAGAGTAAGACGCACAGCTCAGTCTGAAGTGTGACACTCTGAATAAATTAGCACACTGGCTGCTGGAGCAAACGGGGAAGGTGGGCACAATAAAAGAGCCAATCAGGCGCTGAAGCCCCCCTTCACAAGACGCGGGGCGGCTGGTGCTCGGCTGTTGCTGGAGCGAGGAAAGATTTTGGCTAGCAACGTTTCAGCCAATCAAATTCTACAAAAGGCGGCAAAGGGGAAAACAACTTCACGTTCAGTGTGTCAAGCAAATGAAAAATGTAGTCTAAAAAAACTTTGTGTTGCCAGGTTTAAATCTCTTTCTTTAAGACTTTATGTGCGTGCAGCGCAGTCACCGTCTGACTTGTCTCTTTTGTTTTTGCTCTCCTCGGGACAAGATATTTTTAAATGCTGAATTTAACGGTGATAGATTATCTCTAGCTCACGCCTCTTCCCGCTAGTTTAATGCCTTAAGTTGTCCTCCATGTTTCCAGTTGACATTTGTTACCGCAAAGGCATGTTTTCCACTATTGTCCATTTCTCCAAAGTGTGCGTGGTTGAGAGAGAGAGAGAGAGCGAGAGACACAGAGAAAGAGTTGAGTTTGAGTGACAGCGTTAACCTTTTCAGTATGCAGAACTGAGGTTGGGGGGGTGCTGTGTTTCGGAGTAGACAGGCTCTTGTCATCAGCCGATGCAAGTGTGGGAGGTCGTCCTGTATCCTCCCCGTGTTTTTTGCTAAGTGGCCAGATAATTTCATACCCCACATCTGTCCCCAAATCAAACCTTCATTGTTTTTTCTTAAAGTGATGTTGTGGGCACTTTTCCTGAAGCTTGAGGCAATTAGCACATTGTGCTGAAGGATAGCAACCGGCTCTTTTAAATCAGATAATTACCTTTGTTAAGCATGCTCTCTTTTTGGCAGTGAAGATGACAGCTCCTCCCTGTTGTTACCACGGCCGCCGTTGCCGCTGTTGCCATGGTGTGAGTTGCTCCGTTAGGCTGCGTTCGATTGGTGGAGAGCGTGGTGCCCATTAGACAAATGATAGCTCCTGCGGGCCGGGGTAAAATAGCGAGTTGCGCGTCTCAGGGGCCCACCCTTGTTTCGGCTTGTACTCTTCTTTTAGAAAACTGCATGGTTTCTTTTTAATGGTCAGCAAAATTATGACCACACTACAAATGAAAACATGACCTGAAACAATGCTTGATCTGCACACAGGATTTCGATGGAGCAGGTGCACATGGGGGCATTAAGAACTGGGTGCAGTTTTTCTTTTTTTGTGGTTAGTGGTCAGGTATGACTCTTGACACTTACCTTTCAGAGTAAATGTGTTTCAGAATGTCGCCACTTTGTGTCACAGCATTATGCTTCAAACAATCTGGGAGCCATTTGCGAAATGAAGCTGTATTACAAGCTTTTCACAGCAATCTGAAAATACATTTTCAGAAGCTCATAGGCTAACAACTACAGCGAAACACAGGGAGAATTCCTAATGTTCTTTTTTTCTTATATATAATCTAAAGTATTGATTTTTTCACTCGGCTGAGATTCAGAGTCTTCAGTTTTTTTCCAAACTAAATTTAGCTTGAATAATTTTTTCTCATCTCAGATTGTCAATCATTAGGCATCCATTTAATGTCTGGTTTTAACCTTTGTTAAAGTATTTTTGCTTTAATGGTAAAACCGTAATAACTATAAAACTAGTATTATAAAATGGGCAGTTCTGGTTCTTCATTCTGATTGGTTGAAACGCGTTCTAAGCTGTGATGAAATACACCGGTAAACCCACGGTTCAGACCGCATTACATAAGTATCACTGCGCCACTGTTGCTGCTGATTTATATAAAATAAACACCACAGTCTTTAATCATATTTTTTATTTGTCTACAATTGCACAATTAATGGCGATATCCAGATAAATGTCAATAAATATTGTTGAGTCATCTCGTCGATAAAGAGAAAACGTTCCCTGGGGAGTTTCTACCTCAAATCTATATTTCCGCTATCCACTGGGTGGCGATCTTACCCAACTTAAACACTAACGCATTCACTCAACACTAAAAACACCGTCGTTGCTCTGAATCTGATCTCTTACAAAAGTTATTCACAAAAATGGAATGATCTCCGCTTTTAACTGAAAATTTGAGAGGTGATAACTGATAAGAGAACAAATTAAGGTAGGATGAAAGTTTTTTTGTTGTTTGAAAGTGAATGGTCTGTTCTTTCATTTGATATATTTTATGTTTATTTAAAAAAGATAATTTTTCTGTAAGGCATTAAACCAAAACTGGGTGGCAAAACGCTGACAGGGAAAGAGTTTAAGTTAAGCATGCTTCCAAGCATATTTGATCATCACTTCAACAGTTGCACGATATAAATGTTAATGTATAAATTAGATGAATGTTGATTTATAAAAATAAACACCACAGTCTTAAATCATATTTTTTTATTGTGTCTTTGCTGCGTCTGTGTTGGTTGGGAACTGCGCTCTGTATCAGCCACACTTGATTCTGAGGAACTACTTTGTTTGGCGGAAGAGTAATATTTGTACTAATATAATTACAACTTACTTGTGTTTTATTTTATGAAATCCTGCTATGTATATGAAGTAACCGTTAATAAAAGCAATAAGCCCCGCAAAGCACTGGGGTTACAGTGCATTTTATAACATCTAAGGTTTTTTTTTGGCAATGCGCTTCATGTTGTGCCTAACAACTCACCTTAGCTGTTATAAAATGCACTGGTAACCCACTGCTTCTTGGGGCTTATTGCTTTATTATATCAACATGATAATTGATGCTGTGAAGACGACGAAAAGTCATTTTGTATCATGTTGCACTGCAAAAATGATTTTCAAGAAAAAAAAAAACTTAGTATTTTTGTCTTGTTTTCAGTAAAAATATCTAAAAACTCTTAAATTAAGATGCTTTTTCTTGAGCAAAACGACCCAAGAAAATACGTCTAGTTTTTAAACCAAAAATATCAAATTTAAATGATTTTGTGCATAAAACAAGCAAAAAAATCTGCCAATGGGATAAGCAAATTTTTCTAGATTTTTTTAAATTTAGTATTTAAGAAAAATTTTCAAGATTTGTTTTGGTTACCCCATTGGCAGATTTTTTTGCTTGTTTAATGCACAAAATATTTTTGGTCTAAAATCTAGACTTATTTTCTTGGGTCGTTTTGCTCATCAAGAAAAAAACATCTTAATTTAAGAATTTTTTGATATTTTTACTGAAAACAAACAAAAATACTAAGAAATAATTTTCTAGAAAATCATTTTTTGCAGTGTGTTAAATTGTTTGAAGAAGTTGTTCCGCCAAAAAAAAACCTGTGTCTGTTTACACTGAGTGCAAATGACGTCCCTTGTTGGCAAACCCTTTTTTGATAGCTCCGCCCATCAATGTACAGTTAGAGCACTAAAGTTTGAAAAAGACGTGCTGAATCAATGGCATCAGGGGCGCAGGCAGTAGCCTATAGCGTATTGCTTGTGAAACTTACTTTTGATGTGATGTTCCTGGTTCAAAACTGCCTTTTCCCAACTTCGCTCTTCTCCATTTTCCTATCATATCAAAAAAGGCATTTGTTTTCAATAAAAATCAAAACATTGTTTCAAAAGTGGAAATGAAGTGCATAACAAGTGTTTATTAAGAATGAAAGTATTTATTGGGTAAGGTAAGGGGTCGTGTATGTTCCCAATAATGCAGCATTCATTTAATGATTTTAATAAAAATAATCATTAACATATGTTACCGTATTACTGCATCCTGTTCATTTACAAAAATACTAAGGTGGAAGTAGTATCTGCCAATATATATTATATATATATATATATATATATATATATATATATATATATATATATATATATATATATATATATATATATATATATATATATATATATATATTTCTGGTTCTCGAATCTGATTGGCTAAGAGCTATGCGATATTGTGCTGATAACGGCACTGTAACCGCTTCACCTTTTTCTTGTCATTCCGCCACCTAGTGAATGGAGGTCCTAAACAGGCTCATCTCTGAATGGAAAAACACAGACGCGCTGTTTTAAATCACTCTCCGTGTGTCTCATTAGTTCACTAGCTCATAAATCAGTCTGTGAATCCCCAATCGGAAGTTATTATTCCGTCAAAGATCAGCGCTCTTGGATGTTACGTTAAAGTTAATGGGAGTAATGAAAGAGGAATATAAACACTCGGTTTTTTCTGGAGCTATATCTCTTATCAGAACGCGAAAACACAGTGGAACTGCAGGTAATTTATTTAATCGCGACGTGACTATTAAAACATGTTATGAGATATCGCCACTGATATATTTATAAGCAGCATGCAAAAACATCTCTCTGACACTTATAAAAAACCGTTTTATATAGTACTGACAAGAACAAAGTTTAATAATAATAATCGAGTGCTCGTATCGCGTTAAGAATAAACGAGAAGCAATAGTAACGTTATACAAGTATAGTTTTATTCACTTTTACCTCGCGCCAAAACAATAACAACACAAAAGACACTAAATATGAATAAAAAAACAAGTAATAGTTTGATCATGGCACCAAATACTGCTGATTTGATCTCATTTTGACGATCATAAACAAACAAGGCCAACATGAGAGCCAGGGAATCCCTGTCAGAGATGTAGCCCAGAGAGGGCGGTGGTCAGCGGGGCGAGTGAACACTGACGTCCGCTCATGCTTTGGTTCTCATTCGTACCGAATCTCACTAAGCAAACGTTCAAATAGGCGCTATCTTTACTAATCGACTGCAGATTTAAATATAATACATATACATTCTCGACTGAACTTTTCCGTCCATGAGATTCAAAGCAGCCGAAAGTGTTACCTGTAATTCTGGCAGCCCTCAAATCCGTGGCGGAAGAAGTAGTTCTCAAACAAAAAGGCTTTTAAAATAACTCCGTTGTTGTTTTCTAGTTTTCGTTTTTCAAACGTGTGCCGTCGAACTGTTGTATAAAAGCAATATCGCTCTCGGAGTCGTGTGATATAGCTCTATATCATCACGGCTGTGATTGCCTCCGGCACTCGGCCTACGGCCTCGTGCCTCTGGCCTAATCACAGCCGTGATGAAATAGACCTATATCACACTCCTACTCGAGCGATATTGCTTATATATATATATATGCTATGCTATTTACAGTAGGTGAAAATGAGTTTAATGTAATTAATAAAATGATCAAATTTGCCGTAACTGTAAATTGTAATTAAATTATATATATATATATATATATATATATATATATATATATATATATATATCATTTAATTACAATTTACAGTTACGGCAAATTTGATCAATTTATTAATTACATTAAACTCATTTTAATCTACTGTAAATAGCATATCGCTAAGAAAATCCTGATATTGTCACTTAGCATAAAAAAAAATTAGGTCTACATCTTACTTAGTGTATGTAGTATCTAATGCCATTTGCACTTAGTATAAATAGCTGCTGCAGAAAATTAATTTTAATTAATTTCATATTGTTTCTCAGTTTCATGCTCAGTATGACTTCCTTTCCTCAGTTAAACACCAACATGCCATCATGTTATCTTCTCACATGGGGGTCAACATGATGAAGCTCCAACAGCACATACGTGCATCTTTCATTAATTCAAATGACTCCAGCGAGTTAATATAAGTCTTCTCAAGTGAAAATATTCATTATTTTTGAGCATATTTAATGATTGATGGATCACATTTACAAAGACACATTAAGATCACTATGGTAAGTATAAATATGGAAAGACATTAGTAATATTTAATCTCATTGGTTGTCACGTCTTGCCCCTGCAATTTAAGAAATCAATAAGATCAATCAAATATAAATTACATAGAAATAACGGAAGCCGAAAAAATGATAAAATATTGAATTATATACAAAGTGGTTATATTCTAAACAGAGATAGCAATATAGGTGTTTATTTAGATAAGGAAAGCCTTTGCTGAAGGTTACTGCGAGGCAGTCTCCCATCCATGTACTAACCAGGCCTGACCCTGCTTGGCATTCAGAGATCAGATGAGAGCGGCATTCTCAGGATGGTGTGGTGTAAGCTGACCACCAAATAAATGACTTTACACATATATAATACCAATGCTATCTCACAAGAATTCGTACATATTTTACAAGTTGGCTTTTTAATTCATATGACCAAATTCGTAAGTATTGGTACGATTTGCCGTGACCCCTGTGACGTTGGGGTTAGGGGTTCGGTTTCGTTGATGTTTTTTCATGAGAATCATCCGATTTTGCACGATTAACATTGTTTGAATTGATACAAAATAGCCAACTTGTAAGATATGTACGATTTCTTGTGAGATCAGGCTGATATACACATATAAACATCTAACAAATGTGCATTTGTTTATTTCTACACAACCTGACCTTTATTTCATTTAGTGTAAACTAATGCAGACAAATTCAAACTTTGATTTAATCATATGAAATAATAAAACTGTCTAGCAATTTTCTTTTCTTTTTTTACAACATAAAGCAAACTTTTTGGTTTCATGACAAAACAATTTCAGTGTATTTGGCCATGCTGGTAACACAGAAGGTTACACACTGTAATCAAACTGTAATTCATAAATATATGTTTATTGTATTTTTAACATAATATCAATAATATTTTTTGGACTTGGTTGTGGCAAAACAATTTGTGTAGGAGTCTGACAGTGCAGCAAATTGTTAAACAGGCCAGTTCCAGTTGTCTTCATTTGCCAATTAATTACCAGCAATCGTCCATATGAACACATAGTACTCAGTCAGTTCAGCAGTGTGTGTGTCTTTATTGTTGCATGGCCTCTACTTGTCAAAGGAAATTAGCTCAGTATTACATCTCTTTCTATGAAGTTCTTTAGCCAATTTAAGCTTCCCCCACAACTGCCAACCAATTATCCACAATTATACAACAAAACCGTTCTCTAAAGGCAGCTGTATTATCCACAAACCTGTCAAAAAAAGATTTGTACTAGTGTAAGTATAATAGTTTATTATACAGATATACAGTAAGGATCTGCCGGAGAAACAGTGAGGAATGTGCCGTTTTTGGGTGTGTCTGTTTAAATGCAAATGATTTGATCACTGCACTAAATGACCGTGCTGTTGTTGGATAGTGCAGATTAAAGGGCGGTATTATCCCCTTCTGACTTCACAAGGGGAGCCAAATTTTAATGACCTATTTTTTAACATGTTTGCAGAGAATGGTTTACCACAACTAAGTTACTGGGTTGATCTTTTTCACATTTTCTAGGCTGAGAGAAGCACTGGGGACCCAATTATAGCACTTAAAAATGGAAAAAGTCAGCGATAAAAATTTCCAACGTTAGTATTAAATGTGCCAGTGTCATGGCTCAAAAAAACCCTGTCCAACTTTAACCAATTTAAGCAATAACGCGAGACAAACACATTCATTCACGTTTGCTCCCATGTGTTTGTGATAACAGTGCTTCACTACTGAATTTAAATAAAAAAAATCACATTTAGGGAAATCTAGTTGTACTGACACTGTTTACTTAATATCTCTTTAGACAGATCAATCTTTTCTATTTATTTTCCATTAAATGATGCGATCTAATGAGTTTAAAGCTCGTTTCTACTCGGTTTGTTTCTTCCGCGATTGCTGTAAGCGCAGGCGTTGTGGAGCTTTACTCCTGGGTCATAAAGTACACCCGGTTTCTCACAACATACAGACTTGCTGATTTCTCCTGTGTTTATATGAAAATCTGATTTACTCACCTGTGTTTTATCTGAATCAGACTGACATTTATCGCACGACCCCAAATGTGCCATGATTAACTCTTTCCCCGCCATTGATGAGATATCTCGTCAATCAAGAGAAAACGCTTCCTCGCCAATGACTAGTATTTCTGTCTTTTCACAATACCGCTATTTTCCACTAGGTGGCGCCCTTCCGCAACTTTTTAAAACCGGAAGTCTTGCCCAATGGCAAGCTGCTGCATGTCCGTGTCTGTTTTAAAGATTGCTCTGAATGGGATCTCGCTTTTTGCTCAAAATGTGGTGTTTTTGCAGAAACCTACCCATATTCAAAAGCTGATTACAAAAGAACTACTGAAGGTAGGATGAAAGCAGAGGGTCTGTTCTTTCATTTGGTATATTGTATGTTTATATATTTATAGAAGAACATTTTCTGGAAGGCATTAAACTTTTGTGAAAATCATGAAAAACGCTGGCGCTGGCTGGCAACTTTTAAAAAAAAAACGCTGGCGGTGAAAAGTTAATGTTAATGTTATTTTTTTATGTTTATGCGAAAAAAGGTAGCCTGGCTAACACCAGACAGGTCTCATATAGAATGAGACATGGTCTGGGAACCACATGCTCATTTTCTCGTTTTAAGGCGTGGTTTACGAATGCCCAAAGCCGTTTATTGGGCGCTACGAATGTCTATCAAATGCGTCTGTACATAGCTCATAGCTCATCGTTTCAATTATACCAGATGATGATGTAGAGCAACAACAATTCAAAGGTTTAAATGACTTTTATCGGTTCGTGTGCACACAGTTGAAAGCTATGAAACTAAACCGGTAGCTGTATATTGATATTGAAAAGCAACAAAACTTATTGGCCCTGTGACAACCACAGTACAGGCAAAATGACAATACAATATTAATAAATACCACTTACCATTTATAAGTTAATTGTACTTTGCCGCCAACGATGCCTAGCAGGTTGGTCCTATAAAACTCCGTGGCTATCATGTCTTGCCATATATACAAACTTCCTTCTTGGATATGAAATTGTTTAACGCCAAAAGTTGCTCTTTTTAAAAAAAAAAAAACTTCAAAACTACTTCGAACACTATCTAAGGCTGCATCGAAAAAGTAACATTGTGTCTGCTGCCGTGTTGGACAAACAAAACTGCTTCGGTGTGTCGCATAGACATCGCCATTGTCTTGCTGCCCCCTTCCCATTCTGTGATTGGTTCCCTATTTCAGGGGAAAAATTGGTCCATGGTTTCCATGCTAGACTTGCAGCGTGAATAAATTTGCGCGTAAGGCAGCATGGGGAATCCCAGGCTAGAAAAAAGGTGCGAATACAAAAATAATTTTCAACTTACAGTAAAATCAATTTTAAATTAAGTTTACATTAGTACTTTTTTACATAAGAAATTGTTTACAAAACCATTATAATATTGATAATCGTGGTGATTTTGGTTACTCTAACCGTGATGTAAAATGTTCATACCGTTTTATCTCTAGTCAGGAATCACTTTTTGTAAAATACATTTTGAAAACATCAGTTTCAGCTACTAGACTCGGTTCATCTATAAGATCCAACAGTGTTGGTAACCTGACCGTCCTGATGTTCTTCTTGGCTGTACTCCCAGACAGCAGACGACTCTTAGCCGGATCCGCAGCGGATCTGCACTGGAGCTGCTGACTTCATCTTGTGTCTGTGCTGTTACTGTAACACTTCAATTCTCAGATCCCACAATCTGTTTAATGCTGCATTTACACCAACCGCGGAAGAGGTGTGAAGCGCGAATGATTTCAATGTTAAGTCAATGTGAAGACGCGTTGACGTGCGTCAGGAGGTCCCGCGGTGCGAAAGAGGCGTTCGGCGCGCACGGAACATGCGTTTCCGCCTCTTTCGCGCAAGCTTGCGCGAATTGATCGTTGTGCGCGGTACGCGCGAATAGTGCTTTTTTGTGCATTTTGCGCTTCACGCGAATTTGCGGCTGGCGCCCGAGTTGAAAAATTTGAAAATTGGCGGAATTTCACGCCGCGTTAACCAATCAGGAGCCTGCTTGCTGCTGTGGTGGCAGCCCCGCGCCCGGAGTCACTCATTCAACCAGCGCTTGATATTGTCTGTAAGCAGTCACCCGGAGCTGTATGACACAAGTTCTTATTTCTATAGAGGAGACAGGAATAAAAAGGACCTCGCCTGGAAGAGTGTCAGTGAGGACATTGGGCAACCTGGTACCTTGTAATACACACTTCACTTTTGAATCACGTGACGTTTATCGACCTGCGTCGTTTATTTTTAACCTAAAAGGTTACCAAATACAAAAATGTTACTCTCTCGATAAATGCACAATCAACATAAGTCCTATTGCAAACAGACAACCGCATAGCACTTGCCCCTCCGACAAGAAGTGGAGTTTGACTCTGACGCGCGTCAAATGCTTGCTTTTCCCGCGCGTCTACTCTACGCGCGCGAATGCATCCAAATTGTTCAAGCTGCAAACCACGCGCGGTAGACGCGATTTTGACGCCTGAAACGCGGTTGGTGTAAACTCGGCATAAGAGATCAGTATAAACTACATTTAAAATATGTGTTGTTTCCAAAATACTGTTTGTTCTACAGTAAACTTTGTGTCTCCTTAAGTCTTTGTTTGTTTACATGTACAGATGCGTTTGAAAGTGTGGCCTTTAGTAACAGATACCTGGCCGACTGCACTGACTGAACTTCTTTTACGTGCCTTTATTTATTCATTTGCTTCAGGCAGACCCTGCTGCGCTGTGCTCTGGTGCTTTGTGCGGCTGAGGCGTTGAGGTCTTTTATGACAGAAATGAGGAAAATCATACCACACCCCTTCTCTATAGCCTCGGGCTCTAATAAAAGCCTTCTGATTGCTTCCTCTTTCCTCAGGAGAGACAAAGAGTGAGATAGACTGTAAAAACAGCGCAGACATAAAAGCGACTATAAGAGAAACAGCAAGAAAAAGAGACAGCGGTATGCGAGTGGCCGCGGTACGGTAGCTGTTAACAATGAGCCATCTCCTGTGAGTTTTATTAAATCAGCGTGAGATTGACACCTGAATATGTTTTCATCCTCTGGATCTGCACAAAGCAGGCGGTGCTTCATGCACAGGCTTCCTCATTAGTACTCACTTTGGCAATGAACTTCTAAAGGCAGCACTCCAATATATCAATGTCTATGTTTCAATAGAAGAAGAGGCGCTAATGCAACTACAGAGGAAGGCGGGAAAACTCCGAGCAGAATGAACCCAATGCCCTGCAAATTTCCGCTACAGTTCATTGTTTACATTGTGCCATCGTTGCCAAAAGTCCTATGCACGGACCAAAACAGTGAAAGTTAGGATTAGCTGCATCGTTACAGACAAAAGCATCATGCATGGTCAAAAACTGCATGTTTATGACAAAATTGTATGACTGTTAAATGGTAAACATTTCAAATTCATGTCGTCTGTTACATTGCACCAAATGGCCAGTAATTCTGCACCGGTGCCGCCTCAAGCATAATACGTGCGTGATGCTCCTGGCTATCAACGTTATCTACCACATTCTGCATTTTCAATCTCTCTGACAAGCTTCTTGGTATCCTGAGCCATATGGTGACATATGTCAATGCCGCTGTGTCCTCAGCATTACAGATTGTGCAAAGCGGTCAAATTTACATGATGTCACCCCAGATGTCGGTCACATGTAGCTTATGCGCCCTCAGTGTCAGGGGAAGCCCCCATAGCTCTGAGGTAAAGAAGCATCCCTTTACATCTGGCATAGACAAACAATGCATGAAGTCATTAAATGCAGAGCGAAGATTGCTATACTTTAATAAAGAACGTAGTTCAGTTTACAAATTTGGCTGTGTGGGATTTGGCGTTCAGGTTTTGATCATCACCATGTGCTGGCCACCCCGTGCTGGCAGAATGAGTCTGAATGTGCACAGTCTACTTTTAAGCTACAGGCGAAAGAAGGTATAAATATTGATTTTTGAGGTTTTCATACAAATAAGTACATTAAGCCCTTGTCTAGCGATCTAAATTGTCTAAATCAGGGATCTTCTTCGAAGGCCATATTTTAAAATTGTAAATATGATGCAGTCCAAACTTTTACCCCCTTTTTTTTTACATTTTATATATGTTTAACTTTTACCTACTTCTATTATTATTATATATGTTATAACTTAGGTTGTTTTTGTTACTTTTTGTTATAGGTCAAATATAAAAAAAAAACATTTCTTGTATCAAATATTTTGCCTTTAATTACTGAAAACTCATATTTTCTTTTTTAATATTTTAAAAACAATTGCATTTTTAACATTGCAAGAGCAAAATGTTAATAGTGTTACGTGTAAATAATCAAAAAAGAATTTGTATAATAGCACTATGCAGAGCTCTAACATTTCTTTTGTTTATAACTGTTTAACTTTCATAAAATGTATTTTATCGTCGCTGCCCGATGAAACTCACGTATGTCCAAAACGGTTACTTTTCAGGAAGTGAAAAAAACACCGTATATCAAAAGCAGTTGAATGTAGCGTTGTTATACTTGGTATGGCATCTTTACATGTAACCATATTCTTGCCAGTGTAATGATATAATCCACATTTGACCAAAATTGAGTTTAAATGGACATACGTGCAGTAATGGTGGTCGATACGCGTTCTTCCGATCATTAATTAGAATGACCAAGTCGCGTTTCATATTGACAGATAAATACGCTCAGTTTATTAAATAGCCTACGTCTTAGTTTATTTAATATTAATTATAAATGTATTAAATATCTCTTGCAAACTATTAAGGGACAAAGAATCAATACACTTACATAGCAGGGGCTGTCTAACATTACTATGTGGGGACAAAAGATCAGATAAAAAACATTACAGCAGGACGGGGAAAATATTGAATAACAGCGCATCAAAAATGGGTATAGCGTAGGCTAGTCAACAACAAGAAAATACTCCGCATAAATCCCTCAACAATGTCGACTGCACACATGTAACAGTACCTGCAACACCTGCTCAACCGAACAATGCCAAAGCACCATACCGTAGAAAACAGCAGCGCTTTAAGTCAATGATTACAATGAATTTCATAACATATGTAAAAGAAAACACACCATAAGCATACAACACAACATGTGACCCTGGACCACAAAACCAGTCTTAAGCATCACTTGATTTTTCAGAACATTTTAACCAAATGCTTTCAAAAAGTGGTGGGATGTCCCCAGCGTCCCCAGTGTAAACAACACCTATGGTAGACAGATACTTTGTTTGCACAGTCCTACCGTAATTTTGTCACTCCTAGACGTACGTCTGGCATCAGGGGGGAAACATTTACCTCGATGAAGGAAAGTCATTGTCTCAGTAGGCTATTTTTGTTCGGCTTTCCAGTGCTGAGCTTCGATGAAACTTTATGAGACCGGCGAGATGCTTCCACAGGGCGGGAGATACGTGGCGTAATTGACAGCTTTGACACCAAATGGATATACGTGAAAATCAGATGACATGATTTCACAACTTTTCATTTTGTTTAGATATGTGAGGCATACTGTATACGGAAATTAACCTGGACATTCAATCCGTCAAAAAATCTCAAAATCAGCAAAATGGACATACGTGGTTTTCATCGGACAGCGACAATATAGTAGTATATATAACATATAGCCATACTTCTTTTTTTCTTGTTTTCTATTTTCGTTTTCTATTTTAACGATCTAAGCGTATTGTCTAAACGGGTGTGTCCGATGGCATTTTAACTCATTTAACAATGGGAAAAATGGTTTGTGCACCAAGCGCACAGCCTAAAAGGGTTGTTCCTATTCTCGTAATGAGTAATGGGTGTTTTGGGTGTAACGT
Source organism: Misgurnus anguillicaudatus (assembly GCF_027580225.2). NCBI lineage: Eukaryota > Metazoa > Chordata > Actinopteri > Cypriniformes > Cobitidae > Misgurnus > Misgurnus anguillicaudatus. The sequence continues at coordinate 11,831,551 of NC_073356.2, forward strand.
GCAATAAACCAATGAGTCTCATCTTTCATCCCCTTTAAAAGCCTGTTGCGATGGCGCCATGTTGATTTCCGTCATGGAAGTAAAAATAGCAGGCTTTTAATTGCTTTAAATGAATGGATAGCCTACATGATCTGTGTTACCTCAAAAAATTATTTACAAATATGCAAGAAAAGGTTTCTACTATTAAAATACTTTATTTGTAACAAACAGGAGATAAAGAATTTACAAACGTGTGGAGAGGCTTCGGCACTCGGACAGCGCCGTGAGTGCTTTGAAAAGCATTACTTAAAAACGATTCTCATCTCATCATATCCACAGGTACAAAGGAGGTGGGTTGCATAAAAAAAGATAAAAAAATATATGCAATATTTGCATTTGTTTAAAGCAAAACATTTAATTACTTACCAGGCTACAGGTGAAGCTGCTAATGGGTGCATATTACTAACGCGCTCATTAAATAAAAAACAATATTGCACCATTGACTTTAGACCAGGTTTTAGTTGGTCAATGGCGTAGTTTATAGGCGCAAAAATTGGATGCAAATGCATAAACGTGAAAATTATAATTGCGTCGGGTTGAAACTAGCAAAAGACACTTGCGTCGTGCTTTGCGCCGTGTGTATGATAGAGCCCATAGGCTAAACTGCCTTTCCATTGTACACTACATTTGGACGCAACTGTCGGAGTTTGCCCCCTAGTGGCAGTTGTAATGAAATTTCAGTTTAATCGTAAAATTGTCTCAACATGGGAGAGAAGCTCATTCCAGCGCAAGAGCCTTTAATCCACAAATATATTTATACTTAATAATTTAGTTATCAGTAATCAATCGTTTTTAAAGGATTCAAGTGTTAAAGTTAAACAAAAAAGAATGAATTTATTTTTACCTTGCACACAATATTTTGATTGGAACACACTGAAATACATCACTTCCGGTTGGCTTGTCACATGCAGTGTAATCACACAATTTTATTATTTTAATGCATCCAAAAGGTAAAAGTAACCACACTAATTTTAAATCAGATAAAGATGACCGGTGGGCTGGATAAACATGATTGTTTGACTAGCCCTTGTCTAAATAGTCATTAAAATGATCTTTAATTGTACGTTTTCTGAAAGGTGTATCGTCCTACATGCGTTTTCCTATAGATATTGTTTTTGACTTGGTGTGTGCTAAATATATTAGTTTTACCAGTGATGTTAAGGTATGGATGCAGTGATTTTGTTTTTAAACCTTTAAAATCTTTAACTTAATATTTCTCCAAATCATACATCATTATAATTAAAAAAATAGAAAATATATAAATATAAATAAAATATAAATAACTCACTTTACCAGTATGGGTCACATATTAACCAACTGAAGTAACTACTTTTATTTGTATATTTTATATTATATATACTTTGTTATAATTTTTTTAAATTATGTTTTTGTGCCATTTTTGCTTTTTTATTAGATATACAGTATGATAGGAGAGGAAAAGAAAGTATAAGGTGGAGAGAGGGGTATGGGATCGGCAAAGGACCTCAAGATTCAAACTCGGGTCGCAGAAAGTGTGTCTGCACCATATGTAGGATCACTGCCCATTACACCATCGGCTCCAACAGTAACTGCTTTAATGATGGATGGGTGGATGTGCTTTTTGGAGCTCTGCCATGTTAAGGAGTGTATAAGAAGATAACATGATGGCTTTTTCATATAAAATTATTCATGTGTTCAGCTTAAGGCATGGAGGTTAGTAAATTATAAGAATTTTCATATTTAAGTAAACAATTTAATGTGGGAAGTCAACTATAGGTCAATTCCCCTAAAGACTCACACTATCAAAACATTGCTGTGTTTGTTTGGACATCCTGACAAGTTGACCAAACAACATTGGCTCAACCAATGGAACGCATTTGGGGCGGGACTATCTATATGGTACCCACCAATGATAGATTATTAAATTATTTATGAAATTGGTTAGAAATCTACTCATTGTTTTATAGATTAAGTTTGCACGTGTATACACAAGCAAACCCAATCCACATGCGCACAAACACAATGCACATTTGTGTCATCTGCTCAAGATCAATGGCTGATTTCTTTTGAAGCCCCCGGTTTTCCTGTCCTTCTTAACTTTATCTACAACACCCCTCCTCTTCCTGCCTCCTCTCCCCAAGAGTTGTTGATGGATTAGCAGCACACTCTGTCCTCTTATCACCCTGTGCGAGGAGTCAGAGCGGCGCTCGGCCAAATGCACAACACCCCGCAGCATCTTTACCCTTTACTCTGACCCCTCCCTCTGGCTATATCTCATTACCCTCTCATAGATTAGAGAGCATATATCTGTCTAATCCTTGTATACATTGTCCTCTTTAGTGTATATATCCTCAGCTGACCTCTCTTGATATGCTGTTACTATGAGTAAATTAGACGTGCTGCTGTCTTTGTTTGCATTCGTGTGAGACAGGCTCTCTAGGGCTTATATAGTATGCAAGACCGCTAGTAGGCAATATCCACGCGTGTAACCCACAGTAGCAGTGCAACAGCCAAAAAGAAGCCATTTTACCAGTAAACCCACAAACGAAGAAGAAGCAGAAGCTTGTTGTGTATGATTTGAGAAGACATTTGTTGCAGTTTGAGTTAAATCACTTCTCAACTTGGCCCATCTTTATTGTTACTGTCGCAAGCTGAAATGCCCATGAAGAAATGCAACACAGATTTTTTGGGATGGTTTCTAGTGGACCAATCACAGCGCCTGCAGTCTGCGTAGAATGGACACATTGTTACATTTTTGGCGAGGTGCGCGTCAGGCTACACAGAGCTACACACAGCCTATGCATAGCCTATGGCGTATATATGCATGACTATAAATTTTGAGTGAGAAGTCGTACACTACAAAAATAAATGTCTTAGTACTTGTTTTCAAGTATACGTATATAAGAATTCTTAAATTGAGATAAATTTATTTTACTTGATAACAAAAATACTAAGTAAGACATACATTTTTTGCATTGCATTGCAAAAAAATGACTTTCAAGAAAAAAAATCTTAGTATTTGTGTCTTTTTTCAGTAAAAAGATCTAAAAATTCTTAAATTAAGATGTTTTTCTTGATGAGCAAAACGACCCAAGAAAAATAAGGCTAGTTTTTGGGCCAAAAATATTAAATTTGAGTGATTTTGTGGATAAAACAAGCAAAAAATCTGCCAATTTTTCTTTTAGTGTTTAAGAAAAATGTTCAAGATTTTTTTGCTTACCCCATTTTTTTTTTATTGTTTTATGCACAAAATCACTTAAATTTGATATGTTTGGTCTAAAAACTACTGAAAACAAGACAAAAATACTAAGAAGTTTTTTTTGAAAATCTTTTTTTTTGTTGGAAAAAAACAAGAAAAAACAAAAAGATCTGCCAATGGGGTAAGGAAAAAAATCTTGAACATTTTTCTTACACACTTAATTCAAGAAAAATTCAAGAAAAATTTGCTTACCCCATTGGCAGATTTTTTTGCTTGTTTTTTGCACAGAGTCACTTAAATTTTATATTTTTGGTCTAAAAACTAGACTTATTTTCTAGGGCCACTTTGCTCATCAAGAAAAAGCATCCCAACTCAAGATCTTCAAGATATTCTTTACTGAAAACAAGCTAAAAATACTAAGAATTTAGTGTGTGAACTGAGGAGAAACAGCCATGTGGTCTGACTGTGACTAACTTGCATGAGTGATCTCGTTTTGCTAATTTATGACATTATATTAAAGGTAATGTTTAAAGGCGGAGTCAATAATGTTTGAAAGCCAATGTTGATATTTGAAATCACCTAAACAAACACGCCCCTACCCCAATAGAATCTGGACCTTCTGTTGATAGACCCGCCCCACACATACGCAACCCGACATTTGATTTGATTTGATTGGCTATAAGTGTGTTTTGGTAGTCGGCCATCTCCTTTTCTAAAGCGTTTTTCAAACATTGTGGACTCCGCCTTTAAACACACTACAAGTAACACGCTTGTCAGCCTTTGATGTTTTAAGGCTTTTTGTTCTGTAGCTCAATCAGCAGATCATTGCATTAGCAGCGCTAAAGGTCATAGGTTCGATCCCATGGTATTTACATACTGATGATAAATGAACGAGGGACAACCAAGGTGGTTGTAAGGTGAAGCAAGTGCACATTGGGCACCCAAAAATGTATCAAACTGCTGCTTATGTCTCCATAAAACTCTCATTCATGTTTTTCTTTAAATTTGTAACCAAGTGTATTGCGTGTGTATACAGGCTGAGGTATTATTCACACTGCAAACCATTAGGACAGAACAATCAATTTAAATGGATGACTACATACGAATGACAGATGTGGAGCAGACCTAATATAATTTTGGCAATAATAAAACAGAACTGAACTCCAGCAGGGAGTTTTTCTTTTTTTACAAGGGTGTATAAAAGTGCACTGCATTAGTCGGTCAGGTTGAGTTTTGCTCTGAGATTAAGCACTTTGTCATTCCCACTGGGCTCAATGTGACCTGGCTGTACCCTACTTTTGAAAGTATCATTTCTCAGCTGTAGAGGTGCCCTCTGCCTCGCCTTTATAGACTCGGTGCCCTTTGCCAACATCAGCATCTTAATATGCTTTGTTATGAATGCAGGGGATACCCATATCCATATCCATACATTTACATTCATGGATTTGGCAGACGCCAATCCAAAGCTACCTACAGTACAGTGCATTCAAGCTATATGCTTTATCAGGATGTGTGTTCCTTGGGAATCAAGCCTGTGACCTTTTGTGCTGCAAATGCAGTGCTCTACCGATTGAGCTAAACATAACAGAAACATATCCATGCCATACCAAAAAAATACCCCTAGCCTTCTGTCTAAGTTGACCAGCCAGTATGAATAGCACAGTTTAGCAGAGGGAAAGCCTTCTTTTTCTCCTTCTTTCATGGGGAGCAGGAGTGGCCTCATTCAGTGGAGCTAATCCTTGCCTGGTGATGTGGAAGAATAGGCCAGACGAAGTGGCACATGTCTGGGGCACAGACGGCCTCTGCCCAGCCAGTCCTGTCTGACGGTGGGAGCCAAGAGATGAGTCATCCTCGGAGAGTGTGAGGACACAACGTTCGGAGACAACGGAGATCTGATAGACATACTGAGTCTTAACAAGCAATCTGCTCACTTTACTGTAGATATGGTCAGAACTTACAGCATGATGTAACTATGAGGTGTTCAATGCAAAAAGTAGTTTTTTTATCAGGCTCTTATGTTTAGGTTCAGTAATTTCACTTTAATGGCAATGAAAAGGTTATTAGTCTGTAATTGAAATGCCTTGTTGCAAAACCCTCCAAATGCATGCAAGCTATTTTGCCAAAAACGTTTTTTTTTTTATCTTAAATTTGTGGATTTCTTTCTATTTTTATTTTTAGTTTTAATTCCCAAACTATAAAATTGCTTACTGTAAACTGTGGGGGAATGTAATACCAATCATTTTACTACATGTTGTACTGTGTATGGTTGTGAAAGTGACCAATAAAACTTGAAACTCATTATGCAAGTCTTTGTTTCTTTAGGTGTCAATCACAGATTATTCAGGAGCATTCACACCTCCTTGCATATGGCCTTTCTAAGCAAAAAGTGTCTTAAAATTTTTTAATCAATATATTGTTGTTATGTGAATGAGCAGGATGACTTTTACATCATTTTGAAAATAAAAACTTTAGACTAGAAGATCCAGATCTCAAAAGTCTTGGCATTATTTCTGTGACTATTTTGTTTGGCTTTTTCAATAACCATGCATAAACATTATCATCTCAAAAATACAAACATGTATATACACATACACTGACCAAAATTATAAACACATCACTTTTGTTTTTGCCCCTATTTTTCATGAGCTTGACTTTTTCTTTCCACAGGCCACAATCAACAACTTGATCAACTCAATGCGGAGGAGATGTGTTGCATTGGGTAAGGCAAATGGTGGTGACACCAGATACTGACTGGTTTTTGGGTTTTCTCGAATTTTTTCTGTTTTTTAAACCATTTTTGCTTGGGTTTAGGGTTAGATTTAAGATTTGCTTAATGAGGTTATGTAATATACAGGTTTCTCCATGTTTTTGTCCATATTTAAGCCATGGTCGCTTGGAGTAGGAGTTAGAGTTGGGGTTTGGGTTAGGATGTAATTTTTGTATAACATAAAGTTGTTCTAACCCTAACCCAAGCGAAAATGCTAAAAAAAATAGCAAAAAATTTGAGAAACCAATAAATAAAACGACAAAAAAAGATGCACCGTTTAAGTCATTGGGAAGGACTGGCGAATCATATGCACGCCAAAGTGGAATTTGGCGTATGTATTGCACAATTTTACACTTCGTGCTATTTACACACAACTCCGTGAGACGGTTGAAACTCCACATTTTAGAGCAGCCTTTTATTGTGGCCAGCCTAAGGCACACCTATGCAATAATCATGCTGTCTTTTTAGCATCTCGATATGCCACACCTGTGAGGTATATGGATTATCTCAGCAAAGGAGAAGTGCTCACTAAAGCTAGGGCCACACCAAAATATTTATAAAATATTATCAGATTTAAAAAATGCGAGAGACCAAAAACATGACAAAAAGAATTGACGATTAACACTTTTGTTTCTATAGTCTGTGGAGTGCCGCTTTGTGGTCATGACAGCACACCACGCATCATCAGATTAACTTCTCCAAAAACGCGAGTCTCAGCTGAGAACACAGAAAATCTCACAGACAACATGGCGAACAACGAGCATAAAGAATTAAGGCATACAATGGACTTTTTTTACATCTCTGATGTCTATCTCACATTGGACTGTGCCTGCTGTGCCATGACTGTAGTTATGTTTTCATCTTTCATCGCTTTCTGATAGAGTATCGTTTAGTTTCACATGGCAATCTACAGTCCTTGGGGTTCCCCCACACAACAACATTTCTGAAATGTTGAATATATTTACGATTTGCAATCGGAGCGGCCCCAACACACTTCCGAGCAGATTCAGATGCTCTTAACACACATCGCAACAAAGGAAAATCTGATAAGATAATCAGTTCAACCACATAGACGATCAGGACTTTTCCTAGGATTGTCATAAGGGGGAAAATCAGACCAAATTCGGTCAGATTATCTTATGGTGTTTACCAGGCCTTTTGTGTACATAGAAAAAGTCTTAAATCTTTGAGCTCAGATCATAAAATATCGGGGCAAAAACAAAAGTGTTGCATTTATAGTGTATAATTTTGGTCAGTGTATTATTGCAACCAAGTGTGTGCTAATTACAGTGTAATGAGATTTTGCCATTATTATGTTTTTAAACAACTTAAAAAAGTATAAATGTCAGTACAGGTCAAAACTTCTCCAGAGCCCCAAAACCCCCTCAGACCCCAGAGGGTTAATATACTGTACAGTATATCTTTGACATGACCATTCCAGATGTTTAAGTGTGTCTTAGCATTAATATCCAGGCAGGCACAATCAATTTTGAAAAACTTATTTCATTTTTTTAAAGCATCTCCAGCCAAGTTAGGCACCGTCCAATCTGGACTCTTGGTGCTATTGAAGTTGCAATTGAGCCCATCTGCTGGTAGTTAGCAACACTGTGATCTGCTTTAGCACACAAAGTGCAATTCAAAACATGCCTCACTGAATCTCTGAATGGCTCGCTTACAACAACCATACACCTATTTCCGACAGATAAAGGGATTAGATTAACAAATCTGGATTAAAGGGTGTGAGTGTAATCTTGAGATTGCTCCTTTATTATCACAGTCTCAAAATTTAAAGGAGTGTAAAATAAAGATTCCCCTCTTGAGAATCTTTCAGGGCAGCTCACAGATTAGAGAATGAAAAAATGCAGTATGGACACAGAAAGGTAATCTGTCAGATTAGTGATTTCCCTATGGTAAATATCAGGGCCAAGCCTGAGGCCTTACATTCCCAACAATAGAGAAAAGACAATGACAAACAAGATGGACATTACCCTTGTGGTTTGATCCCTGCCTGGACAATGCTGTGATTGTCGCCTCTGTCTCAAGGGGTCCCGGGGCAGTTAATCCTTCTATCAATATTTTTCCTCCATTCACTCTTTTGTTCCCTTTCACATGTGCACAAATACATGCTTTCTTTTCCTCAAACCTAGTCTGGATAAGCACAGACCTAGTAAAAATCAGGCACTCGATATTCTTTAAAATCATTTTCTATAAATGTTTGGGTTCAGTGTTATGCCATTCGTCTATCCCACATAGGATCCTTTCTAGGTTTAAGAACATTCAGGCTATGGGATTTCACGTGTCCTCCAACCTCTCTTTCCTTGTAGGGTGTCCGAGACCCTTCTGTTGTGGGATTAGAGAGTTGGATTTATGGGTCTCTTCGCCTCTCACGGCTTGTAATCACAGTAGACGTGTCCTTTCAGAATTCATCTTCAGCAAACACACAAACTCCTGCCACCATTATTACCCAGCTCTCCTCTGTTATGTAAAATGTATCAAGACAAAGTTCATATAAACCTGTACTCCTGCTGTTGGGTGCAAGGTTGACCCCCCTCCCCTTTGCCGGGAGCCCCCGTGGATTATAATTCACACTGATGGGCTCTGAGCTGATATGTGGGCCAGGCCTGTCATAAGCTTTCAGAACAGAACCACAGATTTCTGCCCTGGGCTCAGCGTTCTGCCAATGCCCCCCTAACGCTCCTGCCTGCCCAATCACACAATTAGTCTGGGACTATGGTGGACGCGGTCCCTGCTGTGTATCTGCCTGAAGGGCTTAAGAGTTTACACTATATACACAATATTGTCAGGTTGTGTTGGTCTGCTGTTTAACTTCATGCTACGGTCACAGTGTAGATGGCCTAAACTAAGAAATCAGTCTTCTTGAGAATTAATTTTAGTACATAATGCCTTCTTCTAATTGTTTTTTATCTATGATTCAGCCCTAACCCTCAACACGTGTCCTGAGGGTATTTCACACCATGTAGCTATTCTACATTACAATACCTAACTGTGAGATAATGAGGCCTTACATATCTGTACTTAATACCTGTGGCTCTTAAAGGATCCTGTAATCTGGATTACATGTTTGACAGAGACATTTCAGTATGGGGGTCTAGCTGTTTTTTAATGGGTCTGCATGGGTTTTTTAGCTGTAGGTAAATGGTACCTGGATGCCATATCACCTCTCTTTATGCTTAAGTAGAACCACTTGACATGACCATAAAAATAGTGGGTAATAATCATGGTCCTCCATCGTAAAATAGTGTGTGCTAAACACACCTCACAACACAACATTTAATGGTCCTATAAAATAATCATATATTGCTGTTTAAAGATTTTAATGGTCAATAACATTGACTTGAAAGCAGCCTACATGCATTTTATTGTTTTGATGATGTCATCTACCATATTCTCAGCTGGGAAATGGAGAATAATGGTATTTTTTCTGCTAATATCTTATTTTGACTTTACTAATAAAGATTTACCATTAGACTGGAGAATGACCTTTGTTTTACCTTTGCTATTTGTCTTTTCAGCTACACCGGGCTAATGATGTTGCATTGCTGGAGGTTATATAAAATGTCATGATGATTTCTCAGTTATTTTGTTTAATAATTTTGTATGTGAAGGGGTTTAAGCTTTAAGCTTAGTTCAAATTAGTTTAGGCAAATAACTTACATTTTATTTATACAAAATAATGGTATACACTTACACCCTTCACTTCCCAACCTGTTCTGCCATAGTCACATTCGTCAAAGTTGATTCACCAATATGCACCAATTTATCTAACATAATATTGTTTACCCGAAAAACTTAAATTCCCTCACAGTTTCACTCTCACCAAAGCAATGTCATACCATACCAAATGTGTATGCAGGGGTGCAAACTTGTCACCTTTCGGCGAAATTCGTTTTTGATACAAAATAGTTCATTCTTGTGATTCGTCTAGATCCGATGAGTTTTTGAAAATGAGGGGTGAGAGGGGTCTGCGACATGGTAGCAGTAAATGAAATTATGAAAATCATGTCCAGCTATTGTGGTAACGATGTCAAATTACTAGCCAGTTTGGCGGGTTATGTTTTACAATTTATAGCCACCTCATTTGCTGCCGAAGTTTAAGCAGTCTGCAGATTGAGTGCACATACTTAACTCGTAGTATTTTCTCATTTGAGGTTACGCGCCCGCGTCACGTTGCTGTGCGCGTGGTCATAAAGCTTAACATTTGTTCACGCACCGCAGTTTTAAGTTAAGTGATTTTAAGCTGTTGACAACAGTGCTATATGCGCTATATACCTGTTTCTGTTTAAGAGGAGCGTGCAAGCCGCGTATCCGCTTATATAAGAGCGCTTGTGTCTTGTCACCTTTTTCACCCCTGATGAGTTTGCACCCCTGTGTATGACTTCCATTTTCAGTTGAACATTAACTTTTTGTACATAAATATCTGTCACTTTATGTTCATATTCTCAGGATCCTGTCAGGATCTTGTCTTGTTTTAGCTTCTAGTTCATTCATTGTGACATGATTCTGACAGTATCATGTTTTGTGTGAATGCACGTGACCTTGTTTATTAGGCCATGTGCTTTCCAAAGTCATCGTTTATTTTCTTTTTTCCGAATGGTTATATTTTTTAATTATTTTAATAATCTGTAAAAGTGTAACAGTAAAAGTGTTGACCGTATGTAACTAGCAGTCATATACAGAGAAACACTCTTGCATGATTTGTTGTATCACTGTAAAAAGTGAAAGCTGGTCTTCAATTAATAACGCCTTAAAAAATAAGTTTTATGAACTTAAATTTTCTCACTTTAAGTAAAAAAATAAGGTGAAAAAAACATTTGGTCAATTGGTAACACCAAAAAAATTAAGCCACTTAAAGAGCCACTATGGTGTTGCTAAAAAACATTATTTTGTGTATTGGGTGTAATACAATGTGTGGTTTATGTTTTAAAAAAAAAACATTATTTTACACATAACGCACATTATTGTTGTCGATTTTTCTAGAAAGCTCATCGTTCTTTAAAAGCGATGTGTGCTTTGATTGGCCAGCTATTCAGTGTGTTGTGTTTGGCCAAATACCTTGAGCGTGTGAACGGACATGTGACGCTCCTTACCATATTTGGAAGATCAGCTCCCAATGCAAAACTAACAGGAGTTAATATCGTCTTTACTACCTTATCAATACGAACTCGAATCTGATCCAGAAAATGCAGATGACCAAGCTGATCGATCAACTTTGCCAGTGCAACTTATTTACAACTGTACAGATCTTCTATATGTACAATCAGCTTTTAACACCTTTAAGCCAAAGAAAAACATGAACTCGAATAATTTGACTTGAAAAAAACTTTTTGGGGGTACCAATTGAAGTATTTCCTTAAGTTGATCCAACGTTTACTTTTTACAGTGTAACAATTACAAAAAAAGAACGATGTTTAAAGTTATAAAAGTTAACACTGATATGCATTTGTCTTGGTTTCAATTTCGCCAAATAAGTTCAGAATATGTTTCTGAAGACATATATAGACAGTTTCATCGGACGCATGTGCGCTGACGCGATACACGGATCCGAACTTTACTACCGGTTTCGTTTTTTTAATGGTCTGACTAGTTGCTAAACTGATCTCTTGAACAAATGCCTCATCGAAAATAACAAATGTTTTGGTTTCCTACGTTATCTATGTGTTGTTTTTTTGCTTGTTATATAAATAAACTAAGTTTAAAGAACTTTGTTGTTATTTATTATTAGCGGAGTTTACCAGAAGTTACGTGTGGACCACGGCAGCCGCTTGTTTATATTGTTACTGCTAAACCCGTCTATACACCCTGCTGAAAAAAACAGCATGGTCACCAGAAAACCAGTACCAAAACACAACATAATGCTTGTCTTGCTGGTATGCTGTTTTTTTAGCAGGGCATCTGGTATGGCATGAGGGTGAATGACAGTTGCCATTTTTTGGGTGAACTATTATTAACCATATATTATCCTTTGTGACCCAGGACCACAAAACCAGTAAAATTGGTAATTTTTTTAGATTTATACATCATAGGATAGCTAAATAACAAAGCTTTGATTTATGGTTTGTTTAGACAATGGTTGAGATACATCTGGAACCTGAGGGTTAAAAAAAATCTAAATATTGCAAAAATCACCATAATAAACTCATTAGCAACACATATTACTAATGATAAATACATATTTATATTTATATATTTATGTAGGAGATTTACAAATATCTTCATGATCTATACTTAATATCCTAATAATTTTTGGCATAAACAATAGATAATTTTGATGTATTGTTGGCTATTGCTACAAATATACAAGTGAGACTCAGTGGCGTAGCGTCTGGGCATGCAGGGTATGCATGTGCAAATGGGCCCAGGCCAATAGGGGGCCCGCCCCAGCTTTTAATTAAAACATTTTTTTTTCAATTTAATTTTTATTTCTGGCTGCAATAAATATATTTTTGTATGCATATCATGTGTAGTGATTTCTTATTTCTCCATAATGTCTAATTTCTCCGTCATTTCTTGTTTGCGTTTATTCTTTTTTTTTGCACTCCGCGGCTGCCGTTGACTACTACGCTATCATTTTTTTACATGCATCGCCACGCCAAAAAAAAAAAAGAGAACACAGTGTGAGAGGTTAATATAGCGGCAATCTACATGAACATTGAGGATGGACAAATATAAACATAAAAGTGGGGCCTTAAAGAGAAAAGAGAAGGCGGAGAAGTTAGTCACGAGTCAAAAACTACCTAAAACATTTTGTTTTTCTTTACTTAAATCTACCCTTTAAAGTAAAAAAGTAAAGTAAAAATATTTGACTACCTTATTAAAAGTATATGTTGTGTATATGTATAACTGTATAACAGTATATGTATAACAGACCTGCGCGGCAGCGGGCAAGGTTGGGGGGGCTTTGGCTTAATGGGGGCCCGTAATTTTTTTTGCATATGGGCCCGGGACTGACTTGCTACGCCACTGATGAGACTTATGAATGGTTTTGTGGTCCAGGGTCACAATTATATCATTAGTGTCATTCAATTCAAAATAATAACAACAGTACACGCCATGTGTTGTTTATTTTGCAGTCTGTCCTCTCTATGCGAATTTCTTAGTTCTTATGTGAGGATAAGGCTAAACTAAAGATGTTCCCATGACAGTTCACTGTGGGCGTTCATTTGTTCCCAACAAAAATAATTGACTTAGATGGAGATTCAGACATGTGGAGTGTGAGAGTGAACTGACAACAGCTCTTCTTCTGACTACTCAAAGCGTTTAGGTTTGTCACGTGCGAGACAGTTGCCTGCTGTCTAAACCATATCTGTTGATCTGGACATTGGATTTGTCTGTGTGTTGTGTCCAGATCTGTTCTGTCCACCTGTCATGATGACACTGTAATGCTGGCGCTCACCACGGCTATACTTGATGTTCTTTTGGGTTCAGGGAAAGCATTTGTTTTGGTCAATATACTTACATCACGCTGACTCCAAAGCTTTGGATCCTTTGTTATCCACATATCTTTGGATGTTGCTTTACGCCCATTTTACTTTGAGATTCCTTTGCTATAAAGACCGATCTCCAATGATTCCCAAATTCCACCCTAGTTGACCATCAGCTAAGGTTTACTATTGAACGCTATGGTAGTCCACCAGCAACAAATGAGCACTTACTTACCAGTATAAAAATGCCTGGACCAGCATGGATATGTGCAGAAATGGCTGTAGGTATGAATTTCTGGCCCCCTGAATGTGTATTGCTCAGGTCCCTTTACATCAATACTGCTGGATTGGCTGTATGCCCCATGCAACTATTGGCACATACAATGTCAACATCTTACCTTTCTCCCTATTAGCTACAGTACGGTTGTGCACGCAGGTGTACGCTGATCTTTAAATCAGGACCGCATGCTGTGCTTATACAGAGAATAACTGGTAAAGGCGTCAAGACGCACATAAACACGTCGGATGAAACAAAGTGCTGCCTCAGCATCATGTTAACTATAAAATGTAATACAGACACGAATGCTCCCATTAGTACACGGCCGTCTAATACTGTGGGACAATATTGCAAGACAAACTAATTGAGTGTGATCCTGAAAGAATCGCTGGAAAGAAACATTTGTGAATAGATATTCTTCTGTGTAATAAACAAACATGACATTTGTTGCCCTTTACACAAGAACAATGACAATTCATCTTCAACTCAATAGCCTCATTTTGCTTAAACATAACACCCAATGAATTTGTAGCTTTTAATTTTTTTCCCAGACAAAAAGTATACTTAAAGAATTATTCCACTTTCATAAAACAAAAATTCTGTTATTTTACTCACCCCCATGTCATGCAAGATGTTGTTTATGTCTTTCTTTGTTCAGTCAGGAAGAAATTAAGTTTTTGAGAAATACATTCCAGGATTTTTCTCCATGTAGTGGACTTTTGTTGACCCCAACAGTTTACAGTTTCGATGCAGCTTCAAAGGGCTTTAACCCTCTGGGGTCTGACCATTTTGGGACACTATCAGAGGTTCTGACATGCTCTTACATTTGGTCTTTTTTCAGTTAGTTTAAAACATAATAATGGCAAGTGTCTCATACCACTGTGTTCAGCACAAACTGGGCTAAAATCTTATATGAGCTACATGTATGTTTTTTTGAGAGAAAAATGTTTATGCGTGGTTTTTGAAAAAGCAAAATGTTTATATCACTGTTATAATTCCACAAAACCCATACTAAACATGTTTTAACAAGACTTTTCTAAACAGAATCTAGTAGTCTAGAGTTTTTTCTTTAAAATGATGTGAAAATCACCCTGTCTACTTATTCACATAAAACAATGTATTGATTTAGAAATTGTAAGACACTTTTTGTTTAGACGGGCTGTATGCGAGAAGGATTGATTGACAGCAAGCAAACAAAGGCTCGCATAATGAGCTGCATAATGAGGCAGGAATGTGAGAATGAACTACAATATAATCAAAATAGAAATGATGGTTAGTAGGACATTTTAAGTTTATTTGGAAACAAACCTTATTCAAAAACTTTGTATAAACTAAGAAACTGATACACAACAGAGCTGTAAACTTCATGTGGCTCATGTTACCATATAACTTTATGTCCAAAAAGTGTTTTTCCACTTCATAGTTTTGTACTGATGAGAGAGATGCAGACCTCTAAGAGAGTTATAAACAGCTGTTAGCATAAATTGTCCACAGAAATACCCTTACTTATATAACTGATGGGTAAATGTTACTGATACTAAGTTACATTATACTATCTTGTACATAAACTTAATCTCAGATTAACATCTGCAGCAATTAATATAAAAAGCTGTTTTTAGATGA
Source organism: Misgurnus anguillicaudatus (assembly GCF_027580225.2). NCBI lineage: Eukaryota > Metazoa > Chordata > Actinopteri > Cypriniformes > Cobitidae > Misgurnus > Misgurnus anguillicaudatus. The sequence goes on from NC_073356.2 coordinate 11,846,877, forward strand.
CTGTTTTCAGATGCCCATCCCCTTATCGTCTAGCTTCTGTTTTAAACGTGTTTCTGTAAGCGCGTATGAACTTTAAAAACACATCGCATATGGCGTGTCCATGTGGGCGAGCTCGCGTCTCCGTGTCACGCGGCGCTCATAAAAACGGTGTTGCGTGTAAAGCGCAATGTATGTAATTGCCTTGCATGTAAACAATATGGAATCATTTTACAGCAAATCCCGCAGCGCAGCATTACTCAAAGTTGCCATGAAGGATACGAAAGTGAATAATAACTGTCTAACACTGTACAGCATGTAACAGATATCCGCCATTACGGGAGGTCACGCGGATTTGTTTGTAAATAAGCATGTAAACATGGAATCATATTACAGCACACACTTAAAAGATACAGCAGTTCAGGCTTACTGAAAGTTTCCATGAAGGATATAAGTGAATAACTGTGTTTAACACCGTTACAGCATGCAACAGTGAAATCCGCCAATACGTGAGATCGCGTCCGTTTGTAAACAATGCGAAAGTTTTTCAATCCGAAGCGTGCACTGTACTCTCTTTACTTCAATGCAGATTACATAAACAGGCAATATTTGTTTTCGATTATACTTAGCTTGTTTAAAAGTAGACATTTCAGGCTTTCTTTGGATGTGTGTATCATGCTTGTGTGACGAGTATTCGCGGAGTTTCAATTGATTTTTGTAACGTGTTTTGAGAGACAGCTGGCGGAGACAGAAATGTCTGGATGCACACCCTGTTTATTTTCTTTATTTGACAAAAACACAAAGATCTGTTGTTATTGTGAATGAACACATATTAAAGAAGACCCTTTACCGTTTCAAATGATGTCAAACACGTAAGTGTATGATTATTAATGATGGAGTATTTTAAGTTGATTCTGCCATGATAAGGAAAAAACACGTCAAAACGCGGCCCCGCGTTTTTGGACCCCAGGGGGTTAAATGATCCCAAACCAAAGTACAAGGGTTTTATCTAGCGAAACTATCTTCATTTTCACCATAAAAATAAAGTAGGCGAGAGCGCTCAACTCTTTCCCTGCTAGTGTTTTTTAAAAAAGTTGCCAGCCAGCGCCAGCATTTTTTCATGATTTTCACAAAAGTTTAATGCCTTTCAGAAAATGTTCTTCTTTAAATATATAAACAAACAATATATCAAATGAACGAACAGACCCTCTGCTTTCAAACAAACAAACAAAAAACTTTCATCCTATCTTCATTCGTTCTCTTTTTATCACCTCTCAAATATGGGAAGGTTTCTTCAAAAACACCCAATTTTGAGCAAAAAGCTGAGATAATTCCATTTTTGTGAAGGACTTTTGATAGAGATCAGATGCAGAGCGATCTTTAAAACATACACGGAGTTATTTCTCTTTCACGTGAGGCGCTACTTACGGGTTGTATAAGTTGCGGAAGTGCACCACCTGGTGGATAATAGCGGTATTGCAGAAACACGGAAATTCTCGTCATTGGCAGGGAATCGTTTTCTCGTAATTGACGAGTTATCTCGTCAATGGCGGCGAAAGAGTTAATATATAACTGCGAAAATATATTGTAATTTATCTTTGTTAAAAATAATGAAATTACATTTTCATTTTAAATTTCATATTTATCAAATGTTTCAAAAGCAACCAACAGTACAAACTAAAAGGTGTAGCAGAGGATTGCGCAACACTCCTGATTGACAACTAGAAGGACCAATAGTCTTGATGATCCACCCGGAAAAAGAAAATCCTCCGCAATACCTTTAAATTGTTGAGAATAAAAAATTCAACAGTTTGAACACTATGAAAATGAAATTAAATCAAATTAGAATAATATAAATTTTCAACATATACAACAGTATTAGCAGCGGGACAAAAGTAACAAGTGTTACTTTTGTCCCGACAGGATCTCCTCACATTTAAACCCAATTTACTTTCATTTTGAAAACTCTGAGAAGTCAAACTTCAGGATGTGTTAGAGCACTAAATAACCTGTAGATTGATCAGTACTTTAACACATGAAACCAGAAACCCGCGTTGCTTTATAAGAACAAAATGACCGCTTTAGAAATTTACTTATCATGGTTAAAAACACTTTTCTGGATCTACACGTGGAAAACAGTGAGTAAATAATGCAATATTTGTCAGCTCTGTCAAGGGTTGTGTGCTAAAGATGCTGTCGTAGTTTGGGATGCAAATGTTATCAGGGCTCGGAGAAATCACTTTGTTACTTTCGTCCCGTGTTACTTTTGCCCCGGTTCTCCCCTACTTTTAAACGCATAAGCATGACCTTACATATTGCGTAATCATTTCAAAAGGTCACACATGACGTATGCGAAACTACCGCTCCAGTGTTTACAAGTGTGGAGAAAGAGGACCGCTCAGATGTTGTTGTATGTGTAATGATAATAATTAATGTCTTTGTGTCAGTTTATTGTTCAAAATGGTCCGCAAGTGTGCGTTTCACATAAGTGATACGTGACCTTTCGACATCCTCAAGTAATACGTAAGGTTGCTCTGGCGCGTCACACGACTAGTGCAAGACGAGAAGTTGTGGCACATATTTTTATACATTTATTTATTTTTGCAAAAATGACGAGCGTTTCGCTAGATAAGACCCTTATGCCTCGGTTGATATTGTTTAGAGCCCTTTGAAGCTGCATTGAAACTGTAAACTGTTAAGGTCCACTAAAGTCCACTATATGGAGAAAAATCCTGAAATGTATTCCTCAAAAAATTTCTTCTTGACTGAACAAAGATAGACATAAACATCTTGGATGACATGAGGGTGAGTAAATTATCAGGATTTTTTATTTTCATTTGAATGATAAAAAACCCTCATAAAATAAGTTATCAAAATCTTGGTTAACAGGCAGGAATCTCAGCTCTCAGGCACCTGGGGCGTGACTGCTGTCTGCGCTGAAACCATTGGCTGTTTCTCAATATGTGTTCTTGTCTGTACTTGTGTTCTTGTGGACTTGTAAAACGTCATCCGTCGCGGCCCAAGTACTGTTCCAAATCAAAGTTCGCATCAAGCAAAGTTCACATAACATCCTCGGATGTGTTCTTGATCCGCCCATTTTATCAAGGATGCATCAGGAGGTGACTTGTGCGGACTTCTGACAGCCAAGTTTCCCAGAATGCATTTCGCGTCAACGGCATATATTACTCTTTCTGTGTCATAAAATGTAGATTTTAAACCTATTTATTCGAGAATATAGATGAATAAACTTCAAATATGTGGTCAGTTAGTAAAGATGAAAAGAAAAGTAAAGAAAGTGTCCACTGGAGTTCGTTCTTCCGAGTCTGAACTTGCAAGTCGGAACTACGAAGGACGCAAGTCCAAACTTGACGTACTTGGCATTGAGAAACGGCCCATGTCCACTAAAGGCAAAGCTGCCCCATCTCTCTCTACTTTCACATACCAATACAACCTAAATGGAGGCTCGTTATTGGGTTAGGGGTGGTTTTATGTTTTAGCCCCACCCAAATAATCTTGAGCACAGAAATGTGGGGAAAAAATGTAACGGGTGTAACTCAACAATACAGTACAAGTTCACAGTCTTTGTAACGTGTTTAGCAATACATTTCCAACATTTCCCTTACAAAAATTAACCATGGTTTTACTACAATTAAAAAAACATGGTTACTGTAGTAAAACCATAGTAACTACAAAATGACCATGGTTTTGACAACTATAGTTAGACTATAATTAGTGTAGTAATGGTTTTGCTGATAATAATTAATACACCAAAAAACATGGTTACTACATGGTTAATTTTTGTAATAAGGGTTATACTGTGTTTAGAAACAATTCTCTGTATTAATTTTACATGGACTTTAAAGCAAATATAAATTAAAAAGTGGACTATTTGGTGGACTTTTTGATTATTTTCTTTGGCTGGTCATGTAAAGAGCAATGATCGTAAACACAGATCTCGTTATTTTAATTGCTGTGTGTTTTTGTGCATGCGTGTTAATATATGTGCGGTTTAATCTGTTGTCGCTTTTCTGCTTTGCAGTCTTTCTCTTTCATGACATTTTGAAGTGTGATATTTCCTATGAAAAGTAACCTTGGTTACCAGCATTCTCCCGTCAGTGTTTAATAGATAGTTCACTCTGGCAGCTAACATGCGATTATGTTACGTTTAAATATCTGTGTGTGTGTGCGACTCCGTGGCGGCCAACACACAGCGGAGTTTGCGCATGTGTTTTACTACGTTGCCTTTCGCATGGTGAAAGGGCCAGAGGCAATCAGGGCGTTGTATTTTTGATTGATGGCGCAATCACATGGCACAAAAGACTTCATTACCATTGGACGCACAATTACTAACAAGCAATCATGAATACACGCAGGGTTAGTGACTTGGGCTGGAGTCTCTGAGGCTGTTTTACACAGGACGGTAGTTATCACAAAGTCACCAGAAATTAAGGAGGTGCTTTATCAGAGAGCCACGGCTATATGAAGGTTATGTGGGTCGCCAGTTTATTCGGTTTGCTTCAAAGAAGGAAAACAAACCGTGAGCCAAACGTAGTTTTTCTATTTCTGGCCCCTGCTTCTCTGTACGGGCGGGGAAAATAGTACATAGAAATTCGTAATTAGATGTTCAAAGTTTTCGTTTTTGCTCTGCGTAAAGGCGATATATGGGTCAACTGCTGCCAATTCCACAAACTTCAAATGAAATATCGGCGTGTCCCAGGACTATTGCTTTTTATTGTTATTTTTTTCCTGGAAAAGACACTATAAATAAACAACCATTTGAATTTTCACGTCTCGTTGTTCGTCTTTTCGTTGTCTTATGAAGTAAATGTCTATGAATAGATGCAGAGCGAATGGAAATGTCTAGAATCCCAAGGCAGATATATATTGATGCATGTTCTCATTAGGTTGATAGCTGTATGTTATTTGAAGTGTCACTGTAATCATTATTAATTATAATAATCTGACTTATGAGTCATCATATTATTAGCATCCCCGAGCAGCGCTTATTGTTATCTCAATGCTGAAAAATAATTAATGAGTTCCTATTTCTACAGCCGGAGGCTCTGAGCTTTAGGAGGACTTGGAGGCTGGGATTGTGTGTGTGTTTGGAAAGCACAGACAGGAATCTCGGCTGCAAGGATTTGGAGAGGCAGTTCAGATGGCACGAAATCAGGGGCAGCAACCTTCCCTTTCAAGCATTCGAGCCCAGCCAACAAAAAGAGAATAAAGTCTACGTGATGAGAATTACACAACGCCAGTATTGTGAACTCATGGAATATACATAGACACACTCGCTCTCAAAGCGAAATACACACACAGCTGCTTTTTCTCCCACTCGTATATGCACACAAAGTTCATACTACACAACCCCTAGACACACACACACACACATCGTCCGTCAGCGTTGGTGCAGGCACTATGAACGTGATAATTGTAATAAAGGCTGCCAGTAATGGGTTATGCGACGCGCGGCTGCACTGGCCAGGCGCTCTCTCTCTTTTGTTATGCTAATGCGGAGTGATTAGAGGCCTTCTGCAGAGCTGCACCGCCTAATCTGACTGCTCTCGAGAGAAGAGTGGGGGTTCGACACACACTGGGGATATTACGCACGGGCCACGGGGTCATCTGCCTCCAACATCATCTTACCTTAAACTTCTATTCTTCGATAATAAACACAAAACCTGGATGTGGAAACATGGTGGATTTATAAGCAGTTGCCGTGCTGTTTAGTGCACATATGAAGTACACTAAATGTTTAGTGCATATGAGTTTACTGTAGCCTACAGTTAGAAGTATAGTTCGGTTTTTACGCACACGCGAGGGTCCTTGTATAGTGCACGTTACGCAAATTTTGTCATCAGAATAGTATGCATACTTTGTACCCATAGGTCACGCATGTGCCTAAAGGAGACTGTAGTATGTAGCCCAGGAGATGCATTGCATTTTGTCGCAATGTGCTGTTTAGTGCACATATGAAGTACACTGAATGTTTAGTGCATATGAGTTCACTGTACCCTACAGTTAGAAGTATAGTTCTATTTTTGCGCATACGCAAAAGGTCCGCGTACAGTGCGTGTTGCGCAAATTTCACCATCAAAATAGTATGCATACTTTGTACCCATAGGTCGTGCATGCACCTACAAGAGACTGTAGTATGTAGCCCAGGAGATGCATTACACTTCTATTCTTCGATAATAAACACAAAACCTGGATGTGGAAACATGGAGGGTTTATAAGCAGTTGCTGTGCTGTTTAGTACACATATGAAGTACACTAAATGTTTAGTGCATGTGAGTTTACCGTAGCCTACAGTTAGAAGTATAGTTCAGTTTTTTTCACGCATACTTGAGGGTTTGCGTACAGGGCGTGTTGCGCAAATTTTGTCACCAGAATAGTATGCATACTTTGTACGCATAGATCGCGCATGTTCCTACAGGAGACTGTAGTATGTAGCCCAGGAGAAGCATTGCATTTTGTCACAATGTGCTGTTTAGTACACATATGAAGTACACTGAATGTTTAGTGCATTTGAGTTTACTACAGCCTACAGTTAGAAGTATAGTTCTGTTTTTGCGCATACGCTAAGGTCTGCATACAGTGCGTGTTGCGCAAATTTCACCATCAAAATAGTATGCATACTTTGTACCCATAGGTCGCGCATGCACCTACAAGAGACTGTAGTATGTAGCCCAGGAGATGCATTACTATTCTATGCATTACACTTCTATTCTTCAATAATAAACACAAAACCTGGATGTGGAAACATGTAGGGTTTATAAGCAGTTGCTGTGCTGTTTAGTACACATATGAAGTAAACTGAATGTTTAGTGCATGTGAGTTTACCGTAGCCTACAGTTAGAAGTATAGTTCAGATTTTTTCACGCAAACGTGAGGGTTTGCGTAGAGGGCGTGTTGCGCAAATTTTGTCACCAGAATAGTATGCATACTTTGTATGTGTAGGTCACATATGCGCCTACAGGAGACTGTAGTATGTAGCCCAGGATAGGCATTGCGTTTTGTCGCAATGTGCTGTTTAGTACAAATATAAAAGTACACTAAATGTTTAGTGCATATGAGTTTACTGTACCTTACAGTTAGAATTATAGTTCCATTTTTACACATACGTGAGGCTCCGCGTACAGTGCGTGTTTCACAAATTTCGTCATCAGAATAGTATGCATACTTTGTACGTGTCGGTCACGCATGCGCCTACAGGAGACTGTAGTATGTAGCCCAGGAGATGCATTGCATTTTGTCGTAGTGTGCTGTTTAGTGCACATATGAAGTACACTGAATGTTTAATGCATATGAGTTTACTGTAGCCTACAGTTAGAAGTACAGTTCCATTTTACACATACCCGGGCCGTGGGTCAGCGTACAGTGTGGGTTACGCAAATTTTGTCATCAGAATAGTTTGCATACTTTGTATGTGTAGGTCACGCATGCGCCTACAGGAGACTGTAGTATGTAGCCCATGATCGGCATTGCGTTTTGTTGCAATGTGCTGTTTAGTACAAATATAGAAGTACACTGAATGTTTAGTGCATATGAGTTTACTGTACCCTACAGTTAGAATTATAGTTCAATTTTTACGCATACGTGAGGCTCCACGTACAGTGCGTTTCATAAATTTTGTCATCAGAATAGTATGCATACTTTTTTACCCATAGGTCATGAATGCGCCTACAGGAGACTGTAGTATGTAGCCCAGGAGATGCATTGCATTTTGTCGCAATGTTCTGTTTAGTACACATATTAAGTACACTGACTGTTTAGTGCATATGAGTTTACTGTACCCTACAGTTAGAAGTATAGTTCTGTTTTTACCCAAACGTGGGGGTCCACATTTAGTGCACGTTACGCAAATTTTGTCATCAAAATAGTGCGCATACTTTGTACCCATAAGTCGCGCATGCGCATAAGGAGAATGTAGTATGTAGCCCAGGAGATGCATTGTATTTTGTCGCAATGTGCTGTTTAGTGCACATATGAAGTACACTGAATGTTTAGTGCATATAAGTTTACTGTAGCCTACAGTTAGAAGTATAGTTCCATTTTTACGCACACGCAAGGGTCCTTGTATAGTGCACGTTACGCAAATTTTGTCATCAGAATAGTATGCATACTTTGTACCCATAGGTCATGAATGCGCCTACAGGAGACTGTAGTATGTAGCCCAGGAGATTCATGGCATTTTGTCGCAATGTTCTGTTTAGTACACATATTAAGTACACTGACTGTTTAGTGCATGTGAGTTTACCGTAGCCTACAGTTAGAAGTATAGTTCTGTTTTTACCCAAACGCAAGGGTCCACTTTTATTGCATGTTACGCAAATTTTGTCATCAAAATAGTGCGCATACTTTGTACCCATAAGTCGCGCATGCGCGTACAGGAGAATGTAGTATGTAGCCCAGGAGATGCATTGCATTTTGTCGCAATGTGCTGTTTAGTGCACATATGAAGTACACTGAATGTTTAGTGCATATAAGTTTACTGTAGCCTACAGTTAAAAGTATAGTTCAGTTTTTACGCACACGCAAGGGTCCTTGTATAGTGCAAGTTACGCAAATTTTGTCATCAGAATAGTTTGCATACTTTGTATGTGTAGGTCACGCATGCGCCTACAGGAAACTGTAGTATGTAGCCCAGGATAGGCATTGTGTTTTGTCCCAATGTGCTGTTTAGTACAAATATAAAAGTACACTAAATGTTTAGTGCACATGAGTTTACTGTACCCTACAGTTAGAAGTATAGTTCTGTTTTTACCCAAACGCAAGTCTCCACATTTAGTGCACATTACGCAAATTTTGTCATCAAAATAGTGTGCATACTTTCTACCCATAAGTCGCGCATGCGCATAAGGAGACTGTAGTATGTAGCCCAGGAGATGCATTGCATTTTGTTGCAATGTTCTGTTTAGTACACATATTAAGTACACTGACTGTTTAGTGCATATGAGTTTACTGTACCCTACAGTTAGAAGTATAGTTCTGTTTTTACCCAAACGCAAGGGTCCACATTTAGTGCATGTTACGCAAATTTTGTCATCAAAATAGTGTGCATACTTTGTACCCATAAGTCGCGCATGCGCATAAGGAGACTGTAGTATGTAGCCCAGGAGATGCATTGCATTTTGTCGCAATGTGCTGTTTAGTGCACATATGAACTACACTGAATGTTTAGTGAATATAAGTTTACTGTAGCCTGCAGTTAGAAGTATAGTTTCAATTTTACGCATACGCAAGGGTCCGTGTACAGTGTGTGTTACGCAAATTTTGTCACCAGAATTGTATGCATACTTTGTACGCGTAGACCGTGCATGCGCATACAGGAGAATGTAGTATGTAGCCCAGGAGATGCATTGCATTTTGTCGCAATGTGCTGTTTAGTGCACATATGAACTACACTGAATGTTCAGTGAATATATGTTTACTGTAGCCTGCAGTTAGAAGTATAGTTTCAATTTTACGCATACGCAAGGGTCCGTGTACAGTGTGTGTTACATAAATTTTGTCACCAGAATAGTATGCATACTTTGTACGCGTAGTTCGCGTATGCGCTTACAGGAGAATGTAGTATGTAGCCCAGGAGATGCATTCCATTTTGACGCAATGCGCATGCGTCAAATGTCTGTGTACACATACGAGTCAAATAAACTGTGATTTCAAGGCTGTGCGGCTGCACGTACGTTTACGTACACATAAAAAACAAACTATGCTCTGTACACACAAAGCCATCTGTGATTCCAAGTTCTGACATGATTTTTTGGGGGGCATTATGTTGATGTGGTATTGATAGTGGTATTAGTTATCAATAAATTGTTTTACATTTTGTAGTGTATGCAAGTTTGTTTTAAATTAGTTGTCTCATTTTAACCAGCTAATTTTATTACTTATTAAATTCTAGATAATTTTTAATTATAAGAATTTTGATCGCCCTCCAAACGCGTCAACAAACCCTGAATGTGCAAAATGGCCGACAAGCCAAAAATATCAAAAGCAACTTACACTGCATTCAGTCTGTACTGTATTTCTAGTATGTGTGTTCCCTGGGGATCCAACCTATGACCTTGGAGTTGCAATGCTCTACCAATTGAGTTACATGAACCCATATTTAATACCTCTAAATCAACTCAGTAACTTTAGTCAGCCCTTAATTTTTTATACTGTGGATTTCTTTGGCTCCAGCGTAACTCACAGCCCCAGGCCGGTGGGGTTTCTCTCCTGAGACCTGAATGACTGCATTCCCATCAGTCTCAGGCAGGGTTTTCCCATCTGAACTGGACGGCTGTGGGGATTTAAGACTCGGGGCTGGGGGCTAAAGTCCAGGCCAAAGCAAACACGCACAGTTATTGTTGGAGCAGCTGGCTCACCCTGCCTGGGCTCCCTGTGTTCTGCCAAGAGCAACCAGCTTCATGCTGCGCTCCGTCATGCCTCTGAGGTCCGTGCAGGCAGTGTACAACATTTACCTTTCTTTTGCATTTTACAGTAATCTACAGGGCTTTTCTAGCTAGGGTAGTGCATGAAATGCCAAGGTTGTGGGTTCAATTCCCAGAAAACACACATATCGATAAAATCAACCTTGAATGCAGTATATAGAGTTAAGGTAATGACGGACCTTATATGGGAGTGTATTTATGCATGTGTAGTGTGTTCAAGCTTTAAGAAAGTGATGTTTTAAAGATAATGAAATATATCAGATAGCAAAAAAAAGTGCTGATAGCGGAAACTATGGTAATAAAGGATTGTTAGTCATTTGCATTGGGTGGGGCTTTATCATTGTGACATCACATTAACAAGAGAATCGAAACAGTATGTCTAATGAGACGGATTAAAAATGGAGTGGACTGTTTAACCCTTGTCTTACTGCACAGTTTGTTGAACTTATAAGGTTTTAGCGTCATCAGGAGTTGAATGCAACTGACCGTAGGTAGAAATGTGCACTCCCCTTATTAACAGAGCGGCAAAGATCGACCCCTACCAAGAATAATGCCTATAAACAGAACACCTTTACCTTAAGGAAATGTTTTGGTTCAGCAATGACCTTTGACCCTAAATGTGACCCCAACTGTATTCAGCTGTCAGCATCACTCAGGTTTTTCAGTAGCAATGCCCATGCATCCCAGTGATGGGGAGGTCTCTCCACATAGCCTTTGATAGATTGTGACTATTCGAATTTTGTTCTTCGTCTTCATCTCTTACAGACTGAATATAAGTCTTCATTTTCATCAGCCTTTTCAAATAACCTTCCCAACGCACTGAAAGAGGGGAGAGAGGTGCAAAAGGGGGCGGGTGGTGGGGACTTACCAAAAAAGCACTATTTTGCCAGACGGTCCCTTTGGCAAACATGCATTAAGTTGATTTCAATGGACCAGATGCTCCCTTCCTCTCAAAGCAATTTGGATGCATAGAGCTTTCCTGGCCTTGCCGAAGACTAGACTCTCTGCTTTTGATTTGTAAGTGGCTTAAATTGAGGCTCGCATTCAAATGTATGCGCATGGAGTGGCCTTGTATTGCAGTCTGTGAGTTTTGTACTCCGAGCTTCTTATTATTTCACAGACAAAAAAAAGGTTTTTTTTTACAGAGCCGTAGTAAAGTGAAGAAGCATTGACTTTGATTTTTCACTTATCACACATTGTATGTTTTTTATCATATTATTTGTGAAAAAAAATCCTATGCTTATCAAAGTTTGTTAAAATAAAATAGGTAAATTTGACATTTTGGCTCTATCATCTAACTTTATCAGAACTGGATGATAAAACAGAAGCGTTATGTTAAATATGAACAATACCTCAGGCGTCACAACGCTCAGCAATAGGTTAAGGCATAAATGGACTGTTTTAGTTCGAGCAAAGAACCATAAATGCATTCATGTGTACTCTGATGGTGAAAATGAATGAGCATTTACTACAACATACTGCATGGCTTTGTGCAAAAACATTTTATAGTATTTATCTCAATTAAACATGTATCATTTGTTGCTGTTTTCTGTGGATGGACTTTCAGTCATGGTGTCGCTTAATTAGCCTTGGTATGTTTAGTTTTATTGCTATAATCATTTTAAACCGATATTTGACCGACATGTTTAGATTCTTTAAATAAAGAAATAATTTCTTTATATTTATTTTTTAATGTTGGTTATTAGTGGTGGTTATATGATACCACAGCTTTATGTGTGAATGATGAAGCAGCATATAAATCCCTGTAGTAGCATTAATGGAAACTAGTAAATCAATCTCAGGGAGCATACTGATAAAATGTATGCTCCCTGAGAAAAAAACTTTTACAACCCACGTGATCAAAAAGTTGCGCACACATTTTGGCAACGGAAGTGGTGTTGTGCCCCAGTGGTTCTAACATGTTAGCAAGTTTATCAAAATGTCTGCTTGTTGCATTTGGTTTCACTAATATAATATACTTATATATGTATATGTATCCACTGCAAAAAATGACTTTCTCACTTAGTATTTTTGTCTTGTTTTCAGTAGAAATATCTAAAAATTCTTAAATTAAGATGCTTTTTCTTGATGAGCAAAATGATCTAAGTAAATAAGTCTAGTTTTAAGACAAATAATATACAATTTAAGTGAAATTGTCCTTAAAACAAGCAAAATTATCTGCCAATTGGTTGAGGAAATTTTTTTTGAAATAAGTTTTCTTTTTTCTTAAACACTTGATTCAAGCAGATTTTTCTCACCCCATTGGCAGATGATTTTGCTTGTTTTGGGCACAAATTCACTTAAATTGTTGTATATTTTTGTCTAGAAACTGGTATTGTTTTCTTGGGTCATTTTGCTCATCAAGAGGATACATCTTGATTTGGGAATTTTTAGATATTTCTACTGAAAACAAGACCAAAAATACTAAGTAAGAAAGTCATTTTTTTGCAGTGTCTGGCCATACTTCCGTTGCCAAAATGCGCGCGCATACATTGCTACGTCATCAATTGTGTACAAACAGAAAAAGGGTCTATAGCTTGAACACACTTTAAATCACTTTAAATAAAAGTGTCTGCCAAATGCATAAATCTGAAATTGATGAATGAAGCAAGTAAACTCAAAATTTTCAAGTACAACTATGTCTGAATATCGCATTTTTGCCGCCTCTTTTGCGTCTGGTGTGAACACATAGTTAGAGGTTGCTTGAAAAAATTCACTTTATTTTTACTTTAGGTGAAAATTTTAGGCTGAAAAAACTTTTTGCAATGCAGGCATGTGCAAATATAACCAAAAATATGCACAAATATAGTCTGGCCTTTTTGTGCTGCAGAAGATATTGAGTTTATGAACGTTTCTCCAACAAAGTTTACAAACTTTTGGGGCTTTATAATCCAGGCACTTGTAGTTATAAACCTACCACATCTCCCGTCTAAACAAAACTGCTCAATGTTTTCATCATCTTCATTGTATGTATTTATCGCTCTGTAGACGAATGCATATTATGTGTGCAGGCGTGTAGTGTTTCTTTAACATCGCCATCTACTGGCCTGGCATATGTTATACAGTGGATCCATGTAAGCGCAGTTCTTTTTGACAGCGTTGTCGTGTGTACATAAAAATTTCCATGAATGCAATGATAAAACTTTTTAGTTGGATCAACTTAAAAAATTGCTTCAATTGGTATCATAAAAAAGTAAAACTAGTGAAATTTGAACCCTGTAAAACCCTCGGTTGTAATATTACAACATCAGTTTAAAATCTAATAAAAACTTCCCTGCATAAAAAGTCCTAGGAGTAGTTTCCCGGACGGGGATTATCTTAAGCCAGGACTAGGCCTTGGTTTAATTAGGAAATATAACTAGTTTTAACAAACGTGTCTTACTAAAAACATTACTTGTGTGCATTTTGAGGCAAAACAAAGGCCACTGATGTATTTTAAGATATGTCAGTGCAAGATGTTTTCAGTTTGGACAGCTCTTACATTTATTTTAGTCTAGGACTAGTCTAATCCCTGTCCGGGAAACCACCCCATAATGTTTAACCCTGCAATGATTTTGAATGGTGGACTTTGTAAATAGGTTTGTTTTCCTGGCCGTGAACTTACAAAACCTGCAAACCTGCCTTGAAGAACATAACCTTTTTTACTGGACTAAATAAATCAACAATCACGTAAGTAAAATGCCTAAAATATTTTTTATGTTATGTCAATGTTGTAATTTTACAACGTTGGGTCTGAAGGGTAGCAAAATTTACCTGTGCACCTTGCACATTACATGAATTTGCTGTACTTCTAAACTGTAAAAAATGTACTTTTTTAATAATTTTTGTAGCAACAAAATATAATATTGATCTTAAATGTCTTTTTTGAGTTTTAATCAAAGTTTTAAGAGTATTAAATACATTTATAGGAAATCAATAATTTATTTGAGAATTTGAAAGTATTTATGCACAAATATTTTAAACTATCTGTATCTTATTGTTTATAAAATATTCTTTGCTGGTCCTGTTTTCTTTTTCTGGGCTTTGCTTACTCAAATATCTATTTGCTGCATGAGGGCCAGGTGATAATGTTCTAGAATGTGGGGTGGGTGGTAGCGGTGTGATATTAGCATTATAAATAGAGGACAAAAAGCTTCCTAGACAGTATTGGTGAATTTTGTGGAATGGGTGAATCCTTTGAAATGTATAAATGTGATTGGAATTGATTTGCATCAAGATTAATAAGCATGGAAATAATCTGTTTGTTTTTTATTTCAGAGTTCTACCAGACAGGACTGTCTTATCTACAATGTGTATGATGTCATTTATATCATCCAAATTTGAAAAAAGTGACTTTGAGACGGGACTCTGATATAACTGATGAGGAGGAATGTGATGCCTCTCAACTATAAAAGAGAAATTAAAAACTTTATGTCTGCCCATATGATGAATATGTTGACATGACGGCAACAAAACCAACTCATTCAAGAACACAGACCTTGCCCCATGATAGGTATTACTGTCTGGAAAAGGAGTTTACAACAAAATGATATTACTATCATTGAACATGTCTGTAAACACTGCTAAACACAGTAAATACCAGTTTTCTTTCAGTTTATCTGGTTCTGTAAATACAATCTGAGCGTATATTTATAATAAAATGATTTTTCATAAAAATATGGTTTGTCTGGTTATTATGTATTGTGTGATTATGTATATTGATATATAGGCTATTGTTATTGAGGTACATAAGCAGTACACCCTGCAGAGTAACTCTTAGATGTTATTAACATTTGTTCAGACAGTGAGTGAAATCACAGCAATTCTGCTACACCAACATTTTCATAAAAACGTACCAAAATGTAAAAACCCATTGATTTTTGCATTAGAGGACTCTTTCAATAACATATAAAAGGTTAAATATTTTTTTTTCAAAGTTTTTTTCTTTATTTGGGTCTTACAGGGTAAAAGTTAAAAAAAAAATCATTTGAAGTCATTTTTTAAGTTAATCAAACTTTTTACTTTTTACAGTGTACATCTGTCATTGTTGGTGGTGGAGGATGTGAAGGAAAGAATGAAACAAAACATATTACTTTTAATGGTAATGACTAGAAGATACAACAAACTAACATATACACCAACTCAATATATACAGTGTCGAGGAAAGTTACTTTTAAAAGTAATGCATTACGATATTAAGTTACTCCTCAAAAAAGTAACTAATTGCGTTACTCAGATGTTTCTCTCAAAATTACAAGAGACATTTTAAAGAAACACAACACAAGTGCGAACACACCATGAGATATATAGTTATACTGTAAAACAAATGCATATAGCACAGCTCATATAATTTGGTCTTTGATCAGATTTTTTAATTAATTTAATAATATTAATTTTTATATCTGTACACAGTTTATAACATTTTTATATGGTCTTAGAGAAGACGTGTGTAAATATTACAGTAAATCTATTTTTCAAGAGAACCTTTGAAAACAGTAGACTTCCAAAGGTCCCCATTAGCTCTCCATTTAATCTCACTGGTGTTTAGGAGACACAACCTTGACATTAAAAAGATCTTAGTGATTTTTCTTTTTATGCCATAGAACGCTTGATCAAAAACTACACTACGGGTTTATTCGTTGCTACAGGGTGTCGTGTTAGCCTTACAAAGGATTGTGTGAAATCTTTACAGTATATGAACTTCAAAGATATTCTTAAAGAAAGATCACATAGGTTGTCTCCTGTCACAGCCGATGATTTTTTCACAGCGATCTTAACAGTTCTCAGAACACGAGGAAAATGCCGCCTTTAGGCTGAGATTAAAAGGACTTATTGATTCATACTTTTTCATAAAGAAGGAAAAGTAACAAAACACGTTGCTTAGATGCTGTTACGTTTAAATGTGAAATGGAGAACTGTAGACACTCACAGAAAGTCAGAGCCCTTTAAATATTCAGATGAACGTACAGCGGCTCTGTGCAAACTCTAATGAATTCACAGTCAATTTCACGAAACTAAACTTGTACAAATCTGATGCTAATACTTTAGGTGGTTTGCATATCATTAATATCAATAGCCTCATCTGTGCTAGAGAGATGGGAAGGTAAAAACAAACATGAGGAAATTAGGTTGAAACAGGAGACACTGGACAGGCTTATGTCCTGATACGCTGTGGTCTGGATCAATATGAGAGAGGGGGAGGGCTGGGGTGAGCTTCTGTAGTTTAATAGGCTCGTTGGCAGCTTTCAGTCTAATGATGCATGTTTACGCCATTTCAACCAGCTTATGAAAAATGACAGGAAGTGTTTTTAATAGATGAGGGGATGTTGCAACACTTCAGCAACCCCTGTTGTTGCTAGGGATTAGGCAGATATGATCTGAAGAAGACAGAAATAACATCCCGTACTGTAAAGCAGATTCATTTCTCCTTAGGCTTCATAACCAAACCTGGCAGCTATAAAAAATCATGTTAGAGGAGATGTAATGCAACAGCAAATATATCCTACATTTTTTATTCAGTTACACATCATCCAGTGTAAAGGTGGGCGGCATAACCAAAATCAAATCATGAACTTCATGATGTATATTTCAAAATATTTGTTTTTGAAATCACATTAAAGTTAAAGGATTAGTCCGTTTTCTTAAATGTCTTAAATGTTTTATGATAATCATAAATTTTTTACATTTACCTTATATGTGTACATTTACAAATTCACATAATTAGCCAACTCGTAAAATATGTATTTTCTTAAAGGATTCGTCTATTTTCTTAAAAAAATCCAGATAATTTACTCACCACCCTGTCATCCAAAATGTTGATGTCTTTCTTTGTTCAGTCGATAAGAAATTATGTTTTTTCCAGAAAACATTCCAGGATTTTTCTTATTTTAATGGACTTCAATGGACCCCAACACTTAACAGTTTTAATGCAGTTAAAAACGATTGTCATTTTTGATAATAAAAATAAAAAATGCACTTTTAAACCACAACTTCTCTTCTTCCTTCGGCTGTGTGACGAGCCAGTGCGACCTCACGTAATTGCGTGGTGACGTGGAAAGGTCACGTGTTACATTTATGAAACGCACATTTGCAGATCATTTTAAACAATAAACTGACACAAAGATATTAATTAGTATCATTCGACATACAACAAAGTCAGAACGGTCCTCTTTCTCCACACTAAGCACTGGGCATAGTTTTGCATACGTCATTCGTGACCTCTTGACATGATGACTTATTACGTGAGGTTGCGCTGGCTCATCACAGGACCGGAGGAAGACGAGAAGTTGCAGTTTAAAAGTGCATATTTTTTATTTTATTTTTTTGCCAAAAATGACGATTGTTTCGCTAGATAGGACCCTTGTGCCTTGTTTGGAATCATTTGGAGTCCTTTGAAGCTGCAATTTTAAACTGCATTAAAACTGTTACGTGTTGGGGTCCATTAAAGTCCATCAAAACGAGAAAAACCCTGGAATGTTCTCCCCAAAAAAACAACCTCTTCTCGACTGAACAAAGAAAGACATCCACATTCTGGATAACATGGTGGTGAGTAAATTATCTGGATTTTTTTTTAAGAAAATGGACTAATCCTTTAATGATAAAGCTTATATATGAACAATTCCATTAAAGGAATATTTTAGAGACCAAATAATAAGAGTTCAGATGCAAAACCCTCTAAATGTTTCTGACGTGTTTTCTTGTAAATTAGCATTTTGATCAGGCTTTTAAGTTAAGGTTTAGTCATTTGACTTTAATGACAATGTTATTAGTCAGTAGTTGAAATGTCTTATTTCACAAATGTCACTTTAGTGGTTTCATTGGTCTTTTAGTGCAAAACCCTCTAAGTGCATGAAAGCTATTTTGCTAACAACGAAAAATAAAAAGGAGAATAGAACATAACTCTCTTCTTTATCTTGTTTTTCTTCATCTTAAATGTGTGCATTTCTTTCTATTTTTCTGAATTTAATTAAATTTGTCTTTTAGCTGCAAAACCCAAGTATGTATAAAGATTAACACACCAGTGACCACACTGCACAAATACATTTAAAGCCTTAATCAGCATAGCAAAGCTCCATCGCAAAGTAAACACCATCACAACACCCAGCCTTAAACCTTGGCATCTCTGTCTCTTTTGTCTGACAGCATATCTGTACTTGTCTTTGACATTCCTGATGGCCCTATTTACAGAGTGCAGGGAGGCTGAAATGATTTGCTTTTCTTCAAGTGCCTTTCTTTTCCATTCATCAATAAATTGGTCCATGTGCGGCTGATGGATAAAACATAATGAGTGAACGCTGGGGGTTGTTGAGGGGTAGACGCGGTAGAATGCGATTACGGACTGAAGATCCGTTAATGTCACAGCAAGAGATGCATCTTCATCTTCTTCCTCCTCCTCTTTTCGTTCCTCTGCACACAGCCGGCACAAAAACCTATTTGTGCACCTAAGCCCGGCGTCTTCCAATCTTGTTACTCAGGACTGATGCAATAGGAGGCAATCTGGCCCTCCTCTGCGATTGGCTGTCTGGCTCACTCCATCATTTGCCCGCTCTCTTTTCTCTGCTTCTACTTCTCCGACCTTCACATTCCCCTCCCGACCCCTCCAGCCCGTCTCTCGCTTCTTCTGTCACAGACCATCAGTTCAGCTCTTGTTTACTCTCTGTATCTCTCCATCTGCTTTATTGTTCAAAGTTCGCCCTCTCTCTCTCTCTCTCTCTCTCTCTCTCTCTCTCTCTCTGTCTCCTATACAATGTCCACGCATGGCTGAAGATGCCGTGTTCAGGTGGACCTTTGCAACTGAACCAGATAAGGTCCATACGGTGTTAGAGGGGGATGCTGGGTACCTACAGCGAGTAATCCTGTTAATGGCGGTCTTTAATTAAAGAGCACACCAGGAAGCTCCACTGGGTTCTCCAAACATGTTCCAGCTCAGACACCTTTCTACAAGGTCAAACAGTAAAAGAATAATGACGTGAAAGAAAAACACGTGACCTTGAAGTTCTTAAAAACTTTAACAATGACTGGTCCCATCTCTGTGATTTCCATCTTAAGATGCTTGTTTTTTTCTTCCTAATAAAATCTTCCTGTTGACCTACAGTATATGATTTTTACTTGAGCAAAAAATGAAAGATCTACACAGTTTCTGTAGACTTTCCTACAGAGCCAAATCCAGAGACCTAAATATTACATCTGAGATAAACTCTTTACTTTGGCTAGTCAACAGCAACCTACCCTAGACCATAAAAAATAGTGCAGCATGAACTTAATTAAGTCAATTTAACTTTTTAAGTTTGGACTTGTGATAAGTTGACATAATTTTGAAAAAAAAAACAAGTTGAAATTGTTGAAGTTAATTAGTTAAGTTAAAGTAACAAAATACATGTTGATTTGAATTTTTACAGTGTAGTAATTAACTCTAGCAACCATCCAGAACACCTTAGCAACACACTAAAACAATCAGAACATCTGTTGTAAAGTGTTGGATAACAAAACTTTAGAAACCTTAACATTTTGGCAGAGAATTTCTTATTAACTTTTGTCAAATCAACATTTATTTTTATGTTACTTTAACTTAAAAAAACTTAAACTTGACTTTATAAGTTATGTAAACTTTTCACAAGCCAGAACTTAGAATAGTAAATTGAATTGGATTGCAAAACCAATTTGTTTTAACTTCATGCTGCACTTTTTACAGTTTGTAAATATAATTTTTTGCACTTAAACTTTTAAGTTTAATCAACTTGAAATTACAAACAACTTCTACTTGATTAGTGAGGAGTTGTTATAAATTATAAAAGTAAAATAACTTAAGCTAATTAAATTTTATTTTTGTAATTTATAGCAACTCCTCACTAGTCATGACAGTTGAACTGAATTGTAAATTCAAGTTGATTAAACTTAAGAATTTAAGTACAACAAGGAATTTTTTTACACTTTAGTGTAGTCTTTTAAAGTGCATTTAAAAGTCAATAAGGCCTGAAACTATAAGGGAAAATGTTATCTTGTGCCCCAAAGTTGCAGTTTCTTATTATTATTGGTGCTGAAAAATCACATTCCATAGCCCAGTCTCACGAAATGTCATTATATAGTAACTTTTTGATTCTTTTTTCATGATATTATCATGAATTTCCACGCTTTTTTGAGATCGTATAACGAATTCCTGTTTTCAAGTGATTATCACGTATTGGTTACTCAACTGCTTTTTCCTATTTTCTTACCACTGTCGCTACGGTTTAGGGTTAGATTGACATAAAATAACATCCCTACCCAAACCCAACTCTAACCCTAACGCCAGGCTACATATAAAAAAATAAATCAGAAAAAATAGTATAAACCAATACATAAAGTGACATTCTAATGCAAGCGCCAAATCTAACCCTAAACCGAATCGACAATGGTTTAAAAATAGGAAAAAGCAGTTGAGTAACCAATACGTGATAATCACACGGAAACAGGAATTCGTTATGTAACGAAAAAACATGGACATTCGTGATAATATCATGAAAAAATAATCACAAAGTTACATGACTATATCACAAAACCTCGTGAGACTGGGTAGCATTACACTGTAAAAAATCTTTGCTGCCTTAATTTTTTTGTTGAATCAACTTAGATTTATAAGTCATGTCAACTTACTATTATTTATATTGGCTAAAGATGAGTTGCTACAACTAAAGTTGACTTTTTTCAACTAAATTTTATAATTTATAACAAACCAACTGTAGTTGTAACAACTCATCTCTAGTCAAGATAAATAATAGTAAGTTAAAAAATGACTTAAAATCATGAGTACATCTGAGTTGATTCAACAAAAAATTAAGTCAGTAAAGCACTTTTTTACAGTGTAAAAAACATTTCTTTATAGGCTCAAGCTTAGCAGATGTTCCTGTAAGAATGAAAAGATTTGGGTTTTGTGGAAGAACAAAGATTTTTACATTATTGTACTATAACAGGCCCACTATTTTTTCCAAGTATCCCAATCTTAGACGTATGGAAGGGATAATATATAACATTACACTGCACATGACAAGATGCGCTATATGTGTGGCACATTAGCGGTAAATTGGGACATATCTTACCTTCGTGAACATGTCACTAAATGGCACACAAATCTTGGTGAGAGTGGAAATTGGACAGCGTTCATGGTGTATCAGATAAAATTGCAGAGAACAGTGACAGAACATTGGCCAAACATTACCCCTGGGATCATATAGAGGACAGTAACATGGGCTTATCGTTGGTTTTTCAGCCCGGGGATGGCAAAACATGTCAAAGAGAAACCCATGAACTCGCATTGGAATGATGGTACAATCAAGGGAGACAGATTGCTTCAGAATCGCCAGGAATAACTTGCCTGACGCGCATCTGAGTGAAAAACCTTTGAGCTTGAATTGTTTTTTCACAGTCAAGACACAAAGATGAATTGTAAATTGGGGAATAATGAAATAAACAAGAGAGCTCCAAGAACAACTTTAATGAGTTGTGTAATGCACTGCTTTTTTGGGTCACTTTACTATATCTGGTCATTATGTTATGGACCTTCGAGCGCACCCGATGAGAATGTCATGTGTGCAAACGCTTGCTGTAAAGTGTACAATATGTAGTTAAAATAGTAAAACTGCCTTGGTTACTAAGCAGAGATGTCTTTTTATCCATAGCAACTACACTTACTGCAGCGACAGTCCCTGCGGAGTAACCTGGAGTTAAGTGCAATGGTAATAAAGGATCTCTATCGCTCTCTTTGGTCAAGGGTTGCACATACTTATCATTGACCTTGGATACCAGCCTTACATGGGTTGCACATACTTACCATTGACCCTTGGATACCAGCCTTAAAGGAACAGTTTCTCCTAAAATTATCATCTTTCTTCAGTAAAATTTTGACAGATATACCTTGGAAGATTTTCATCATAGTATTGTCATCAATAAGGTACAAAAGCTGTCACTGAAGCAGTACCCTTTAAAAATGTACCTATTGGTACCTCAAAGATACATATCTGTACCTAAATGGACCTTTTAAAGTGTACTGTCCCAGTGATAGCGCATTATATTTGTTAGGTTCCTAGCAATTAGGGACTTTAGTATAGAATGATTTTATATGTTTAATATAAATATTATTTTATTAATTAAATTTAAGTGAATGTTAATTTATTAATTTAATTAATTGTATAATTAATTTTATAAATGTTTTTAATAATTTGATAAATTTTATTTACCTCATTATGTCAGCCTATATCCTCAATTACTTTATTTATATTTAAAGGAGATTTCCAGCAATTAAAAAAAAGTGCAACATGATCTCACAAAGTTCCGTAGTATAGTCACGGAATATTTTGCTCATTTATCCGCGCCATTGTCACGGATCTCCCCATTTTTCCGTGTCTCTACCACGTACTTTCTTTTCTGTGTCAGTTTCACGTATTGGTTACTCAATTGTTTTTTCTTTTTTTAAACAATTTTCGCATGGGTTTGGGGTTAGATTTGGGGTTTGGGTTAGGATGACAATTTAACTTTTGGTTTATACTATTTTTTTCCGGACTTTTAAACAATTGTCACCTGACGTTAGGGTTAGGAGTCCATTTTATGTTACAGAAAGTCGCTCTAACCCCAAACCCACGTGAAAATGGTAAGAAAATAGGAAAAACAATTGAGTAACCAATACGTGAAACTGACACGGAAAGTATGTGGTGCAGACACAGAAAAATGCGGAGATCCGTGACACGGATAAATGAGCAATATTCTGTGACTATAACACGGAAATTCGTGAGATCAGGTTTTGTTTTCCACAATAAATAATGACAGAATTGTTATTTTTGGATGAATTATTCTTTGATACAAAATGACTTTGTTTATATTACGGCAAAGAGAAAAAACAGTAAAGTTACATTGCGCTTATAAAGTGGTTTGCACTAAAAGAATCATTTGACTGTCCGTTTTATGGGGCCGATTTTTCAAGACTGCAATAACAGGCAGAGCGGCTCGATTATTCTCCACCCTATCATATAGCGAATATCAACGTCTATACGTCTACAGTGCTTATCATGTCCAAGCCGCTGTTCTGATTTGTTCATCTTTACTGTACAGCAGATAGCAGGGGTTCATAAGAGCGTTCGTTTCTGTTCATCTGCACTCCTGACAGCTTTTCAAGTCGGATGTGCACCTCATCTCTTCTGTATCATTCCTTTCTTTTTGTTCTTTTTTGTGCTTTTTACTCATTTTCCTCCCTATCCTCTCTTCTCCTCTTTTATGCCTCGATACCTTTCATCCTCGCAGATCCCTCCCGGCTCCTGTATGGTTTCCCCACCCCCCGTCGACCCATCCGAGCTCTCAACATCCTCAGATAGGGCCCCATCAGTCGAGCGGCCTTGTGGGTAATGGGTGCGCGAACCCCCCGCCACCTCCCGCATCTCTCATGTTGGTGAAACCTGTCGGCATGGGAACGCCAGTCTTGATCACGCTTATCAAAGGTAGCCTCGTTCTTCTCGCTATGCCTCGAGGTGCTTTAGGGAGGAAACGTAAGATGTGTCAAATGGGCTTGGATGAGCTCGAGACAGACAAGGAAGGTATGTTTCTGCCCCTGGGCTACACACACAAGGCTAATCAGAACCACGAGATGGGCTGCTGTAAAAATAGTATATGGCAAAAAAGTTATGCTCCAGTCTTGGGCGCCAAACTTGGCCAACATACAGCATTAAATGTCTTTACAGGGCAAAATTTTGACTTTTTAGGGTTTCCCCACAAGTTCCTCCTATCCAAAGTTTGGATAACATTTTAAAAATGGAAAAACTTGAAAAACAAGTAGAGCAAACTTGTTTACTTATCTGTCTTCTGAAAATGAAGACATACTATCTATTGCTTTTAATAGAGCACTAGTTATAAATACTACTGTGTAACTTAACCCACACTTTAAACGTTCAGCATTTTTACAATTAGAAAAAAAAAACATTTTTACAAGTAAGGGTGTTTCCAAAGGCAGGTTTTTTTCAAAAATCGCTCACACAAGCGCACACACACACACACCAAATAAATCATCTCTTATTGCAGTCTTGCTCTTATTAGTATTTTGTAATTAGGCTGTCACAGCAGCAGAAGTGTTTGAGAAAAACTATGACTGATGTCTGCACACATACACAAATGATAAGCCTTCAATATCTAAGCTTAAAAATATTTAATCTTTTCAAAAGCTCTGCCTTTGCAAACTGATGGGAAAACACACTGTAGCTTAGCACAGAAGAGAAATTATGAATGTCTACTTGGATGCGAGTTTCATTTTTATTTATATGTATATTGGTGTATATAAAATTGACTTAGTGGTATTGGCAATATTCATATTTTCATTTTATCACATGTTTGCGAGCAGCTGAAGCCTCATCAGCATCATCCTCTTCATCATTAATGTCATCTCAGCTGTGTGGCAGAATATCTGTGCGTCTCTAAGGCATATTACATGAGTAAATCAAAGTATACGTGACAGCTAGTAGTCAGGCGTCAGCTCAAAACAACCAATACGCATGCCATATTAAACTACACTGGCTTCAGGATTAGTTACTAAACAACTGTGTTCGTGGCAAGCCATTCGCAGACGCTGTCAGAAAGTTCATTACTGCTTGTTGTTGACTGCACCCAGAGGCACTTTTAAAAGCCTATGTATAAAACACTCAGAAAGCCATAGTTATACCTCTGCCTCACTGGACTCTTAAAATAACAGGCTTTGGTGGAGATGCCAGACATTGACTTACTGCACCCATAATCCCAGAGCGAGAGCATTTGGGGCTTAAGTCATACAAGGATCATTATTTCATGCTGTGGTTCAGAAGATAGTCAGCTTTAAGTTAGAAGGACGATTTCTGGAAATTTCCAAAGATGGGCAAAGCAGAAAAAGTCATGTTGGAAAGTTAAGGGACGTGTACACCAGTGCATTTAAACCACATCACTGTGTGACACTTGCATTACATGTGAACGGCCCCTACGCTAATATGATTTTGTTTTTCTCTCCCTGTCTCGTCCTCGACCCGAGGACAATGAGACAAACAGACCCAGTTCCGGTAGATGTGAAAGTCGGCACACCTCTGATGTACTGGCCGTCCTTCAACGTGATGCCCAGCTGATGCCTGATCAACGATCACGGGCAGAACCCATTTAATCTCCGCTTAATGTCCTTATCCGTTTATATGTGTGTGTATCTCCCAAGGGTTTTTTTCCTCCTAGGACTTTTTTTATTTCCCCGGCTAAAAAGCCCTGGGTTTTTTTTCTCCTAGGGTTTTTTTTAACCCGGGGAGGCAGCCTTCTTGGCCTTAACTTAGCTTCCTTTTCTAGAAGTTACATTAGTAATACGCTCGTTTATAATGTTGAGTCATAGCCGCAGCAAATTAACTGCTTATGCTATCGTGTATTATGTTGTGCTATCTGTCGTTTTTCTGTGCTTTTCACTGCTTCAATTAATGTAAACATAACGTAAATGTAATGTAAATGTAACGTTTGCCAGTGTTTTATCAGCTAATCACTTTGGTTGCTTCTGCTTTGTTTATCAGGCATTGAACGATGTGCCGGTTGGTTGTTGTGATATTTGTCTAGCCTCTCCTCCACTGTTATTGGACAGCCGAGTGAGAAGTGACATTGACGATCAAGTCGATAAAACGTTTTAAACTTTGGGCGCTCAGCGCGGAAAAAACTGTAAGCGGCAGCACTCAGCATGGAAGCAAAGTGTGGCACTTCCATTGGAATCAATTGAAAACATATACCGCCTGCCAGCGTAAACACCTTGGTGTGCACATCCCCTAAAGGTCTTTTTCAAAACGTAGTGAGCCGTCTACATTGGCCCTGTCCCAGATGGGGCACTTCATGTGGACTTTCGGTCTTGTGGCCTTAAATTGCGTGTGCTTGCTTAGTCTACGAGTCCGTGGGGTGTCCCATCTGTCATTTTTATGTTTTGAAGTGAACTCATCAGTGCCCCCTTTGCCCTCTTGATGCGGTCTCTGGCGAAGCCCGCACTGCAGCAGGTTTCGTGCACTTTGCCAACCCAGAAGTCCTTGCGTAAAGAGCAATCAGAGCAATCAGACCAATCCGTCGATGGAAGGGAGGAGTTCACACTGACGGGCAACTTCTCTTCCTATTTCCGGTGTGACGCTCGAGTCTGTTCCAAAACACGACTCCGGTGCACCCACGTGGACTCGCATCAAGGGTCCCTAAAGTCTGCATTCTATGATGTCATCAAAGTGTGGACTCTGAGGAGGACCACAAGTCCGGAGTGTGCCATTTGGGACAGGGCCATAGACAACATAGTCTGGCCATGAGTAACCCACTTCTACCCTAAATAACCTTGAATTTGCTTACATGCCGTTTTTGCCTAAATAACGGGGAGATTACTATAGACGGTTTCAGGAGTAACAACAGCTTTCGTGGAAGAAATGTAACTTACGGTAAACTCTGCAAAGAATGAATAACAACAAAGTCCTTTTAGAGTATTTTTGATAACAAACAACATAAACAATAAGTAGATTACATTAGTTCAAATTATAGCTAAATCGTATCAAAAACTACACTTAGCTAACATTACTGTGTAAAATCTGTACTTTATAATGTATACGATGCCAAACCTCCCCTTAATTAACGCTAATCCATTATCGCCGTCTTCCCTCATCTTTAGGAAACCAAAATATATGTTATTTTCGATGAGGTATTTGTCCCAGAGTTCAGTTTAGACACTAGTTAGATCATTTAACAAACAGAGACCGGAAGTTAAAATCATGTCACCGATTTTTTTTACATGTTCTAAGCGTATATGCATAGCTACTTTTAGGCTATGGTTAGACGTCTATTAGACTTTTTACTGACTGCCCAAATTTTGCATTGTTTTAGCCAAAATTGCTTGCTGGGCCCTTGAACAGGAATTAAATAAACTGCTCTTTTGAAATCAACTGTCATTTTTTACTGAAGACTGCGTTATTTGTGCACATTTTTTAGCCAGATTGGAAGATCAGCTTTGACTTGATTTTTATCTACCTATTCATACAACAGTTTGTGCATTTCACTAGGTTATAAAACAAAGCGATAAGAGTGTAGCCTGAAATAAGTTTGCTAAACAGTGACTATTGTGTACCTTAAGACATTCCTGAGTACTAAAGATGCCAATTACTTTTTATTTCACAGGCCTCTGGTGTAAATGTCAGGACTATAAAGGCCGTGAACACCTGCTGCACGCATATGCAAAGTTAAAAAACATGTCATGCCACCATCTCCAGCCGTGATCCACATCCCCGCGAGACTGCTCTGACCGAGAGATGGTAATTTGATCATTTGACATCTGCCGCTGCCGCATGACGCTTTCTGCTGTCTCTCAGAGTGAGAGCCTTGCGTTTATCTTCTCACATAGGTTTGACCTCATCTCTCAGCCAGTTGTCTTCTACCCCTTCATAATTACCCTTAGCAGGGGGGCATAGTCGCATTTCACAAACCTGCCTCTCAGGGTGTAACAGAGCGTGAATGAGTCTTTAAAGGCGTGCTATTAAAATGCACGCATCTATCAGGCTTCAGTTTCAATTGCTTTTCTACCTGTAAAATATACCTGAACTTAAGTTTGAGAACTGAGGTGGATTTTTCAGACCGGAAAACAAAAGCTTTGGCAACGTTCGACTGTTTGTATTTTGGAAAGCATAATCATTATGCGGGTGAGGGTCATGCAATTTGAATCAAAAATGGGATGCCTCATAGAAGGATTTATTATTAATAATTCAATATTCTGACCTGATCTGTTCCTTCATCGGTTAAAAGACTATTAGAGATTGCCAGAATTTACTGTATATATAAATATAAAGTGTATGCGTACCGTGACTTGGCTTAAATACATCCAGACAGGAAATCTCCAAAAGACGATTACAGATCCCTGCCCCAGAGGAATTAAAGTGCTTTCCTTTTGGATTCCTGCAATTATGCTTTTCTCTGCACACAGAATTCCCATCAGAATCCCGGTTTAAGGCAACACATCAGCAGGGAAACTATGGGTAAATATAACATAGGAAAACTTTTACTGTTGATTGTTTAGAAGGGAAAATCTTGTTTGCGCAATGTGTTTATTACCAGTGTATATTGCAGTTGGTATAACATTGAGCTAGCCGCTATCCGCGCAAAGGTCATGGGCTTGATCCCCAGGGAACACACAAACAGATAAAATGTATACCTTGTAATGCACTGTACGATAAAAGCATCTGCCAAATGCATTACTATAAATGTAAACGAGTAATGAGTCGAAATAATGGCTGCAAAGAAACTCCAATGCAACCTGTCATCTGCTTAAGTGCTTAATGTTTATATGTTTGAAAACCAATGTCTGTCTTGCACCCAAATGCATCACAGTCTCTGACCTTTATGAATGCTTCGGGCAAAGGCGACGTCTAATCGGCAGATTACTATTCCAGGCATCTCCTTTCTGGCATTTGATCAAATGGATGTCCATTTAGACAAGCAGCCCTGGGACCCTGTGTCAAAATGTCAGCTTATTATCTGTTTGCAAACGGCCAAGCTCCAATACCGGCTACATTCATCCACCTTGAAAAGGACATCGCGTTTTCTCACAGGCTTTTGTTGCTAAGATTGTTTTTCTCTCACTCCATGGGCGTTGTAACTTTAAGGCCCACGATGAACCATGACTCCATGGTTCACTTTTGTTTCTGTGACGCATGTGAAACGAGATTTCAGAACACTTCTTGTACAGCTTTTGAATCTGTTGGGGTCTTTGGTGGGGTCTCCTTATCTAATTTCTTTCTACACCAGAGTAAACAAGCTCTCAAAGGAGATCCCTAGATTTAGCTTGGACAAAAGGTGCAAAGGGTCTGACACTACAAACCAGTCTCTCTTTCTCTATTAAGAGGATAAATGAGTCTATTGCTTCATGTCTATATTCATTCTCTCTTGTGCAGACTTGAGGAAATGCTCATTTCTGTTTACCGAACCAATCTTAATGAAAGTGGATAGGACTGAATTGGCTTTCCTAAATACAACGTTGTGCCAAAGTCCAAGGGGAGATGCCACACGTTGTGTGGCTCTATATTTTAGTGTCTGGTGTTGACCGGAGTCAGAAAGGCCCACGGCTTTAGCATCGCATTTGAATAAAAACAGATAGCTGGAATTTGACTGTCATTCTCATGTATATTAACTAGATCTGTCTTCAGAGATATTGAAATGATAGAGCTATCCAAGCGAGTCTATCAAGTCTACACATGATCGGAGTAATATAAGCTGTCTGTGAGAGAAACATGTCTGCTTGGTATTTGATTTTAAATCATATGAAAGTGACATTATTAGTTAAGATATACAGCCTGATCGCACGCGTAAATTTGTACATATTGTATGAGTGTGCTAATTCGTATGAATTGGTACGAAGTTAATCATGCAAAAACATATGATTATGATAAACAATAAAAAACAATAACAAAACCCCACCGCTAACCCCAACGTCACAGGGCCAAAGGCAAATTGTACAAAAATGTACAAATGCAATCGTATGAATTAATATGAATTGGCCTCTTTGTAAAATATATAAGAATTTCCATGAGATAGCGTTGATATATCTCATATAACTCATATCATGATTAATTGAGCAACCCAGTATCACGAAATTACGTACCTATAGTCACGTAAATCTGTCTTTTCTGCTGACACGTTTTCCACATTTTTGCATGAACGTTTCATGCATTTCTGTTTACGTGTCACTGTCACGTATTTGTTACTCAACTGTTTTGTCCTATTTTCTTACCATTGTCGCTTTGGTTTAGGGTTAGATTTACATAAAATGACATCCTTACCCAAACCCAACTCTAACCCTAATGCCAGGTGACAATGGTTTAAAAATCACAAAATAGAAAAAAAATTAATAATGAAAAAAAAGGTATAAATCAATACTTAATGTGACATCCTAACTCAAACGTCAATGGTTTAAAAATAGGACAAAACAGTTCAGTAATAAATACGTGACAGTGACACGTAAACAGAAAAACGTGAAAAAGACTCAAAAATTTACGTGACTATAGGTACATAATTTCGTGATACAGGGTTGAATTGAGAGTGGCCAGCACAAGGTATGTGGCGATAGGTAAATAGAAATTTTAGCTTTGCTTCCCTTTACAAAGCAGCAGTAATCTAAGTAAGTAAATTTAGTTGATTTGATTCAAAATTGTCAAAATGTTTTGCC
Source organism: Misgurnus anguillicaudatus (assembly GCF_027580225.2). Lineage (NCBI taxonomy): Eukaryota > Metazoa > Chordata > Actinopteri > Cypriniformes > Cobitidae > Misgurnus > Misgurnus anguillicaudatus. The sequence continues at coordinate 11,877,453 of NC_073356.2, forward strand.
TGAGAAAATGTAAAGATGTGAATTGAAATAATATGTTAAATTGTTATTTATGCAACTTTTTAAATGCAAAAATTATCCAGAAACATTTTTACATGTACATTTACAACCCTAGAATTTGTCCTTTGAATGAAATTGTCTATTTTTGCCCTATTTGGAAGGGTCATAAATAATAATGTTGAGCTTTGCTCTGATTGGCAGTTTCTCAGAGCAGCTCAGTTCAGCAGCTCTGTGTGTGCAAACAAACCTTATATGTTTGAGCCTGTATCAGACGAAAATACAGATTTTGAGGAATAATAAATTTTTTGGAGATTGTTAATGGACGTTTCTGAGTGGTAAGTTTTTTTATTTTTTCAGTATGGACCTGCAAAACGTAACTGTAAAGTCAATATAGAACTTCAGCCTAAACATTAGCATATAGCATTAACTAGCATATATCGCTATCTCAGCAGTCACAATTTTGTTTTTAGCATTTTAACAACTTTGTAATTCATTTAATGTGTAATTTAATGTTGGGGCGTACATCTTAACTGTGACGTCACAGTCAGTGTTATGTTGAGATTGGTCTGTTTTCCAGCTGTCTTTTGCATGCACAAGGTTTAGGAAATGCATTTGAGGCTCACAATATGTCATTACCATGTACAGAGCTCTTATTATGTATCTATGTCTACAGTTTTTGATTCTATTTACTATTTATTCTATCTTTAATCCAATTTGTTCTTATATTGACCATAGTTGCCCTATCCAGTCTGCACATTTCTGTATACTTATCCTAGAATTGCAACCTAATGCTACCACCGGCATGGGAGCACATCAGCTTGGTCCAATGTCATGCCCTGTTACCCACAATCCACATTTCTTGCAATTTAGAGATCTCTTTTTTGTTTTGTTTCTACCTTTATTCTGTTATTTCTGTCCACCTGTATTATTTTTCATCTGGTTGAACGGTAATTCAAAGCAATGTCTCCATGGCCAAGGGGCAATTTCTTCCACCATTACCGCACCCCGCTGTCCCCATGGTGGTCCGCTGTCTCCCGACATGACATGACGTTAATTTACCTCCATATAGGATGGCTACCTATATACATCAGACCCCCTCCGTCTTTCTTTACTGTAGTTCATCATGTGTATGTTTTACTGAGGCGAAACCCATCATTGAGTTGTCATATGTGGGCTCACGGGTGGTGTAATGAATTGTCGAAAATTGTTACTTCTGTCTGCTAGGGTGATGCTATCAGATTAATGTTAGTCCAGCTATATCATTGAACACTGAATAGTATTTGCTTATTTTCTCATTTATTCCAATTTTAAGAAAGATGAATCGGTTGTTTCCTCAGCTAGACACACAAGGGTGGCTCTTTAGTATTTGTAAGTGTCTTATAGTTTTTCTCATAAATTTAATATATTTTGTGTATATTTTAGATGTAAACAGGTAAACATGAACAGGTTGTAAAACTTTAAAAACAAGTTCTCTGATAGCAGGTCAGATCTGAAATTGCATTTGAGTGCAATTGAACAACTTTTAAAGGTAATTCAAATTTAAAGTAAAATTTAAATTTTAATTAGTATGATATTATTATTATTATTATTAATAAAAAATATTATTTTAATTATTATTTTAAATATTATTTTAGTTATTTTAATTTAAAATTTAAAGGTAAATGAAAATCAAAATATGACTTAAGTTATTTGCATTATTTGGTTGATTACATTTTATTTTAATCTAAGCATAACACGTTTTTACTTAATCACTGACTTGAATGTTTGGTTATATAAAGTTAAAGGGCCCAATTTTCGAAAATATCTTCAAAAATATATTATGCTGAGTTTACACCAAACGCGTTTTGGGCGTCAAAATCGCGTCTACCGCGCCTAGTTTGCCGCTTGAACACTTTGAATGCATTCGCGCGTGTAGAGCGGAGTAGACGCGCGGAAAAGCAAGCATTTGACGCGCGTTCGAAGCAAAATCCGCTTCTTGTGGGAGGGGCAACTGCTGTGCGAGTGTCTGTTTGCAAGATGACTGATGTTACTTGTGCATTTATCAAGAGAGTTACCAGTTTGTATTGGGTAACCTTACTATAGGGGGAAAATAAACGGTGCGGGTCGATAAACGTCACGTGACTCAAAAGTGAAGTGTGTATTACAACTAACCAGGTTGCCCAAAGTCCTTACTGACACTCTTCCAAGCGAGGTCCTTTTTATTCCTGTCTCCTCTATAGAAATAACAACTTGTGACATATAGGTCTGAGTGACTGCTTGAGTGAGTGACTCCGGGCGGGGCTGCCACCACAACAGCAGGCAGGCTCCTGATTGGTTAACGCGGCGCGAAATTCCGCCAAAGTTCAAATTTTTCAACTCGGACGTCAGCCGCAAATTCGCGTGAACCGCAAAATGCACAAAAGCACCATTCGGGCGTATCGCGCACAACGCTCAATTCGCGGCCTTCACGCGCAAATGAGGTGGAAACGCGTCTTCCGCTCCGCGCCGAATGTCTCTTCCGTGCCGCGGGACCTCCTGACGCGCGTCAACGCGTCTGCACATTGACTTAACATTGAAATCACTCGCGCTTCACGCCTCTACCGCGGTTGGTGTAAACGCACCATAAAACGTAGAAACTATTACAGGACAACATTTAAAGTGGTCACACTGTTCAAAATAAAGCCTCACAATTTGGTTAAATAATGTAAATATTATTAGCCTAGTATGAAAACAATGGAAGTCTATTAGATGTTCTCAGTATAGCGAAACAAGCTTGCAGTTGTGTGTTTGCTGTCACGGATATCTTTAAGTCTTTAAAAAGACAACAGAGCAGAATAAAACAGTCGTAGTGTAATTAGATAATGTGTTAGGTGTGTTAAATGGTGTTTAATTAATCCAATTAATCTATTTTATTATGAATACAATAACATCATTATTATGTGCTGTGAAACTGAAAGGATTACTAAACATTTGCACATCTCTAAAGTTTTTCATACATAAAGGTTTTTAAGATTTATATGATATAATAACACTTATAAGCTCACACTTGACTTGCAAACAATCACAGCAAGACACAAATGTATATTTTTGGACATTTATTTTCAGTAATTTATGAAGATTTAAGCCTATCACATGGTGTTGTCGATAATTGCGTCATGTGTAACAGAAAAGCGTTATCCTCTCTAACAGCTTGGCTTTGGCTGACAGACGCTGAGGGAAGAAGAGTTGTTTTTGTTTAAATTTGTGTTGAGGCTTTCCATGTTTTGCTCTCCATATGTTGACCCTGGAGATAATAAACCATATGGTTAGAAGTTATGCTAATTGTTTTGCAGTATGCTGTAAGTGTAATTGTACACTAATATTATTACTTTGAGATAAAGCGTGGTTTATTATTTAATCCTACTTTGTTTTATAATATTTTATTTGTTGTCTTGCTTACTTTGTAATACTTTCAGTGACAGAATGTGGATTGTAGGGTTTTTTTTTGTGTATGTGTTATCTTTTTGTAAAGCATCCATTTTTAGGCTTAAATTCAACATTCTGTAGGTGAATTTCAAAAGCATCACAAGCCTCCAGTTTTTTAACCTGATGGTTTAGTTGCCTACTCTGCAGAGGTGGAAAAAGTACTAAAATATTGTACTCAAGTAAAAGTAAAGTTACTTTAATAAAATTTTACTCAAGTAAAAGTAAAGTTACTTGTCTAAAAATCTACTCAAGTAAAAGTAAAAAGTAAGTCATTTTAACTTTACTCAGAGTAAAAGTTACTTTTTTTACAGCGGGAAGAGGTGGAGGACTCTAGTATAGTTTAAAAACGACAAGGGAATATACATCTCAAACTAGTTGTTTTTAATTGTAGGAACATCTTTACAATTAAAGTGCAATAACAAAAAGTTAATAAAATAAAAAGCTTTTTTAAAATAAGAAACATTTATGGAATTGTTTAATGATTTTTACATGTGAGTTATGCACTTTTGAAGGTGGTCAGCAGCTTGTAAATACAATCACTATAGTGAGGTTGTAATTGATGTATTGCTGGTAACATACATTATTTTATTAAACTATATATCTAGTTTAAATTAGCATATAATGAGATGAGTGCCATGTCTATATACATTTGATACGTTTATTATCTTCTTACTTCCCTGACCTGGGTACCTGATGTCAGACCTCTCTCTCTCTCTCTCTCTCTCTCTCTCTCTCTCTCTCTCTCTCTCTCTCTCTCTCTTTCTCTCTCTTTGCAATGTCTAATGACCTGCGCATTCTCAAGGACGTTTTGAAGTTCTGTTTGACTTGACGCGAAGCTGCTAGACTGCGGAAGATAATGCGCATGGTATTAAAACGCGTCGTGCAATTTCGTACTTAAGAGCATGAATCCTACCTTTCATAGAAATGAAACACTCGCTTCGCGTCAGTGGAAAGTGGTCGCTTAAATATGACCAGGGGTTTCTTTCATAAGAAAGAAACATTTAAACGGCTGTAAAAATGTGATCAGATGAATCTTTTTTCAATTTTTGCATACATCTGTTAATCAACCTCAGTACTAAACAAAACCACCAAATGTTTACAAAAATTTCATGATTTCAACTCTCTCATTACCAAGCTCATAAGCGGGGTCACTGATTTGGGGAAAAAAACACAAAATGACCAATTTTCTATATAAAAAGGATTTTTCACAGTCTTGGATTTGGCCTCTGTTTTTTCACAGGCCTACTAAAGGGTTAATAATGTCACATGGTGATCAATAGTAAAACTGGGAAATTTTACCTCTTTGTGTAATGGTGTATGAGGAGGAACCCAAGTGCAGAGAGAGGTGGATGAACACAAAACACTTTTATTATATAATAAACAGAAAATAAAAACCCACGAGGGGGCAAAACAACATAAACAGGACAACTAAACAGAAGGAGTGGACACTAAACAGGACACGATCTAAACTACACTAAACAGGATTACACTAAACAATGGACTAGACTAGACTAGACTAGACTAGACTAGACTAGACTAGACTAGACTAGACTAGACTAGACTAGACTAGACTAGACTAGACTTTAAAAGCATACTCACAGGGTGTAGGAACAATGCACAAGCACAGGACAACAAACACAAGGGCCTTAAATAGCGGAGAACTAATGAGAACAACAGGTGACATGGGTTAAACAATAAAGAGGATGACAAGGGAGCGGGGTAAAAGTGACAAGACACCGGGAACACTTGGGCTGAATTCCAAACCGCCTACTTCCATACTATATAGTACGCAAAGTAGCGCTTTTTACATACTATATAGTATGGAAGTAGGCGGTTTGGGATTTAGCCATGGTCTAGTAAAACCAATACTGAGCCCACGTGATCCCACACAAAACATGGGTCTGTCATGATTCTGCCACAAGACTAGATAAAACAAAGGACAAGATGGCAGAACCATGACACTTTGCAAAAGGAAACCCCACAAAGAATCCAAAATGCATGATAAAAAGGTGTCATGGCTCTGCAATCAAACATTTTTGTTATAATGGAAGTCAATGGGGCAAAAATGGCCACAAACAATAAATGAGGGAGAAAAAAATAAAAACTGATGCTGCACACAAACTAAAAATGCATCAAAGCCAATGTTTTTACTAATCTTTGGCATGCCCAAGACTCTGAAAATGTAAAAGAAAATCCAGTCCACAATAAATTTTTATATTGAAAATCTGTGATTTTGTGTTTTTTTTGTACCCAAATCAGTGACACCACTTATAAACTTGGCAATTAAAGAGTTAAAATCATGGAATTTTTGTAAACATTTGGTAGTTTTGATCAGTACAGAGGATTAACAGATTTATGCAAAAAAAAAAAAAAAAAAAAAAAAAAAAAAATTGATACATTTTTACAGCATTTAAATTTAGTGGCCATTTTTGGCCACTAACAACACAAAGCGGTAGTAAATTTGCCAACGATATATTGTTGAGTTTTTTTTTTATTCAAAGCATTTTCTTAAAATATGTGTAAATATAAGATTTGTCACCAAAAATCATTCCATTTGCTGAAACAGAGAAAGTTGTGGCCAAATTAAGACATAAAAAAACCCAAAATGGCCCCAACAACACATAAGGATTAAACCATCTGAATATGTGTCCTCAACATTATACTGTGCACCACTTCGGTTAAATCTATTTGTTTTGTCTATTGTGCATGTACTCAAAAATATTTATTATACATATAACAAGATGCGTCACTGGTATTCATATGAATGGGGGGTAATTGCAATCGTCAGAATGTCTGCTCTAGTCCCGCTTCCCAGTAAAAAAAAATCATTTTGCGCATGCGCAGAATCGACAGGTCTTGTTTCTGGATGCATTGGAAATATGTGCAGTGACGCAACTTTGGAGGACTTTGTTATACTGCATGTTTGCTGTTGACCATGACAATGCTAATTCAGATAAAATTTGTATATGTGTTGTACAAGAAAAACATTTTAACATAGTTTCGCTAAACGCAGTAAGCCTCAATTCAGGCAATTGTACTCAGATCAGGTTGTGTGTGGTACTGTATCACTATTGATTACAGATTATAAGATCTGAAAACACCAATCAGTTCTATATGCATTAATGTTAGCCCCCCACAAGTGGCTGATGGCAGCTTCTCCTTTAAATAGTGTCTGATGCAAAGGCTGGCAAAGACACAGTGACACCCATCCCTAGTGTGGCTGGATGTATGGGGTAGGCGGGGTGCCAGCAGGTGTGATTGGCTTGTCCCCTCACATCAGTGTGAACAGGCGTTCTCATCATCCGTGTGTGTGCGCCAGGGGAGCCATACGCCATCTGCCGCCCTTTCCTCCTATAGTCATACACAAAACCCTTGTGCATTTGTAAGTTAAGCCATGCACGTGCTTTTAGAGTAAGAAGGCTTAGTTTAAATGTTTTGCAATTCACAAAAATCAAATTAAATCTAAAGTTTGACCCAGTCATAGGATCATATTATTATCAACAAGTCCCCTATGGTCCCCCACTAAGGTTTATGCGGAAGCGGGTTAGTATGGCATGTATAGATGACCTCGATTGTTTTTTTAGTTTAAGGTTTGTTTGGATGGCTCTGCGTGTGGCCTGCAGATGTGGGTTTGTTTGTGCTTGTCTGCTCGAGTCAGTTATAGCTAATGTGTCTCGGAGCATTATGCTAAAGTCAGGCATGGCAAAGGGCAAGGCAGAATTAGGTTGCTGGACTGTACGGCACATTTGACCTTTTCAAGTGCTGTTACACAGAAAGCCGGATCCCACTCAAGTCTGTGAGGAACTTGCATGTGGCAACCAATTCACCTAAAATGGCCTGGAGGACATTTTTATTGCTCATAGTTGCTATTTCAAAGGTTGGGAGGTTTAGTGGAGTTATACATTTCTATTTTGTCTCCAATGATTCCTTAGGAGAAAGAAGAATGGACTCAAATGAGGCAATTGTTCACATAGAGTATAAAGCTATAAATTTACTGTGGATTTATAGCTCAATTTGCGGTTTGGGAAATTTGATTAGAAATGGATTTATGTTGTAAAATTTAATATTTCTAAGTGTTTACTTATTTCCGATGGATTACCTTTTTTGCAAGCTTTGCAAGTGTGTAGGGTCAGGTCTTTTTAGGTGGCTCATTCAATATTTGGTTTAGTATTGATCTCGAGCATGTTTGAGCAGGACGTCTGGATCCTCGGTGTATGTGTACGCATGTCTGGATTCTTCCATACTGTGTATCCAGCTTGTATCCAGCTAGGTGGTATGATTAGACTAAGAGTTGATAATGAACATCAAAGGGGGTGTGATAGTGCCGGTTTGATCTGTGTCTATGTTCAGGAAATAGAGTTTGTGCGTTGTGTATGTGTCTGTAAGACTTGCTCACTTATTCCAGACACATGTGCACCCTTTAATCTAAGATTGGATGGAAGATCTTCACTGTCTTTAACAACTTCGTCCCTGCTGATGAACAGAAATTGATCAAAGATAATGTTGTCCATGAAACTGGGCCTTTGAAACAAACCTGGACTTTAATGGCTCATTGGCAGAATCTTAATTGCGATACTGATTGGTCTTACTTTATAAAAAATATTCTTTATATTTTTGGCCTTCATATATTTAAGGAATAATAAAGGACCTTTAAACGGTTTCTTTTTCTGGTTCTGTCGCAGCGGTTAGCTGTGTGTCTATTTGAAATAAATAAAATCATTAGTGAATATATGAAGTGTTATCAAAAAGCTTGATTCTGATTGGTCAATGGTGACACAACCCAATCTGGGTAACATATATAAGATTTTTATGTACATATGATTAAATCTAATGCATAAAAAGGCACAATATGTAAGACACACAGGAAGACTGTGTTACCAATAGATAGATGGATGGAAGGACGGACAGACAGATAGATTGATGGAAGCATGGAAAGATAGACAGACAGAAAGATAGACAGATAGAAAGAGAGATAGATAGACACACAGACAGATACACGAAAGACAGACAGACAAACATAGAGATGGACTGACAGACAGATAGATAGATGGAAGGATGAAAAGATAGACAGAGAAATGGACGGACAGACCGACAGATAGATCAAAGAATGGACAGACAGATAGATAGACAGAGAGATTGACAGACCGTTAGATAAGAACGGACAGACAGACAGATAGACAAAGAATGGACAGGCAGATAGATAGACAGAATGACAAACATACAGCTAAATAGACAGAAGGACAGACAGACAGATAGACAAAGAACGGACAGATAGATAGATAGACAGAAGGACAAATATACAGCTAAATAGACAGAAGGACAGACAGACAGATAGAAAGACAAACAGATAGATAGATAGATAGACGGAAGGATATAAAGATAGACAGAGAGAGATGGATGGACAGGCAGACAGACAGACAGATAGACCAAAGAACGGACGGACAGATAGATAGACAGAAGGACAGATATACAGCTAAATAGACAGAAGGACAAACAGATAGATAGACAGAAGGATATAAAGATAGACAGAGAGAGATGGATGGACGAACAGACAGATATACCAAAGAACGGACAGACAGATAGATGAAAGGACAGACAGATAGAGAGACAGACAGATAGATAGATAGATACATATACGGAAGGATGGAAAGATAGACAGAGAGATGGACGGACAGACAGACAGACAGATAGATAGACAAAGAACGGACAGACAGATAGATAGACAGAATGACAGACATACAGCTAAATAGACAGAAGGACGGACAGACAGATAGAGAGACAGACAGATAGACCAAAGAACGGACAGACAGACAGACAGGCAGATAGACAAAGAACGGACAGACAGATAGATAGACAGAATGACAGACATACAGCTAAATAGACAGAAGGACGGACAGACAGATAGAGAGACAGACAGATAGACCAAAGAATGGACAGACAGATAGAGAGACAGATCGATAGATACATATACGGAAGGATGGAAAGACAGAGAGATGGACGGACAGACAGACAGACAGACAGATAGACCAAAGAACGGACAGACAGATAGATAGACAGAATGACAGAGATACAGCTAAATAGACAGAAGGACAGACAGACAGATAGAGAGACAGACAGACAGATAGATAGATAGACGGAAGAAAAGATAGACAGAGAGATGGACGGACAGACAGACAGATAGATAGACCAAAGAACGGACCGACAGGTAGATATATAAAAGGACAGACATACAGCTAAATAGACAGAAGGACAGACAGATAGAGAGAGAGACAGACAGATAGATAGACGGAAGAAAACATAGACAGAGAGATGGATGGGACAGACAGACAGATAGATAGACCAAAGAACGGACCGACAGGTAGATAGACAAAAGGACAGACATACAGCTAAATAGACAGAAGGACAGACTGACAGAGAGAGAGACAGACAGATAGAGAGACGGAAGGATGAAAAGATAGACAGAGAGAGATGGATGGACAGACAGACAGACAGATAGACCAAAGAACGGACAGACAGATAGATAGACAGAAGGACAGATATACAGCTAAATAGACAGAAGGACAGACAGATAGATAGACAGAAGGATATAAAGATAGACAGAGAGAGATGGACAGACAGACAGACAGACAGACAGACAGACAGACAGATAGACCAAAGAACGGACAGACAGATAGAGAGACAGAATGACAGAGATACAGCTAAATAGACAGAAGGACAGACTGACAGAGAGAGAGACAGACAGATAGAGAGACGGAAGGATGAAAAGATAGACAGAGAGAGATGGATGGACAGACAGACAGACAGATAGACCAAAGAACGGACAGACAGATAGATAGACAGAAGGACAGATATACAGCTAAATAGACAGAAGGACAGACAGATAGATAGACAGAAGGATATAAAGATAGACAGAGAGAGATGGACAGACAGACAGACAGACAGACAGACAGACAGACAGATAGACCAAAGAACGGACAGACAGATAGAGAGACAGATCGATAGATACATATACGGAAGGATGGAAAGACAAAGAGATGGACGGACAGACAGACAGACAGACAGATAGACAAAGAACGGACAGACAGATAGATAGACAGAATGACAGAGATACAGCTAAATAGACAGAAGGACAGACAGACAGATAGAGAGAAAGACAGACAGACAGACAGACAGACAGACAGACAGACAGACAGATAGATAGACGGAAGAAAAGATAGACAGAGAGGTGGACGGACAGACAGACAGATAGATAGACCAAAGAACAGACCGACAGGTAGATATATAAAAGGACAGACATACAGCTAAATAGACAGAAGGACAGACAGATAGAGAGACAGACAGATAGATAGATAGACGGAAGAAAAGATAGACAGATAGATGGACGGACAGACAGACAGACAGATAGAAAGACCAAAGAACGGACCGACAGGTAGATAGACAAAAGGACAGACATACAGCTAAATAGACAGAAGGACAGACAGACAGACAGATAGAGAGACAAACAGATAGATAGACGGAAGGATATAAAGATAGACAGAGAAAGATGGATGGACAGACAGACAGACAGATAGACCAAAGAACGGACAGACAGATAGATAGACAGAAGGACAAATATACAGCTAAATAGACAGAAGGACAGACAGATAGATAGACAGAAGGATATAAAGATAGACAGAGAGAGATGTATGGACGAACAGACAGATAGACCAAAGAACGGACAGATAGATAGATAGACGGAAGGACAGACAGATAGAGAGACAGACAGATAGATAGATAGATACATATACGGAAGGATGGAAAGATAGACAGAGAGATGGACGGACAGACAGACAGACAGACAGACAGACAGATAGACAAAGAACGGACAGACAGATTGATAGACAGAATGACAGACATACAGCTAAACAGACAGAAGGACAGACAGATAGATAGAGAGACAGACAAATAGGTAGACAGAAAGATATAAAGATAGACAGAGAGAGATGGACAGACAGACAGACAGACAGACAGACAGACAGACAGATAGACCAAAGAACGGACAGACAGATAGAGAGACAGATCGATAGATACATATACGGAAGGATGGAAAGACAGAGAGATGGACGGACAGACAGACAGACAGATAGACCAAAGAACGGACAGACAGATAGATAGACAGAATGACAGAGATACAGCTAAATAGACAGAAGGACAGACAAACAGATAGAGAGACAGACAGACAGATAGATAGATAGACGGAAGAAAAGATAGACAGAGAGATGGACGGACAGACAGACAGATAGATAGACCAAAGAACGGACCGACAGGTAGATATATAAAAGGACAGACATATAGCTAAATAGACAGAAGGACAGACAGATAGAGAGAGAGACAGACAGATAGATAGACGGAAGAAAAGATAGACAGAGAGATGGACGGGACAGACAGACAGATAGATAAATTAAAGAACGAACCGACAGGTAGATAGACAAAAGGACAGACATACAGCTAAATAGACAGAAGGACAGACTGACAGAGAGAGAGACAGACAGATAGAGAGACGGAAGGATGAAAAGATAGACAGAGATGGACGGACAGACAGACAGATAGACAAAGAACGGACAGACAGATAGATAGACAGAATGACAGACATACAGCTAAATAGACAGAAGGAGAGACAGACAGATAGAGAGACAGACAGATAGATAGACGGAAGGAAAGATAGACAGAGAGATGGACGGACAGACAGACAGATAGATAGACCAAAGAACGGACCGACAGGTAGATAAACAAAAGGACAGACATACAGCTAAATAGACAGAAGGACAGACAGAGAGAGACAGACAGAGAGACGGATGAAAAGATAGACAGAGAGATGAACGGACAGACGGACAGACAAAGAATGCACAGACAGATAGATAGGCAGAAGGCCAGAAATACATCTAAATAGACAGAAGGACAGACAGACAGATAGATAGACACACAGGCAGATAGATGGAAGGACGGACAGATAGACAAAAAGATAGATGGACAGACAACTGGACACACAGACAAATTACATGTTTGTCATGTTGGAACTTTGAACTTATTTAAAGACACAATATGTAAGATTTTTACGTTAAAATTTCCAAAAACAACTACCACAGCATTATACTGTATTCTGCATGTTTTTCACATGTGTACTTACATGATCATAAATCTTTGAACAATGTTTGAATCCAAAGCATTTGCAGTATTCTTATAGGTAAATAAAATGGGTTAAAATCGGTTGAACATTTCATAAATATAGTGGAATTTTTTCCATCTATTTTTCCCCTGATGAATCTCAGCCACTTCCACCACTGGTCCCAAGTAAATAGGGTTGCAGGTACTCCGCTCCCCATCATACCAAACAGTGGCCTTCAGCTATAACTAGCACAACCTCAAGTGCCTTATTACTTAAACAACCCACACATAATTATATACCATATATCTCATAATTCATCGACTGCCGCCCACATAACATATCAGTTTTTATACCTATACAGCACATTATCACCTGCATTATATTAATGAGACATTTCACTGGCAGGTGTGTAAGAGAAAAAAGCAGTATGTAGGAAACCACTGATGTATTTTAGGTTGAATGAAGCTCAGCCTTCCACATACAGCCCGCAACAAACAGCACCAATTAGTCCCAACTGCCTCACACGTCATAGATGGATTCGACGGGTCCCTGGAGGACAGGAACCCTCTGTATGCGATTCCCCAATGATGTCTGTCCCTCGCACTCTAGATGATGCTGGGCTCCAGAGTCCACCTGTAACCTGTTGCCGTGGTAATGGCCCTGTAAGAAGCCGTAATTAGGTAATAAAGCTCCTAGCTACACTGTCTATTGGCTGTCATGTTTTAACTTCTTGTTAGCCACCTGTTGTGTATTTTATAATCATTTATTTTTTTATGTGTAAGTACATGACCATGAATAACGCTTTATGGTTTGCTACATAATTACATGGTGATTCATGGTCCATATTCTGGATTGGGTGATAATTGTGTAGGGTTATGTAAGGAGATGTATAGCGAACAGGAACATACGTTGCTTATCCATATGTTCTCATTTACGGCAGTTACTTCATGGAATGAACAATAATCATATTACATTTCTTAATGTACAATTCAGATATTATAGTGCATGATTCATCACTTCACTAAATTGAAAGAAATTTAAATATGTGATTCTGCATGAAAACATTTTCTACATAAATAATCGTACATAATGTAAAAAACGTTCTGTGAAAATATAACCTTGATATCTTTAATACTGAATGAGTAAGGTCATGCCAAAGATTGAGATCAATGCTTGAAATGGATAATATCTTGCTATTTTAGTCTTCTTTTACTTAGAAATGAGGTTTTACAGAGTATAGTGAAAATGTTGACATTGAATATACATCACTTGTTTGCTTATTTTTGACCTCTCGTTGGTTGGTTTGAGATAAATGACAGCACTGTTGATCGGCCGATCATAAAAATGGCAGTTTGTTGTTGCACACAGATAAGCATATTAACTCGCACCTCCCAAGGGACGCAGGCCTTGCGTTAATCTCTAATCTGTTTATTTTCATATTAACAAACATTAGCACTGCTTCCTCACTGACCACAAAATGAGCAATATACCTCGTGGAACGTGAAAGGAAATTGGTCAATGGTAATACTATCGGCTGAAAGCAGGTTAGCATTGATGCTTGCAGATTATGCGCAATACAAATCATATTAAATGACATGGGAGTGGTCTGTCAGTGTTCAATGGCAGTACTAAATTTAAACCTCACAGCATTAGTTGGGATTAACACTCATTTGCTTCTGATGAGTTGGGTTTGTTTAGTTAAGTTGTTAATGTTGAAATTCCTCTTAGCATTTAGGGACACAAGGTCGTCTTTGTGCATGAATTAGATAGCATGTGGAAAGGTGCGTTAATATTTTCAAAGTTGAAAATGTTTTTAAAAAACTGACCTTCAGTAGGGACCCCTGAATGTGCCAGCTTTTGCTCTTTATCACTACACTATTAATAAATGCATTTTTCATTATTCAAGGAAATGAAGAGTTTGGTTCCAAAACACGATAAACACAATTTTTTTAAATGAGTCATTATTAAAAAGTAATATAATATAAAATCAGGTACCACTAGTCAACTAAATGAATATAACATGGCAAAGATGAATGCACATTTCTATATTGATTTAACAGATTTATAGCATTTTGAAAATAAATTTTTGAAAATCAAGTTATGGATTTGAATTTTTAATGTTATTATAACCTAAAGATGCTATGTAAAAGTTTGTAACAGAAAATATGGTTTTCATCTTGTCACTTATTTGATAGAAAACCCATTTTTACCTAAATTAGTTAAAATGGATTTATTGCGTTTTGGAACCAAACTCCTCATATGTAGATTGATCAGTACTGTAACACATGAAACGAGAAACACAACACGTTATGACCGCTTTAGGAATTTACTTTCTGGACCTACACGTGCCAAACGATGACAAAATAATGAAATATTTGTCAGCTCTGTCAAGGGTTGCGTGCTAAAGATGGGTATAGTTTGGAATGCAAATCTAATCAGGGCTCTGAGAAAATGTACAGTCTTGTTCAAAATAATAGCAGTGCAATGTGACTAACCAGAGTGGTCAAGGTTTTTAGTATATTTTTTATTGCTGCGTGGCAAACAAGTCACCAGTAGGTTCAGTACACTCCCAGAAAACAAACGAGACCCAGCACCCACGACACGCACGCTCCCAAGGCTGTGCAACTGGGCAATTAGTTGAATTAGTTGAGGGGGGTGTGTTCAAAAAAATAGCAGTGTAGCATTCAATCACTGAGGTCATCAATTTTGTGAAGAAACAGGTGTGAATCAGGTGGCCCCTATTTAAGGATGAAGCCAACACTTGTTGAACATGCATTTGAAAGCTGAGGAAAATGGGTCGTTCAAGACATTGTTCAGAAGAACAGCGTACTTTGATTAAAAAGTTGATTGGAGAGGGGAAAACCTATAAAGAGGTGCAAAAAATGATAGGCTGTTCAGCTAAAATGATCTCCAATGCCTTAAAATGGAGAGCAAAACCAGAGAGACGTGGAAGAAAACGGAAGACAACCATCAAAATGGATAGAAGAATAACCAGAATGGCAAAGGCTCAGCCAATGATCACCTCCAGGATGATCAAAGACAGTCTGGAGTTACCTGTAAGTACTGTGACAGTTAGAAGACGTCTGTGTGAAGCTAATCTATTTTCAAGAATCCCCGGCAAAGCCCCTCTGTTAAAAAAAGGCATGTGCAGAAGAGGTTACAATTTGCCAAAGAACACATCAACTGGCCTAAAGAGAAATGGAGGAACATTTTGTGGACTGATGAGAGTAAAATTGTTCTTTTTGGGTCCAAGGGCCACAGGCAGTTTGTGAGACGACCCCCAAACTCTGAATTCAAGCCACAGTACACAGTGAAGACAGTGAAGCATGGAGGTGCAAGCATCATGATATGGGCATGTTTCTCCTACTATGGTGTTGGGCCTATTTATCGCATACCAGGGATCATGGATCAGTTTGCATATGTTAAAATACTTGAAGAGGTCATGTTGCCCTATGCTGAAGAGGACATGCCCTTGAAATGGTTGTTTCAACAAGACAATGACCCAAAACACACTAGTAAACGGGCAAAGTCTTGGTTCCAAACCAACAAAATTAATGTTATGGAGTGGCCAGCCCAATCTCCAGACCTTAATCCAATTGAGAACTTGTGGGGTGATATCAAAAATGCTGTTTCTGAAGCAAAACCAAGAAATGTGAATGAATTGTGGAATGTTGTTAAAGAATCATGGAGTGGAATAACAGCTGAGAGGTGCCACAAGTTGGTTGACTCCATGCCACACAGATGTCAAGCAGTTTTAAAAAACTGTGGTCATAAAACTAAATATTAGTTTAGTGATTCACAGGATTGCTAAATCCCAGAAAAAAAAATGTTTGTACAAAATAGTTTTGAGTTTGTACAGTCAAAGGTAGAGACTGCTATTTTTTTGAACACACCCCTTTCAACTAATTGCCCAATTGCACAGCCTTAAGAGCGTGCATATCATGAATGCTGGGTCTTGTTTGTTTTCTGAGAATCTACTGAACCTACTGGTAACTTGTTTGCCACGTAGCAATAAAAAATATACTAAAAACCTTGATTATTCTGGTTATTCACATTGTACTGCTATTATTTTGAACAAGACTGTACATGATAACAAAATATGTCATTCATATGTCATTCATACTGAGGGGGCAAGTGGATTTTGCAAGCAACCTCAAAATCAATGAAGCATCTTTCATGTGTTACTTTGTTTAATAGGCAAAATATGACGTTATATGAAGTGCAGAAGTTTTGCACTTTACTCTGAGATTTTCGATGTTTTAATTACGTGTTTCATTCTGGACAAGTCATCACAAACGCTCGCAACACTTTTAAAATGCAGCAGCTACCGCAATGTTCAGTCTACCCTACTTGTGAACCAAAATTTCATGTTTATATGTAGATTTACCCCTATAGGGGGCACGGAATCATGTTTATGTGCTCTGATTCTGAGGTCAAATATATCATGCAAAAATGTATTCATCTAATATAATTTTATATAAATATGTTTTATAAGCATTTTTTTTAAAGGGCATGTTTTCAATGCAATTAAATTGAAATGTGAAAATAAACAAAAAATACAGCATTTCATTAAGATCTACTTACGTTGCATCAAAGGTTTCTTTTTATTCCTTGTTTTTGAAGTGTAGATCATTACAGCCAATTACAGACGTGACCGATGAGCACATCAATGTAATGTTTAAATGAAATATCGGTGGAAAAGTTTTTTTCACTCAGTTTTTCATGTGTAAAAGATGTGTAAAAGAGCAATAAAATTAACTTTTTAACACTTCTGACCTTTTTGTTTGTGTAGTCCATGAGAATATAGCATATAAATAGGTTTTAATGTATTCCAATAATGGACGTTAATTATTATGATTACAGTATGAAGTATGCACACTGTGCCATCTTAGAAAATGTTGGTGCATGACACCCCTGTTACAGCCTGTATTTTATATTCAAAGATGATACTGTGTTATTAATAAGAATTAACCTGATAAAAAATGTTAGTGTTATTTTAAATTTAAATGCATCCTTCAATGCATCCAATTCAATTCAATTTTATTTATATAGCGCTTTTCACAATTGTTAATTGTTTCAAAGCAGCTTTACATGAGTAGATGTAGAGGAGAACACAGAATAATCAATAGATAATATAAATAGTATAATACAGTGGCTAAGAATAAACCGTACAAGCGAGCGTAATAATGTAACGTATACAGTAAAGTGCTAAGTTAAGCCAAAGTTGGCTGACTGTCCCGGGGATGAAAAAGCCCCCTAGGAGAAAAACCCTGTGGGAAACCTCCTAGAAGGACAAAAACCCTTGGGGGAGATTAATATATAGTTATATATATAAACACGATAGGGATAGAGAACTATATTTTATATAAACATACAGTATATATTCATATCAAATACACCATGTTTTGTCATTCTGCACGTCATGAGTAAGGTTTATTAGGTTTGCAACTCCATTTGATGCTGATAGTGATGTGGAAACTATACAGTATTTCTACACTGAAAATGACAACATCTGATGGGTTTACTGATGTTTATATATTTTACAACATAATGATATGCATGCATATAATGATTAATACATTCAAATTTCAAGAGTGAATTTGCTTATAATCTACCATATGGCAATTGCTTTACAATTTTTATCCTGCCAAGACTTTTCAATGCATATTAAATATATAGTAAGGCAAACTAACTGGCTGAAATCCAAGGTAGTTTTTGAATCAATAATTCCCTACTGGGTTGCTTAAGGATTACTGGTACATAGATAATGATTTTAATGCTGGATATGTGTGACTTTTATTGATCTTCTAATGAATTTCAGCAGACGGTGCACTGCATAATTGATAATATTGCTGAACGAAGGAAGGTTCAGCATTTGAAACAGAATATAACACAGCGTTGGTGTTACAAAGTGACAAACTGAACCGATAGGGTTAAATTAACCCAGACTTTTTTAAAATATATGACACAATAATGGGTTAAAAAAACACAATATTTTGGGTTGAAACAATCCAGCATAATTTAAATTACAACCTAGTGGGTTGGGTTCGTCCCTTTTTGACCCAAAGCTGGGTTGAAATACTGTAACCCAGCATTTGTAGCTGTATTTTTACTGCAAATTCTTAGGAAATGTGTACCACTGTGGATTGTGTGCTTTCATAAATGTTTCGATAATGGTACAAAATGTTTTTGTCTCTTCATGTCTGAATTGCTGTCTTAAGTTTTGGATATATAAAAATATTTCAAGGATTTGATTTATTGCACACCTCTGCTTTTTATCATAAGCAAATACGGCACCAAATATCATGCCGCTATGACAGAAATGCAATTGTGGGCATGATTGAAAAAATACAAGATATTGTTTTTCAGCTGCCATTTCAATATCGTGAAATATCTTCATTCGGTTAATACCTGTGGCTTACAGAAGAAAATATGCCAGTGAAATGAAAGCAGTGATCATTTTTTTATTATTTCGTTTTGATACACATGAAAGGTTATTTTGTTAGTCGAGGCTGTGTTGGAACCCAAAAGAAATGCCTTTCTCTCTGAAAATGGTAAACAGAAAACACACCTCAGTGGCTCGTGGAATCAAGGGCATGCTTTTCATTATAGCCTCTTTATTTTATAAATACGGCAATCGGTTTGAGAGAAATATGACAAGGTTAGCACAGACAGAATTCAGTTACTGGTGTAAACAACATAGGTATAAACAAATTAGGAAAGCTAGATATTTTCGACAGCAATATCAAATTTGATCAAAGCTCGACCATTGTTGATGATCACGCTGCGTCTATTTGTGATTTATATCACTGTAGTGCTTGCAGATGTATATGAACACTAAAGCTGATGGATCCATGTGTTCGTATGAAGCAACGGGTACCCGGCCAATTCCAGTTTTGAATATTCTGCCAGCTATTTTCGGTAGTCAATCACTCCATTAAAAGAGATTTGCTACAGCGGCTTAAAGCAAGCTGCGATAACGCTGAAGAGTGACGGTAACCTTGAGGAGTCCATTGAGAATTTAAAGAAAGTCACAAGGCATTGTGGGAACATAGCGTTGAGGCATTCGGCCAATTAGAGCTGAGAATCTCCTTGGGCAGCCCAAACTCAATCTTCTCCCTTAGGGATCTCACTCTCTCTCCCTTTACTCCAATGCGGTTTGGATCTTGCTCCTAAACTCTATTAACTCTGTCTTACTTTATGCCTGTTCTTCACAACAGAGAGACACAGATTGAGAGAGGTCAATCAGAGGTGAGCCGACGCGGCTGGCAGGGGGAAACTTTTCCGTTTCAATTCAAAGGTCTTTGCGCAAAGGAGTTTCACTTTTGAAATGCTGATTCGGTGGCCTCTGTAGCCCTCGAAGTATTGAGCTGAGCTCCTTCAGGACCAGCAGAATATTACAGAAATTGGTGTGCAGTATGTTAGAAAGTGTCATGCGGGGTTCGGTCCATATGCTTGGGACTCTGTTTTAACGGCACGGGGAGTGTTCGGCAAGTAAGGCATAGTTACTCTATGGTAAACTTACTTCACAGTGACAAATTCAAACATAAAGCCTTTGCCCTGAACAGAAATCATTATCCAAATGGCACCTTTGGCGATTTACCAGCTTCAGTTGTAGAACTGCCAGAAATGTTTCATATTGACGCCATGTGTGAAGTGAACAAAGCAGTTGAATTAAATGACGTACAGAGACAGTTAGGTATAAAGTCCCAAAGCTGTTTATTATATTGATTTCTTAGTTAGATACATTGTACATTTTACTGGACATACTGTAAATGGTGCTACGTTTCTAACTACTAAGTGAGCATTTCTGCACACTCTAAAAAATTGCTGGGATGTTTTCAACCCAGCATTGGGTCAAAAGGAGATGAACCCAACCTAGTGGGTTGTAATTTAATATATGCTGGGTTGTTGCAACCCAAAATGCTGGCTTGTTTTAACCTATTGTTAGCTCAAATAAAAACAATTTCTGGGTTTAATTAACCCAGGTTTCCTTTTTGACCCAATGCTGGGTTGAAAATAACCCAGAGCGTACATTCAAAAAAAAAAAAAAAAAAAAAAGGTTGGTTATTTTAACCCATAGTTGTGTCAAAAGAGGACAAAGCTGTTGGGTTAGAAATTAACCATTGCTGGGATGTTTTAGCCAAAAAGATTGGGTTATTTCAAAGCAAGGTTGCGTCAAATATGTAATTTAAATCTGTTTGACCCAACCATGGGTTAGATTTAACCCATAATTGTGTTAGTGCGGTGGTCTCATTTTTATCATTAATTTAACTTAAAAAATATTAGTTTGCCCAAAAATAAGTTAAAAATAACTTACTTTTTTAAGTTAAACCAACTCCTAAGACTCAAGCTTTGGTTTGTCTTTTTCAGATTTCTTCCAGCTATTTTGGGTTTGGAAGAACCAATAAATATAATAACCATTTTTTGTGTTTGTGTACAACAGGTTTTCGTTACAAAGTATTATGGTGCAAAAAAAAGTGATGTCCACATATGTGGATATTTTTTTTTTTGCAGTTTGTAGGAAAATTGTTGCTTTTGTATATAACAGATCAAGTGCATTGTATAGAAAACTTATAACAGCCATTTCAATGGGCTTTATTTGTAAAAGTGACTTTGGTGCCAATAAAAATACTGGCTAGTATACACACAATATTTAATAATAATAAATATAAATATATATATATATATATACACACATATAAAGAGTTTGGTTCCAAAACGCAATGAATCCATTTTGACAAATTTCGGTAAAAACGCGTTTTCTATACCAAGAAAGTGACAAGATGAAAACCACTCTTTTCTTTTACAAACTTTTACATAGCATCTTTAGGTTATAAAAACATAAAATATTCAAATCCATAATTAGATTTTCAAAGATTTATTAAAAAAAAAAAAAATTTCCACAAAATGCCATAAATCCATGAAAAGTTTTTTTTTCAAAATGCTATAAATCTATTGAATCAGTATATAAATGTGCATTCATCTTTGCCATGTTACACTGAAAAAAATGAGTCATTGAATTTAATCAATTTTTTTAAGGTAAGTGGTTGCAATCAATTTATTTAAGCTACATCTAAACAAAAAAGATTAGTAAAGTAAAATAAAATATAAAACTTGTTTAAATGTAGCTTAAATAAATTGATTGCAACCACTTACCTTAAAAAAATTGATTAAATTCAATGAATCATTTTTTTCAGTGTATATTCTGATTAACAAAATAAACATTAATGGCATTGATCAAAACACTTACTTTGTCATATTAAGAACACTTTTATTGCTGCGGTTATACTTGGGACGTCGTCGCTGAACTTTTTTGACCGCGATCAGCTGTAAAATGTTTGGTCCTGCTCGATTTTCGTTGGCTTCGCGTAAAATAAAAGTTTTTATAAGATCCCCTGGGGTCAATGTATTAGCTCGAGAGAGCTTGATGCTGTCGGGGCAACAAGCAACAACCAACATTTTCCGTCTCCCGAGTGCTTCTCACGTAAATTATTAGATGTTGATGCTTACGTTCCTTTCTCGTCACAGAAAAACATCACAGGTTTAGCAATGCCATTAAAGTATTATTTTGTTTTTGTTTGTTTGTTAATCACGAAGTACAAGATGAGGAAAACTAGGATTCCGTGTACTCAACACGCCGCCATTGTTTGTTTACAATGCGTGGAATGGTGCGCTGTAATTTGTGGAGCGGATTTATTGTAGAAAAGGAGGAGTGGCGTTTGTCGCGTTTTGGGAAAAAAGGGAGAAAAGAAGACAGAATAACACGGCGGATATTGTATTTTGCAAAAAAAAGAATTTACATTTAAATACTGACCTGATATAATACTGATTTTGGCAGTAAATCATTTTTTTTCAAATGGCGTTTATCGCGTTTTGGAACCAAACTCTTCATACATATATATATATATATATATATATATATATATATATATATATATATATATATATATATATATATATATATATATATATATATATACACTAAAAAATGCTGGGTTATTTTCAACCAAGCATTGGGTCAAAAAGGATCAGTAATTTAACCCAAAATGCTGGATTGTTTTAACCCAATGTTGGGTCAAATATAAACATATTTTGGGTTGCTGTATCTTCCCTTTTTGACTCACTTTCACCAAATTTTGATAATAACCCAACATTTTATTTAAACAAAGAGGCGGTTTCCCGAACAGGGTTTAGGTTAATCCAGGAGTCGGACTAGGCCTTATTTATATCAGGTAATTTAAGATGTTTTTACAAACATACCTTACAATAAACACTACAGGTGTGCATCTTAAGACAAAACATATGTTAAAATTAAAGCAGCTCAAACATGCATTTTGGTCTGGGACTAGGATAAGCCCTGTCTGGAAACCGCCCCAAAATGTTATATATATCGATAGCATGATTCAGTCACTTTTCGTGAGGTTTCATGTCCAAAACATTATTGCTAAATTTCTCTCCAGTTTGATAAATGTTAATGGTTTTTACCTCAACACTTAGCTATGTTCTCCAACTATATAGTCATTCTTCCCCGGGAAGTGGTTTAAATCATAACTTCTCTCCAAGATACACTTATGTCCTTTCATTTATGAATTCACATACTTCATGGGCAGAAGAAGGTCCAAGGTCTTCCCCCATGACTTTTCATGCTGAAACGAAGAAGAAAAATGTTTGAGTGTGAAAAATCCATCACTGCATGCATGCGCTTTAGGCTGTAGTGCAATTTTTAAACATCAGGCTCTAGTACAATAAGCAAACAGCATAAATATACTACACAGTAATAGATTACTAAGTGATTGGACCTGCTACAGTATATATTATAGTCTTTTCATGACTTATACAACATGGGCCCTGTGTGTGGGTGTTTGTATGCAGAGTCATTACGGGTGACTTGTGCATTGCTTGCGCAAGCGAAACTCGAGTCGTCCGAGTGCAGAAAACATTTTTTTCAGTGTTATCCTTCACCCTGCTGATGGAGAGCAGGGAGGCAGTTTACCCCGCAGCACGGTTCATTCTGCTCCAGTAATGCTGATCTCCGTGTACTGAGATCAAGCAGAAGGGAGTGCTTTCCAATTCAGTCTGATCATGGACCACCTCCGGGCAGTTCGACACATAAACAACCAACATTGAGATGTTTATGCTCTCACTGTAGAGTCCATAGAGTGCTTAGGTTACAGCAATACTGCCTCTCTTTCTCAATCTTCTCTGGCTGGTTGGGTAACAGTGTAAAAGTAAAAGAATAGTGAGAAAGAAACATGTTACGTTCAAAGCAAACAGGTGCCAACGTGGCCTTTTGCTTTGGCAGTATGCATTGCTCAACTAATCTCAAGAAGCTTTCACGGCCTTAAGTACTATTCGGACGGGATTAGTTTTACATAGGGAGGTGGGGTAAAGCAAGTTTTTATCAGAGGTTCTCTGTGATTTTAGTCCAGTCCGAATGCTCCATGTCAGTAATCATTACGGACAATGTCAGTAAAGATTACGGCGTCTTTTACCTTCTGTAAAAAGGTCCGGAGAAATTACCTCAGGTAATACTAATCCAGTGCGAATCGACCAGCTGTAAATATACACGTAAATCACGTCATTTCCTTTTAATTTGCGGGTTTCTTTTAAATATAAAAGCGCTTAAAGAGGCATTTACTTGCGTTCTAGACGGAGAAACAAGTCAGTGGCAGGTCAGTTTCTGAATAAAACACGACACAAACTTAAAAAAAAAGTCAAATTCACTTCTCAGATGCGCGGAACTGTTTACGAAACTGACGTTCTCCCCAAACTGAAATTTAACACAGTGTTTCGCGTTTTCTTTGTCTGTGTCATGTTGTTTGCACATCTGATATCTGGAAGCAATGTAAAGTGCACGTGAAGACGAGAGGTGACGCGCTGCGCCAACGAGTTACCCCTCCCACTTCTGAATGTTTTACAGAGATTTCTAGTCCCGTCCGAATTGACCATTTATATTACCCGACGTCCTGTGGTAAAATTACATTACGCCATCTTCCCCTGTAAAACTAATCCCGTCCGAATAGGGCTTTAGCCAACTATGAGGTCACCGAGGTCCGAACCCTGTAAATTGATCATATAAAAAAAGGTTACCTGAATGACTAATTCGTTTTTCTAAACAACTCATAATGGCATCTGCATATATTGCTGTATAATGTAATGTAAAATGACGAAGATTAACTCAAGCCACGAGGGTGCGGTTGCAGAATTGGCAGTGTTGCCAGATCCCATTATTAAAAATCCTCTTGAGATGTAGTGTTTTAGCAATTAATGAGACACTTTGGGATATATGTATGTATGTATGTATGTATGTAAGTGATAATTAGGTGTAGGTTAGGGTTAGTGATTTCTCTGATTTATTTCTAAAATACGATGTAAATACTTATTTCTATAAAATAATGTGTGAACTTTCTTTGTGCTTTATGGCCTATTATTGTTGTTTTTGTTGTACTAATATCTGGCAACTCTGGGTGACCAGCACCTAAACTGACAGTTAGCAAGAGAGCAGAGAGATTACTACATCTGGTAAGACAAAAGCAGTAAACATCATGATTGTGTCTGTAAGAGTAAGTATCAAATACAGAAAATAAACCTTCTAAGGACCCGACAAAAATATGCCATATACAGGAAAGGATGCATATGTGTCATGATTTACAGAGAACGGGACCCAAGTGCAAGGTACAGTGAACTCAAAACAGGGTTTATTACCAACAGAAAACAAAGGCCCACGTGGGGGAAAACAACATCACATGAACAGATGACAATACAGACGAGACTATACTAACTTGACTAAGACAATGACTAACAGATTTGACTATAAACTTTGACTAAACAGATTGATTGCCACAAGAAGCAACAGTTCAAACATACAAAACGATCCAGCACAAGACAGAACACACTGGGGCCTTAAATAAGAAAACTAAACAAGACATCGAGGGAAAGACAGGTGAGGAGAGTTAACCAATAATGAATAATTAACGAAGAGACAAGGGGCGGGGATATAAATGAGACACAGCAGCACACTGCTCAAAGAAAAGGCCATATGCTGCCACACAAAACATGGATACCGCCACGATCATGCCACATGACCATGAACTACTATGAATAACTAACTATAGGTGTGTTCGACTTCATGCGGCGCTGCGCAGACCGATCGGTGACTGACTTGAAGCAGTGCATTCCGGTTAGTAATTTTGTCCGACATCAGCTGGCGCTGCAGGCACGTGACTGTGTCGTATGGTTTTTAAGTACCGCGAGAGCGTTTCGAGAGTAGCTGGCTAGCTCAGCCGGTGCAGCCTCTCCAGAGCGGCTGCACGGAGTTGTGACGACGTAACAGCTTAACGTGATTGGTCGCCTCACTGATGACAATGATCATGTGCATTTCAAGTTTAATCCAACCTTTAGTTCCACTAATAAACATTATAAATTCATGTTTTAAAACAGGAAAAAAAACACTTTAATATGCTTAAATATGTTATATTGTGTTGTGTAATAAAATAAAAATGAAAATAACAAACTCTATTGGTATTTTAATAATATAGGCTTGTTTCCCGTTATTTTCGGGTATACAGTATAAGCAGCAATTAAAATATTTTATATAAAATGTTTCTGGTTTTGCAACTTTTTATTAAAAGGTTTGTTTTTATCAAATTCAGCATCTAATTCACTTCATTTGCGATTAAAAACAAGGAAACACAGCGCACACGTCACTACGGCAAGCAGCAGGTGTCCGGCTTGACGGCTCCGTCTTCAGTTCCTCCCTCGACTGCAAGCGGCAAACCTCGCCGATCAGTCTGCGCAGCGCTGGATGATCTCGAACACACCTAACGACAGACTGGCAGGATCATGACACATATGTGTATCCTAGTGATGGGGAAATGAAGCTTCGAATGAAGCACCGATACTTTGTTTCGAACCATGATTCGAAGCCTCAACGAGGGTGTCGAAAACAGCGCCAACTTTTGGTTAATAAAACATATAGCAGTTGCTTCTGGAAAATGCTCCGTCAATGAAGCAACAAGCTGATGAAATTCAGATGAATATTAATATTATGTGTACAAATAAAGCTTAGACAACATGTCTTTGAATGGTCAATATAATAAATTGATTTACTGATTAAAGTGTGGCAATAAATTCCAGTATGAGTTAATATTCATATGATTCTATACTGTATTGTACAGAATAATGTTCACAGACATATAATAACAGACACGCACACAAGTATAAGTAAATACAATACTATATATACAGTATTATGTGGGACCAAAATGTGAATATGGCAAATAACTCATAAAAAACTTCTAGGGTTTGAACCTTCTGACACGCAAAGCGAAGCGCGCACGTGACTAAGCAAAAATAGTCAACATTTAAAGTGGATTAAAATCTTTTGATCTTAAAATATTGAACAATATTCAATATTAAAAATGTTGACTTGTTGTACATTTACTTAAAACTGCACTTTTTTTACCTGGGATAGCGTTTGTTAACTTAACAACCCACCCTGGACATCACAGATTTTCTACGGTCATGGAAGCTTTGAGGTCTCTTAAATTGATTCTTCATTGATCTCCCTGTTTGTACATGTTGTTTGTGACTTTGTTGGAGTCATTTCATCAGTCTGGTGTAGTGTTTATTCGTGCGCTGAGCACAATGACATGCTGCGTGCTAGCATGCTAGCGTAGGAGGAGCCTGTAACTGTTTGGCTAGACAAGTGACTAATACCTTCGATTCATTATGTACATGGTCTGACACAATGTGAGGTCATACGAGTTCATAGTCACATGCTTCTGTCGGGAACGTGGGCATCCAACAGACATGAGAATATTAGCACGTGGAGAGCGAGCATGAGAATGAGGTGCACATGAGTTAATATTCAGACAAACCTGTAGCTGATCAGAAAACCAATTTCATTTGTCATGACTGCAAATAAGTAATTCAGATAATTTGGTCTTGGAAATTTTTTTTATATAAATGCTTGAGATAAAGGAGATCTAAGGAGAAAAAAAGTTTAAGCAGAAATCAAGGCAATTCATTTCCAATCCTGTTTTGTTCAAGCAAACATTTAACTGTCCTTCCCAAATGAAGGGCATGAGCTGGCACAGGTTCATCCTCAAATTTCCGAACTGCTGCTGGCTTCACAAACTGCAGCAGATGCTACATGGTCCAACAAAATGACATTATGCTGGAGGAACAGCTGCATCATGGTGCCTTCGGGATTCAACAGTAACCTTGAAAGATACCAGATACCAAAAAGAAAGATACCAGATTCGCAGATATAGCAGCCTTCTCCTGCACGGTAGCTTGTTGGTGATCGCCCAAACACTGCATGTGCACAGGAGCACCCGTCAAAAGGCCTTTCATCTTGCTGTTTACTGTAAACACACAAGCAGAAATGGAGCAGAGCTCAGCTGCAGGGCAACAGTGTATCAATGATAGTGTAGAGACAAACTGCTGTCTGTGAGTGGCGGATTGCATAGCTAAAGGAGTCCCATTGAAACTGTTGAAATTTGGGGTTCTAATGCCTCGTAGTGGATCGTAAAGTGTGAAAGGAACAATAGCGAGCATGCTGTAGAGAGCTATCCTGAAGAACATGATGTTGCTGTCATGCTGTGATGAGCTGTGTAAACTTATCTGTTTATATAAACACATTTCTGGGAGTGAACTGTTAAGTAATTTATAGCCAGTTTCAACAAAGCGGGTTTTGTTATCTTGTTAGATATCATTAAAGACCCCATGTTAGCAGTTTTGTGGCTTTTAGTCAGTGTGCATTTACAAAAGTTTAACTTCTAGAATATATGTATTTAATTTTTACTGTGTTTGTCTTCCTGTAAAATTGACCAAAATATGAATGATTCATATTGCATTCATATGTGTGTCTATTATTGTTATTATAATTATTATTTAAAGGTCCTGCAGAATGTAAAAAATTGTATTTACCTACGCATAGATGAATAATAAGAGTTCTGTAGATGGTAATGACATATCGTGAGCCTCAAACCTGTTTGTTTCCTTATTTCTATGTAAACCTCGTAAACAGGCCACTGACTGTGACGTTACAGTTGAGGTGTACGCCTCCAATATGTTTAATAATGTGAGCTACTGGCTCAGAGAGAGCAGAACAGGGCCAATCAGAGCAGAGCTCAACATTATTATTCATTACCCTCCCAAATAGGACAAAAATAGACCAATCAAGGGACAAATCCTAGGGTTGTTAATGTAAAAGCGTTTCTGGATAATTTTTGCACTTAATAAAGCAATATACCTTCTATGTAAATATGAAAGAACAATTTAACATATTATTTCAATGCACGTTTTGGCACCTTTAAATCAATAAATGCCCTCTGAATGAGAACGAATCTCCCCTAAACTAGCAACAGCAAGCATAGATATGTATACGTAGATGCCACATTCAACTGTTCCAGACACGTCGACACATCGACCACCTTGGAACGACCAAAATTTACCGTAAACATAAAGTGAAATTCACAGTAAGAAAATCCAAACTTGCGCAAGTTTCTGATTTAAAAAAAAACATTGAAATGTGTTTATTAACCAAATAATATAACCAAAATACACAAATCCAGTCAAAAGGGTCATTTGTACCTGAAATCTGAGGGTGCAAAAGTCAAAATATTGAGAAAATTGCCTTTTTAAGTTGTCCAAATGAGGTCACTAGCAACTGCATCCACTCACAAATATAAAGTTTTGATTTATTAACAGTAATAAATGAAAATTAGAAATGAAAAAAAGGAAATTTTTAAAATATCTCCATGGAACAAGTTCTTTAAATAATATCCTAATGATATTTGGCATAAAAGAAAAATCGATCAGTTTGACCCATACAATGTATTTTTGGATTTTGCTTCAAATTTACTCGTGCAACTTAATTAATTTCAAGGGAACTCGTGCTGCATCACGGTAGTGACGCTTTGGGAACGCCTCCAGGCGTGAGTGCGTTTGAATGTGTATATGAAATTCAACCAATGGTGGGGTGTAACGTCACCGTCAGAATAATGCGGGAGTCCGGAAGTATAAAAGGTGACCTGAAGGGGAAGCATTCTCAGGGAACAAGGGTTACATACGTTTTTAAAGTAATTATTTAAGTAACTTTTACTTTTTACAGTGTTGTTAGTTTAGCAACTAAAATGTCTAAAAACTAAACTAAAACATCATGTAAGATTAGATTTTTATTAGGGCTGTCAAAATAACATGTTCATTTCGATGAATTAATCTGAGAAAAATAACGCGTTAAAAAAATAACGCAAATTAATCCATTCCGTATTGACCTTTGAACCTGGAAACGCTCTAGCCACCATTCGACTGTAAAATAAAAGAGGGAGACAAGAACGCACTGGCAGGGAGTGGATCATTGATTGGAACATTTACTTACAAAAAACGACCTGATAAAAGCGATGATAAAAATAAAGTCGTCTGCAATGTCTGCAGCAAGGAATTTGCATATCACCGGAGTTCGTCCACTCTAAAATACCACATCAACGCAAAGCGAGTTAACGTTAATCCGGACCTTAAAGGACCTTACGACCTAGCATGTCCCGTAATACCAAAGGTAAAGGGGCTGATTTTTTATTTAAGGTTTATGTTCAATTGCACAAAAAAGTCCTGCAGTTGATACTGCACTGTTAATCTTTTGGTAAATAATCTTCCTAAAGCACTTTTGAATTTACTTCCATAGCAAATTACTGTAGGTCATTTTGTTATGGCCATTATACACAGTGAAAATAATAATAAAATTGTTTTTGAACTTTAATGTCACTAATGCTGATTATTCATTGATTCATTTAAATTGAAATATTAAATACTTTCACAGCAAAAATTATGTATGCAATTATTTTAGATTAATTAATCACAGAGTATTTAATTAATTCAATTTTTTTTTCGATTTTAATAATTTTTTTATTGATTGACAGCCCTAATTTTTAAAAACAATATGTTTTCAACTTGCCCAACCTATTGACAGGATATCAAAACAGGAAAAAAACAACTTAATAACCAGAAATGTTCAGTAAATATCTACACAGGATTTCCAAAAGTATAACAAGTTTACATTTTAATAAAAAACAGTATGTAATTTAATTTAGATTTAAAGTAGGGGAAATTACACAAAGCTAGCTTCAGGTTGTTATAAAAGTGAAAACTCTGGGGAAATAAACAGTACGGTGACCACAGCGAAACTCCTCGTGCCAGCCGGCTGGATATTACACAGCCGTGATGAAGCCACAGAAAGAGCCCTCGAGTGCATACCACACATTTGCTTACTGTCAGAGTGTAATGAAGACAATAACAAAGTCAGTGCGACGCAGCTGCTTATTTATGCATTCAGAAAGGCACTTAACTGATAGAAACATCACGGCCGGGCAAAAACATGCATTAATATAAATGATGCGCTGTGCTTTTAGATATAAAAATGCAAATCAGTGTTTCAGTTGTGCGGTGAAATCGTCAACCTCAAACAATTTAGCAAATGTGAGTTTTCTCGCTACATTGAATCCGAATGTGTTTGTCCCTGGTTTGCATAGCCGCGTGTGATTGCATGATCTTTGGTGTGCTGTTTTTTTTACAGTGCTCGTCCTCTGTGATTGTGTAGTTCATGTCAGTGACCTACAGTACATGTAGTGCACAGCAATCTGCTGTCAGTTAAAAACCATTATCAGTGATGCATTAATGGCAACCAGAGGCTATGTGGGTAAAACCAAAAGAATGAAGATGTATATTTATGGGAATCTATAGAAATGGATTGGATTTATTTGGGATGATGAAAATCATATGGATCTCTGTCGGTTAATGTTTATTTTAATCTAAAATTGAGAACTGTGAGTCTAGGGGTGATTCGAAGGTGAAAGAACGCTCTGAGAACCCAACGGCCAATCAATTCGTGCAAAATATATTGCTGTCTGTTAGTTTTTGCTTTTGAAAGTAATCCACAACATCAGGAATCCTTTTGGAAAACTAAGAAAAAAGGGGTAAAGCTATTTACAGCTTGTTTTCGCCTGTAAACCCGCAGTTATAGTCTAAGGACCCGACCTCAAGTGCATTCAGATGTGTGCCGTTTGCTGTGGCATGGTGTGCGTGTGGATGGGTTGGAGGTTCGACTGGCTACCACATTTGAAGTCATTTAGAAATGATTGAAGGCGGTTTGGAACAAAGGGGGATTGGGAAAATGACCAAGCATCAAAGCTGATTTCTCAAAAGCACTGCATTA
Source organism: Misgurnus anguillicaudatus (assembly GCF_027580225.2). Lineage (NCBI taxonomy): Eukaryota > Metazoa > Chordata > Actinopteri > Cypriniformes > Cobitidae > Misgurnus > Misgurnus anguillicaudatus. The sequence continues at coordinate 11,909,258 of NC_073356.2, forward strand.
AGCAAAAAGCAACATAATAACAGCTGAGGAGCTGGCAAATGAAAGCCCTGTGTGCGTTATGGGAACATATGGAGAAAAGTGAGCTTTTGCGAGAGCTGTGATGGTTGACCCAGTTTCTGAAATGGCTTGCAAAGAAAAGCAACAGATTCTGTATAACAAACGTAACTATTGCATGACATAAGACAGTCATAAACAATAAGAAAGTTCAACAATCTTTGTGTAGCTCTTGCCATAAAAACATTCACAGTGACCATTGCTGTAATGAAAGGGCAGCATATAAATACTAGAAATATTTTCAATTTTGTCAAACTTCGTTCATGCTCTCTCAAGACAAACAATTTAAAGCAAGTATGAGCTCATTTTTTAGTTGTACATAATGCAATAGGGATCAGAATTGAATTGTTCCAAACCTGCATACACTTAGGAAACATTTACACATAGCCGGGTATTTAGAAAAACAAATTTCCCCACCTCCGTTTTCGATAAAAACATTGTGCACACAAAATCGTTTTCAAAAAACTTGTAATTTACATCAACCCGCATAAATACGCAGTCGAGCACCATAATGAGGGTGCGTCTCATTTCTCTGTCTTACCCCTTCCCCTTACCCCTTCACCTCGGTTGTGCGCGTTAATGTGAGGCGAAGTGGTATCTCAATTCTCAGTTTGATCAAGGGCTAGGGCCAAGGCGTAGGGATACATATCCCTTGAAACGAAGTGTGATAATGACCACACTTGAAAGAGAGGGGTAAACGTTCACGTAGGAATATCTCAGGAGAGCCGGCATCAAGACGTTTTATTGATGAACGTCGAACTGTCAAGAAGTCACACAAATGAAAGTAACGTTATTTTCTGCAATTTAATTGAGATTATATTATGACACTCAAGTTTTATGATACTTTTAATAAAATGTTCAAGCGGTTTTAATTGTAATGTTTTTGTTTTGAATCGCTAGTTAAGGCGCTAGCTAACAGCTTAGTTTGTTGAGCTCAGCTCAGACATTCGATACCACAACCTGAGACAACGGCATCTTCTTTGTTTGTCAACGCTTGTCTGTTTACGAAGCAGCCAGTTAGCGCAAGGGAAGGTAACGCAAACGGTAATCAAGTGGTGTCTCATTTTTTAGACGAACGATCTGTCTTACCCCTTTCCCCTTTACTCAGTTTTGAGGGGCAAGGGGAAGACGAAGACAAAGGGGAAGGGGTAAGACAGAGAAATGAGATTGGCCCTAACTATGCCAAACCTATGGGTGGCAGTGTAGGGAGAGGAATAAAGCCATGCAAGCCAATACAAAATCCTCAGAATCGGCACCAACGAACAACACAAGCGACTTCCTGTTCTTTTCAAAACAGCAAAAATAGGGCGCTCACATAACGTTAAGCATATTCTGGCATATAATGTGATGTTTCAGAACCTAAAACCCAGTTTCTCCCAGTTGACACGGCAACTCATAACCGGGTTATCAGAAATCTCCACTTTGGCCGGGGTTTTAGAAATAATCGTTTTCTGTGATTAAAAACAGGGTTTTCGTGTAATGAGAGGCCAAACCGCAGGAAAATATATTTCCTTTGTGTAAACGGAGAATCAGAAATAAAGGTACAAGATGGTACAAAAGTTGTCAAGTTGGGGAAGTACCTTTTTAAAAAGTTGAGTTTATTCTCAAACGATCCATATTTGTACCTTAAAGGTACACATTGGTACCTTAAAATGGTACATATTGGGTAGCACAGTGGCTCAGTGGGTAGCACCGTTGCCTCACAGCAAGAAGGCCCCCAGTTTAAGCCCTGGCTGGGTCAGGTGGCCTTTCTGTGTAGAGTCTCCATGTTCTCCCTGTGTCAGCATGGGTTTTCTCTGGGTACTCCGGTTTCCTCTCACAGGCCAAAAACATGCAAGTTAGGTGAACTGGAGATACCAAACAAACTTGTGTGTGGATCAACTTGTGTATGAATTACCCAGTTCTTGCCATAAATATAGCCATAGATCAGGGGTGGGGAACCCCGGTCCCGGAGGGCCACTGTCCTGCAGAGTTTAGTTCCAAGCCTAATTAAGCACACCTGAAAAATCTAATCAAACTCTTTAGGATTATTTGGAAATGAAATGCATGGCAGAAATAAAATGGTAGATATTAGGACCTATGTAAAAGGTACCATTTCAGTGACAACTTTTCTACCTTTCTTTCCGAGAGTGTAGGCGAAATTTAAAGATGGGTATGTCCGACAAAGTTGTTCTCATATGTGTGCAACGTATCACATGCAACGAGATCACGGTTCTCACAGTATGCAAATGTATTCAAATGCAATCTGACACCTGTAACTTTGCCCTGAGAGTCTCTCATACAAATGCCTCAAGGAGTTCTCATCAACGACAGCTGAATTTAAAAGCTCTTACTGCAGCTCAACAGGCAGGTGGATTCAACTGAAACTGTGAAGTTTTACTTTCCCAAGCGATGACTAATGAACAAGTCCATGACCTGCTTGCAGGTGGAATCTGAGCCGGCACGTGCTAGAAATCAGCCTGCCGCCTATGGCTAGACTATCTTTCCCTGTGATCAACGCTGCATTTCTGCCGAGCGTGGGATTGTTTTTGCCAAGAAAAAAAGAGGCAATGGCACAGTAGTGCAATAATTGTTGCCAGAAGCATAAATAAATGAATAAACTAAGATTTAAAGCATGAAAACTTTATTTAAAAAAAAAGTCTGGTTACCCTGCTGAAAAAAGCGGCATCAAACCAGCATGGGAATTATGCTGGTCTATGCTGGTTTGATGCTGGTTTAGCTGGTGGTCACCAGCATTCCAGCACCAAAACACAACATATGCTGCTCTTGCTGGTATGACCAGCATGAGATGCTGGTGCTAATGCTGGTTTGGTGCTGGTTTTTCTGGTGTTCACTAGAAAACCAGCACCAAAAGACAACATATGCTGGTCTTGCTGGTATGCTGGTCTTTTCAGCAGGGTACATTGCAAAAAAAAAAAAATGCAACCTGAAGTTAAAACAACTTGGTCAACAAGTCAATTCAACCAACTTTTTTAGGTTTTGAAGTTTTGACTTGTGATAAGTTGACATAACTTATAAAAACAAGTTCAAATTGTGTAACTTAATTTGATATTATTTTCTACAGTGTATTAGAACTCAGTAAACAGTCTTATATTTATTTTACTTAAACGTTTCTGCAACGCCACCATCCTGCAGTCAAACTACTTTTGAAAAACTTTGTCATGCAATACATACGGCAAGCTCAATTTTACACCTGTCCTTCCCGTTCACTTAATACTAAACATGTCTCTGTGTCGTTTTATGTATTGGTTTCTTAATTTATTTCTGTTTTTAAACCATTGTCACTTGGGTTTGGGGTTAGTTTGGGGATTTGCTTTAGGATGTCATTTCAAATATATAGGTTTCTCCATGTTTTTGTCTATTTTGCATGGTCGCTTGGAGTTGGGGTTAGAATTGGGGTTTGGGTTAGGATGTCATTTTATGTAACAAAAAGTTGTTCTAACCCCAAACCCAAGCGACAATGGTAAAAAAACCTGAAAAATGATAAACCAATACATAAAACAGCACAAAAAGATGCGCCATACCAAGTGAATTGGAAATATTATTGGAATTTGGTGTATGTATTGCACGACTGCGTGCTATTTTTATGTAAATCATGAGCTGTTTTAAGCTATACATTTATCAGTATATGTTTTCTCTGGGAATTGAACCCATGACCTTTAAGCTGCTAGCCCAATGCTCGACCAACTGACCTACAGGAACACAGCTGTTTCATTAGAAGTTCCTCAGTTTTAATGAAACATGCACTGCCGCAGTCTTGTTTGGAAGGGGGATGTCCTCTCGGTTTTTAATGTATAAGAGCGGCAGATTTATCAAAAGCAGGTGCGTGTAATGTACACAAATCGACACCTGCAAGCTCTCTGACGAAAGGATGAAGAAGTGCACAAATTCTTACCTGGACTCAAGAGTGCGGATGGGGGAGCACAGACACAGTTAAACCAGCTAACAGAACGAAATACACTGCTGAGAAAGAGAGAGAGACAACTCTGTCTCCCCCTCCCCTCAGTCGTCTCTGTTTCTCTACATCCCTATAGCACAAAGATACGAGCGCAGCCACAGACATCTAATGCACTGAGAGAGCTCAGCTAAGGACAACATCAGTAAGGACTGCAGAGGAATCAAAAAAGGAGGTGAACGGATCGACGTGTCGTCCTATTGCTTTACAGACTAATTGCAGTCATCTAAACCTACCGTAGTGTGAGTATACGTACGAGACAGTATGTGTGGTTCGCTCTCCCCTCAGCGATCTCGCTCTGCCTTGCTTTCTGTCTGTTTCGCTCTGGCTGCGTCCAGACATGACTGGGGCTGATTTAGGTCAGCGCGTCTGCCTGGCTCAGCTGAGCTTAGCCGCTGCATCGATGTTTCTGTTCGGCTCAGCACTGCCCACTGGACACGGACTCAGCCTACAAACGAAGCCACCTTAACCTTGGAACGGGACAACCATGAATCCAAAGCAGACGGGCCCGACTGACCGGACATTCGTGATGGGACGGACTGGATTTCAAACCATTCTCAACCTTGGGACCCTGTACGCGATTCAGGCAGATGAAAGTAATCATCATCCGAGCTTGCCTTTCCAAAATTTTTGTTGATATCTGAAGAGCGTAATTCCAAGTTTTCCCAGAGTTTGTTTTCGATCTCTTCTTGGTTGTACTCTCTACGGCTGCTCCGCCCGATGAAAATGATCCCCGAGCAGCGAAGAAGAGCGGTGTTTCGAGAGGAAGGAGCTCCTGTGCCTCTCCGAAACTAGCTAGTCGACTGCAGCTGTGAGCTCCTGTGTCTCCGCTCTAGTCGTCTGGCTGTGCCGCACTGCGTCTGGGAGAAAAAAAGGACTACGTCTATAGCCAGAGCGCTGCCACACGCCTAAAACCAGTGCCGTGACACAGCAATCAGCTGATTTGTGTCAGCAAAAGGATGCGTCATCATTTCCTTGGCAGAAGGGATGCTGGGAAGTTTATAAAGTCTCGCCACACAATAACCTGTCCCATTAAAAGGACATTTTTGCTTTACTTGTCTTCACCGCTGGGGAGTAACAGTGGCACTTTTGATTAGAGAGAAAGATAATATTACCTTTGTCGCTCTGTCACTGTATCTCGTTTGCACCTCTCCAACTGTAATTTGGGTTTTTCTTTATACTTCAGCTCTCTGATATTCTCTTGTAAACTTTCTCTTTGGTTTCTCCCTTTCTGTCTGCTTATATCAATAAATAAAAAAATCTGCTTTAAAGTCTCTTCCTGTTCTAGTTTACATTATGAAAGGGTCTCTTATACTTCAAATGTCACATGATGAAAGACCACAGAAAAAAACACACATTCCCACTCTCTCCTCATCTGGTTGTAGTCTTCTTTTTCTAAAAATGGAGTTTGTATTAAAGGTTCGCCCAAAAAAAAATAAGATTTATTTTTTTGTTATGCACTGTTGATTCTCTTGTAAATGAAAGAGCAGATAAGATGTCAAAAAATGAACACATTATTTCTTAGAGTGTATAAATAACTAATTTTTTTGTATATGAAAAAAAATTGAGATTTTGGATCACTCACTCACATGGTGACAGAATCTATGTGATTTTCTTGGGAAATTCAATGTTTTGGGAGTTTAATGTTTTGTGCAATCCAGATCCATGGGTTGAGACATTTAAAAAAAAGAAAATTGAAATGGCAGGCCATTCATGAGCACATGATGGACCACTGGAGAGATCTGCGTTCTGCATCTTGCCAATCTCCTGCTGTCTGCATTGTGAAAACAATAATTGATCCGATTCCAAGAAAAACGATTTTCTCCTTTTTCTCCCCCCTCTTTTACTCCTGCATATGTGTTGATGCATATCATGCATAATAGAACTTTCAAATCATCTGATCTCCCTTTCATTGTTTAGTTGCTTATTTTTATTTGTTATTAATTTATTCAGCGAGTCTTTTGGGTTGAACAATGCGTCCACAGAAAAAATAATCGAGATCACTTCACGGTTATTTTTTAGTTTTTCTAAATGTACACTGTAAAAAAAAATTGTAGAAATGTCAATGTTATTGCAGCTGGGTTGCCTGTAATTTACAGTAGATTTAAATGTATGTTATTTACTGGCAAGAGCTTGTTCAAAGTTAAATAAATTTTAAATATTAACAAGTCTTTATCTTTACAGAATAAAACTATACAATAACAGCCTCATGCAAAGCATTCTGGGAACCATAAATCATCATCAACCTTTTTCTGTTTTTTGCTTCAGATTTTGTTTCCCAGAATGTTTTGCTTGATGCTGTTTCTTTAGTTTTACTCTATAAAGACAAAGACTGTAATGTTTAATGTTCATATAACTTTGAACAAAATGTTGCCAGTAAAAAACATACATTTAAATCTATGGTAAATTACCGGCAACCCAGCTGCAATGTCAACAGCATTTTTTTACAGTGTACTACAGTATTTATAGATATTTTTTAAAGTAAAATTATCATTTTGTTTCATTCTGTGTACTGACAACATGGAAAATTCCTCATCATTTGCATAATTTGCACCATCGCTCGTGTCGCCGGACTTTATGAAGCTTCCATTGAAATGAATGAGAGCTGCTCTGAATGCAGCTTTATTTGTTGCCATTTGTACAATCTGTAAGTTTTGATTTGACCCCAACGGTGTTAGTTAGTTATTATGGCGCGAGTCTGAAGCAGTGGGGTTGTCCCATATTTATGTTAATTTATATTTGAAGAGTTTGGTTCCAAAACGCAATAAACGCCATTTTTGAAAAAAATGAGTTACTGCCAGTATCAGTATTATATCAGGTCAGTATTAAAAAGTAAATTTTTAATTTTACGCAAAATCCAATATACGCCATGTTATTCTGTCATCTGTTCTCCCTTTTTTCCCAAAATGCAATAAACGCCACTCCTCCTTTTCTACAGAATGCCATAAATCCACTCCACAGATTACAGCGCACCATTGCAATGTAAACAAACAATGGTGGCGCGCTGAGTACACAAAATCCTAGTTTTCCTCATCTACTTTGTACTTCGTGATCAACAAACAAACAAAATCAAAATAATACTTTAATAGCATTGATAAACCTCTGATGGTTTTCTGTGACGGAAAAGAAACCTAAGCCATCAGCATCTAATAATTTACACAAGAGACACTCGGGAGACGGGTGCTTGTTTGCCCGGCCCGATAGCATCAAGTTTCTGTCATGATAACACATTGACCCCAGGGGATCTTATGAAAAACTTTCCATAATTTTACTCAAAGTCAACGAAAATCGAGCAGGACCAAAACATTTTACAACTGATCGCTGTGAAAAACGTTAAGCAACGACGTCAAGTATAACCGCAGCAATGACAGTGTTCTTCTTAATATCACAAAGTAAGTGTTTTGATTAATGACATTAATGTTTATATTTTTAATTAGTGTGTACAACTAGTCAACTAAATGAATGCACATTTATATAGGCTATTGATTCAATAGATTTATAGCATTTTGAATAAAAACTTGTCATGGGTTTATTTTGTGGAAAAAATAATCCGTTTTTATAATAAATATTTGAAAATCAAGTTATGGATTTGAATGTTTTTATGTTTTTATAACCTAAAGATGCTATGTGAAAGTTTGTAACAGAAAATAGTGGTTTTCATCTTTCCTTTCTTGGTATAGAAAACGCGTTTTTACCAAAATTTGTCAAAATGGATCTATTGCGATTTGGAACCAAACTCTTCATTTGTTATAAATATAACTTCTGCGTCCTATATCAAATCAATACATGACGCGATTTGTCCTATTTTTCATGCACGTCACTTAAAAAAAACATGTCGCTAAATGACTCCCTAAATCAGTGGTTCTCAAACTGGGGGCCAGGGCCCACAGAAATTTTATAAAATACATTATTTTATCATGAATTCTGTGTAATTAAACCTAAAAACTACTTTGCACTACTTTGTATAATTTAATGTTTTGTAATAAATTTTCTTTTGGGGGGTGCGAATGAATGCACCGTACACAAGAGGGGCTGCACGCTGAAAAAGTTTGAGAACCACTGCCCCAAATAATATATATTATGTAACTTCGGTCACCGAGTCATACAAGTATTGAGGGGTTTCCTCATTTGTATTTAAAGTCCTACTAATCTCTACAACAGTGACTTATAAAATGCATCTTTAGAATAAAAATAAGAACATTTTACGCATTATTACACAAAATGTAATAAAATACAACATAATAATATAAAACAATTATATTTATAATAAAAGTAGAGCCCAAAATAGTCCCTAATCCTTTCATAGACTCGCATCATTATTCATTGAAAAACTACATCCAATGGCAAGTCTCCTGCATTATACCTTATATTTTTATACCCAATAGTTTTATATTTTGTTAGTAGTTCTGTTTTTAAAAATAAGAATATGGAGTTTGGTTGTTGTATTTAGGCCTATAATTACAATGATGCTTTTTGCTGTCTGCTGTCAAATTCAATCTGCCATTTGGCATTAAGGGACATGCTTTTTAATCATAAAATAATATTATTTATAAAATGAAGGTGGAAAATAAAATGCATTTCAATATTATTATTATTAAGACAGAATGTTATTCAGCATTTATTCAGGAAATATTGCTCACCCACAAACTGACCGGACAAAACCTCCACTGGAAGCACAAGGCTAAACACATTCTTCTAATAATCACATAAACATGCTCTTCTTTTGACTGTGTAGACCTTGATGCAAAATCCCATAGGTTACCCTGCCGAGTGACCATTCAGCTCTTCATACTGTATCAATTTATCCCTTTTTTCCTGTCCTTAACAACATTTTCCTCAGCTATTACTTAAAAGCACAGACCGTTCACAAAAATACAGATAAAACTACCGCTCAAGGTTGCTTGTGGAACATATGACCTTTCTACAAATGAATGCACTCTGTTCATCAAAACAGTTTTTGTTGCCTCCAGAGCAGCAACAAAAACATCTGCTTTGCTGTTTATCTTGGAAAATCATTTTCAGAATATGCTGTTGAGTTTATGTTTGAGTTTACGCCCCCATATGTGCTAAAATATTAAAAGAAACATAATACCTACAGGTCTTGTAAAGTAAAAGGAGACATAAGCAATGCACATAACCTTGAGTAAATGTTTTATTTATTTTTTATTTTATTTAACCAGGAATGTCCAATTGAGATACAATATATCTTCTAGCAGAGAGTTTTGGTGAAGATAGGCAGCACAAGACACAAAAATGCAGGACCCAATACAATACAAAAACATTACACAATTAACAAGAGTATCTTTCTTCTTAAATACATTGAACTCCATGCATTATATCTAAAGACACATTGTATACATTTATTGTAAAGTCATTTAATCATATTTTTAATTTGAATTCTTATTGATAGTTAAGCACAAATTATTGCTTTACCGTTTCACTTCTGAGTTTTTAGAAGCTCAGATGCAAAACTGACATGTTGTTTTTCTGACATGTTTTCTTGTAAATGGCTTTTTTTATCAGACCCTTAATGGATTCTGCCAACAAACTGGTATTTCTGACTGGCCTGAGGCCAGATTAAGCATATTTGAAGCGAAGGTATTTGATGAACATATAATACGTGCCGAGAGCATTCGGTTAATATCATTATCTCATTTTTGACCAAGGTGGCTTTTGCATCATAGCTTCTCAGTTTTTGTTTATGGTGAACATTATGCTGCTTGCAAACCATCAGCGACTACCAATGTTAATCTCATTAATTTCTTGGCGACTTCCGGCGACTGTGACCATTGCCGGCAGAAAGTGGACGTGTCCAGCTATGCGACAAAGTTGCAAATGATGCCAAGTTTATGCAAATGATGAGCGACTTTTGTTAGCGACTACCAATGAGTAAAGCAGTGGATTTAATGTCATCTGTCTTTTGTCATTTACTGAGAGGGGGGTTACTCATTTGTTTATTGTTACTAAGATAACAAGAATTAGGAACGCCTCCTAATGACCACATTGAAAGAGATGGGGGAACACACAGCGACAAAATTCTCAGTACTGTAAAGAGTACTTTAATATATTAACATTTATGGATTTGGCAGACACTTTTATCCTAAACGACTTATAGGGGGCGTGAAAAATGTTCAACTTTGGGTGAAACGCTCAGCTTGTCAATGTCACTTCTCACTCGAACATCCAATTACAGTGAATGAGGGGCGGGACATGTATCACAACCAACCAGCACATTGTTCAGCGAGTAATAAACAAAGCAGAAGTATCATAGCAACCAAAGTGCTTAGCTGAAACAAAAACTAACATGTGCCCACAGTCGGTGTCCACCTGCCGTTTTCAGCCACGTTTACACGCCCCCTTATGGGGCATACACAACAACCGCGAGTTCAATGATTTGCGCGAGTAGATTGCAAAGTCAATGCAAAGACGCGATCAGACGCGTCATGCGCATCGGCCCACGCGAGGACGCATCTGATCGCGTCTTTGCATTAACTTTGTATGTAATCTACTCGCGCAAATCATTGAACTCGCGGTTGGTGTGTATGCCCCATAAGGATATAGGCGCCGCGAAACCACTTGCTATTCGCCTCAAACGCGTCTTCGCTCAAGTTGAAAATATTGAACATGAGCAAAAAATTTGCATGACACGAAGTTAGTAATCTAGAGCGAGTAATGCAATGCCCCGCGTTTGGTGTGTATGTAGCATTACAGTGCATTACAAGGCATACACGTCATGTCAGAAAAAAAGATACAAAAAAGCTACAAAACTGTACCTTTCTGTCGCTGGCGTGGTATTCTCAAAGGTACATTTTTGTACCTTTATGGATATACAACACATTGAAATGTTGTACCTTTTGAGGTACAATATTATACCCTATGGACCAATTGTGTACTTTGAAGGGGTCATAGCATGAAATTCAGACTTTTTTCATGTTTAAGTGAATATAATTGGGTCCCCAGTGCTTCTATCAACCTAGAAAATGTGATAAAGATCAACACAGTAACTTAGGGGCTGTCCACACGGAGAAGCATATCACTGTATACGTATAAATTTGTTATCGTATTGCCGTTTCGTCCACACGGATCCGGCGTTTTGAGAGAGTGAAACCGCTATTTTTTGAAACCGGGTCCTAAAGTGGATAAATCTGAAATCGACACCCTTGCGGTTTCGTGTGTACAGCCAATCCATATATTTTGTGAAGCGAAAACGTCATCACATCACGTGTCGGAAGCGACACGTAACAGCAACAACAATAACGGCGGACTACGTGATTGTGTTCGTGCTACAGAAGCTACTAAAGTCTACTAGTTTTATTACAGCAAAATCTATTGCTTCTATGCAATTGTGGTGAGCAAAAAGCGATAATGGACAACACCATACGTTGGTTATGCGCATGCTCAAAGTCTTCTTCTTCGTGTATAGTGTATATCTGTGGCAGAATTACAGCGCCACATACTGGTCCGGCATATATACTACACCGCTTTCAGTCGGTTTCAGTGGTTTCGTGTTTACGGATTATTTTTTTAGAACAAGGAATAAAAATGATCGGATAGGGAATGCACCGGCTTCGTGTGGACAAAGCCTTAGTTTTGGTAAACCATTTTTTGCATGTGAAAAATTAGGTTGTTTAGATTTCACCAATTACAATAATACCGCCCCTTAATCTGCACTATCCAACCACAACACTGCCATTTAGTGCAGAGAGAAAGAGAGAAAAAAATAACTGACATCACAAGTAAGTTTCAATTGCAACAAACCACCATCATTGTGATCAGTGTTTGCATTTCATCAGCTCATTTGCATATTAAAGGACTCAAAACATGACACATTTTTGCTCAGACCTAAAAAATGGGAATTTTAACATGCTATGATAAATTATCTTTGGGGTATTTTGAGCTAAAAGTTCACATATGCACTCTGGGGACACCAATTACTTATTTTACATCTTAAAAAAAATCTCATAATATGACCCCTTTAAGGAACAATTTTGTACCAGTTAAATTTTAGGGGTGCAACAGTTAACTGTACAACATTGTATTATTATATTTTATATACATGTAAAAGGTGCAACACTGAACCTTGGGGTACCACCCCAGTGACAGAAAAAGCAGTTTTGTACCCTTTTTTTATTTGACAGTAATAAGAAATAGAAGTGTGTAACTGTTATGCAAATAACGTGACAATGCTAAATAAAATCTCAATGGTCCTGAAAGTAGTTTTTATTTGCTTTAAGCAAAACATTTAATTTCTTCTTCTGGTAGATATTCAAAAACTTGTTTTTCCAGGCTGCTTATTTATGGCTACAAAATAAATAAATTAAATAAATAAATAAGTTTTCTAGTGTGCAGTGTGACTATATGTGGCTTATCTTTAATGATCATCACCTCAGTCTAACAGTCAATAACACGTTAAACAAATGGCATGAACATATCATAACAAGAATCTATCCAACCTCGACTTTTTTGTTTGTCTGCAGACTCTTTATCAAGGAAGTATATCAGACCATAATCAACCTGAAAGGACATTTGAGAACAGCAGTTCTGATGAAGTGATGCTATCAAGATGAATGTTACTGATCTTAAGATCTCCTACACTGAGTTGCATTGCCGACAGTTGAACAAATAGGCGTGTTTGGGCACCGTTCCTGATTTACGGCCGCAATAGGGAAGTAAACCTGGGTGAAAGATATGTGAAGCGATCAGCCGTTCACTCCCGAACTCGTGTCCCTACCTCATGTTCTGCTCTGAGGGAAACAATCTGCTGAGCTTGACAATTTGCTGGAACTGTTTTGGCTCCCTAGGGCAAGTTATCTGGTTGACCTCACCACAACCGAGTTTATCCTGCTAATGAAAGTAATGGACATTTGGGTGACCTTTTGGTGAAGTTTTCGTGGCACACACACAACTTTAAAATTTGAAGGAAATTCCTGAAGGGGTCAGAGAGAGCCACGGTTACATTTCAGTTAAACGGTTTCAATGGAACCTAGCCATCTTTTTCAAGAAAATACACACACGCACTCGTGTACACAAAAGCTCCTTTGTGGGATCGTCATGGGCGGTAGCGAGAGACTGGAGAAATTAGCCGGTAATGAGAACGGTACATTGAGAATGCAATGAATAACTCTGAGGCTCGCTCCTTCAGACCGTGTCATTATGACTCCAACTATCACTCCAACCACAGCAAATACACTGTCTGCACTGTTCCTCACCCCAATTCATTTTTCTGACAACTGCAGAACGAACTCATTTTCATAAACCCAGACCTATTCTGTCCCCTGCTTGTCTCTCCGTGATGACCAAGCCGTCAGATTGACATCTATGCAAATATATGCATGGAGTTTAATGCATTGATCGTTTCTGTATCCTCTGTGGTTGTGTCGTTCAGCTCCGAGTTAAACCTGGCAAGATCATGTATTTTCTTGTCAGAATATGTATTTGAGAGAAAAACAGTCAGGATTGCCATAGCAACACTAAGCTAAGCCTGAGGAGAGGGGTTTGGATTGAACATTGTGGTAATGGGGAGTGAATCAGTGAATTAGGCATCCAGCCGTCGATGCGCTTTGCTGCCGGACCATCACTAAAGCCTTTCAATTCAGGTCAAAATATGAGTACCTTTTTAGTACCACATGAATGATTTTTTTTTTTTACTAAGCATGTTTCTGTTTTCTGAAATGATACACCTAATGATGATACACAACACCTGTTGTGGTCGCCCAGATTATAGATATATGGTGAGAGAGAGAGATCTCACATTTCAAGACATTTCAAAACTCTGACATGCAATGCTAATCCCAAGAGCAACCTCACCTGAGACTAATCCAAGTGAGGAGTGGTTTTAGCCAAAATTTTGTGTTCCTGTTGAGGTGTAACTGCTGAAATTGTAAATAATAGTTGTGGGATGGCCACCTGTCACTCCGATGAGACATGATAGTGAATGCATTCACCTCCAGTGCACCTGTTTAAACAGTCAAAGGTGTTTGATTACAGTATTCAAAATCATATGGCCACAAAATTAGCATTTCAGGAACACGGCGTGCTATTTGCGTGGTAAATGGGTAACAATTATTTTAAGCTGAAAAGAGTTAAGCTATGAGGTCACTGAACTATTGATTTCAGATGTATTGATTTAAAGGTTTAGGAAGTCTCTGTCTGCTTAGCAGAGATAGCGCAGATGCATCACCTCATCTATACGGCTCACAAGAACACGAGAATGGACTCAAGATGTTTGCCTTTTGTTCTTATCTCCTATTTGTGATACATGGCTTCATTACGTAATGCATATTCAGATCTGTGATTGGAGTTAAACAGTTATTCAGAGCAGTCACTTTTTGTTTGAAATGCAACTCAGCCCTATGTTGGCTCTACTACGCCATCTAGGGGCATAAATGTGTGCAATCGTGAAGACATGATGCCAAACCTCTTGCATTTGACTGTGTACTGTAAAAGTGTTTTGTATAGCATTCTGGCATCAGCTTTTTAGTAAAAACAGTACGAATACCAACAGAGAAATAGACACTTTGGGGAAAAAAATCAAAGGATTTGAATGGTTTGATCTAAATATTGAAAATAAATTATATATTATATATACATATATGTATACGTTTCATTATGATTATTGTTATGATTTATTATTATTAATAATAATACCTATTATTAATACCAATAATAATAAAAAAATAATTAATTGTTGTTTATTTATCGCAGCTAGGCAACTAGTGCACGAGCTACCAACACAAACATGAACACGCACGTTTCAATAGAGAAAGCGCCGGGCGCGCTCTCACTGTGTGTAGCTAAATAACGAATGGTGCTTTGTTTATAGAGTGCATGTGGAGAAAATATTAAATCATTTTAGGCTTAAATTATTATATTTACAAACTTAATATAATTACACTTAAAT